>NC_091692.1:2136212-2439242 GCF_041296265.1 Equus caballus | reverse complement strand
AAATTATCTTTTTAGTATGTAAATAGTAAACATCATCATTTTTTAAATATATTCAACACATTATCCATTTGAACACTTATAGAAAACATGGGTGTTTTTAGAAATAATCTATAGCCTTCACTGTTTAAAGTATACATTAATAGATTTTCTGCAATTTTTCATTACTCACATTGGACGTTATTTGTCATGTATTTCTACAATCCAACGGCACAGAGTAATTTAGGTGATTTATCTAACACCACTGAGCAAGTTACTATATTTCACTGAATCTAAGATACCATAGAAGTTATGACACATCATCATTTTATGTACCACTAAGAAAAAAAAGCACAGCCAATTATGAGATCCCACGGACTATATAATGCAATCTGATTTCAAAGGTCTTAAAATGTGAAAAATGTTGTACATTAATAAATTGAAATACACATATATATTGCATGTCTGCGTATGCATACACACACACATACATACGCTGCCGGGGCCTGAATAAGACACCAGGTCTCCTGGCCCCCGGTTCAACGCGCTTTCCCACTAGTCATTATATAAACTAGGAACCAAGACCGTAAGCATAAAATTCAGAAAAGCTATGAGACAGCTCCTTTAGCCTTGTCCCTATGTATGTTTTCATCGCTTTCTTCCTCTCTATCTTGAGACAGTCTACAACATCAAAAGAGAAATAAATCTCTTGGCAATTTTTTTTGAGGACAATAGAGTAGTGCACATGCACATCACGAAATCCACAAACTCCTGGACAATTTCTGGCACCTAAAGAAGAGCTTACCATAACTAAATTAATTAACTTCAGGGGGAAATATTAAACACACACACACACAACACACACAGAGATCACACAGTACTGTGACCAGTGGGAGTGGTATGTCAGTTGTGTTAGGTGGTTAGACCAGACCAGCTCCCGGTATTCACGACCTGGGACACTCCCCTCCAACAGACTCTGGCGGACTCGGCCGCCGCAAGACTTACTTAGGTCGATAGGATATTACCAAGTGTGACGCAAGCCAAGGCTTCATACAGGCTTGTACACCACAACTTTCTCCCCTGGCACACTCGCTCTTAGAAGTCAGCTAGCATGCCATAAAGAAGCTTGGGCTAGACTGTGAAATGATGAGAAGACAAGTGGAGAGAAACCACCACGGACGAGAGGCCATCTGGTACATTCCGGTCCCAGCGAATGCAGCCGTCTGAACAACCTCAGCCACCCCCAGCAGAACGGAGGCACCACCGTGCAAAGTCAACCCACAGATTGTGAGAAACAGTCACTGCCTCAGGCCACTAAATTTTACGTGGTTTGCGATACAGCAACAGAGAAGTGAAACAGAAATCTATTCAGAAAACGACTTTAAACTCATCATACCTCAAAATGCTCCTTGATAGTGTAGGCATTTGCAATTTTAGCCTTGATGCCTTCATAATCTCCAACATCACTTATACAGATTGCATACCACTAAAAACAGAAGGAAAAAGGTGTAAGAATAAGATACTCTTGATAATATTCCATTCAATACAAGGTAAAACTGAGTAATACTTATTCCTCAATAGTCCTCATTCAACAAAAAGTTACTGAGCATAAAAACTGTATTAACTATGCTGGAAGATAAAAGAGAAGAAAGTTCCCTCAGGACAGGACATGTTTCCAGAGAACCACAACACAAGGTCGAGAGCAGTGAATCTCCAGGAAGGCTATCAGTGAAGTGGGGAGATGACAATCCACGTCCAGGTCTGAGGATTAACCTGGAAGAGCGGGCGACTGAATGCCTGCCGTTTTATTTTCTCATCCTCTTTTCTGGGCGCCGCCTCGTCTCCCACATCTGCACTGTTAGCGCAATAACAGCCACATTTGTCAGCTGTGCCTCTGCCCCCAGCCACAGTTGGGTAACACACCCAAACTGAATTCAGTTTGAGTTTCTTCCCTAAGAACTGAATCCGAAACATCCAAGCTTCATAACCCAGGCGCTGTGGAAAGTCTGAAGACTTGGGATGAGAAAAATATGCCTGCAGTGACAAAGACTTGCAGATAACAGCAAAGAAGGGACGCGAGGAAGCCTCAGAGCGTGGAAGCAACTGTTCCTGAAGCTTCACTGCCTTTGGCTCTGCAGAATGCAACAGCTTCTTAGAACAGACGCCCCTTCTTTTTGGTTTCAGCTTATATCCATGGTATTTTAATAATTATAGCCAGAAAGATTTTAACTAACATTTAAACTGTTTAAATCTATTCTCCACCAAAATCTTTGGTATCTTGATATGTGTACTGAAAATAAAAAGATACAATTTTTATTTATATCTTTAGAACCACAGGCCTGTGGCCAAGCGGTTAAAGCTCCGTGCGCTCTGCTTTGGCGGCCCGGGTTTGTGGGTCTGGATCCCGGGTGCAGACCCACTCCACTTGTCAGCAGTGCTGTGGAGGTGTCCCACATACAAAGGGGAGGAAGACTGGCATGGATGTTAGCTCAGGGCCACTCTTCTTCACACACACAAAAGAAAAATTTCTTAAAAAAGATAATTTAAAACACACACACACATCTCTACAGACTATGTTCTTTAATCTCCATTGACAGTTACCCAGTTACCTACCTCCAGATGACTAGACGGGTCTCACAGGGTTTCAAACTTGTGACAAACAAATGGCAAGCAATAGGATATATTGGAGTATATGCGGAAGCCATTTGGTGTAAACCTAATTTGGCCTGACTCTGTTTTTCCAAAAGGGCCTGACATGGCCACTGAGCATGCCTTGTACATCTGCTTTAAGCATTTGCTGTGTCCCAAAGACAAGAACAAACGGCCTTGAGATAAAGATGCAGCTTCCCCCACATTGGCATTTCCTTAAGGATAAGCATCTTTCCTTAGGCTAGGAACTGATTGCTGCACCCACCCTGTGACCACCCAGCTTGAGACAGCAGACCTGCCACCCTGCTGTGAAAACCGAGACAGCAGACCTACTACCTGATGTGTCCATCAATCGCTGTGCTGACAGTCGTGACTACTGTAAAAGGGACATTTCAATCATATGCGAAACATCCTCTTTGAGGGTATATAACCAGTCTGTACACCCCACTTCTTTGGTGCCCTTCCTTTCTCGGGGAAGGACGGCCCTGGGCTACATGGTCCCCACATCTGGCTCAGAATAACTCACCCCAGTTTTCATTAATAGATTGGTAATGGATTATTTGCATCGACATTTGGTACTCTGATCTTCTCCCACATCTCAAGGCTCTAGATAAAATCACTTTCTCTTATGCATTTAACTATCATCTATATGCAAAGAAAACAGAGCGGCCCAGGGTTTGCCAGTTCGGATGCCAGGCGTGGACCTATGCACCACTTACCAAGCCATGCTGTGGCAAGCATCCCACATATAAAGTAGAGGAAGATGGGCACAGATGTTTTCCTCAGCAAAGAGGAGGACTGGTGGCAGATGTTAGCTCAGGGCTAATCTTCCCCCAAAACAACAACAACAACAACAAAAAACCACAATACAGAGTTATAGCCATTAAGTCAATAAAATGGAATGCAAAAATGCTCAATACAAAAGAAGGAAGAAAAAGAGGAAAATGAGAAGAACAGACAAAACAAATAGAAAGATAGGAAATTTAAACTCAAAAATATCATTAATTCCAATAAATGTAAATGGTCCAAACACGTCAAGTGCAGGGCAGATTGCCAAACTGCATTAAAAAATTAAGCAAGACTGAGAGTGCCGTAAGTGAAAAAGACAGAATAAAGCACTCCAAGTTCCATTCCTCCATAAAAGCCATGAAAAAAATGAGCAAAAACTGTCAGAGTCAACTTTTTTGGAACACCAACATTAATGTAAAGCTGGCAACAACCTGAGAACACTTACTCAAAGCAACAGCTTGTTCTTGGTGAGAACAGAGAACTCTGTACTATTTTATCTTGCTTCACTCCCATCTCATCCTCCCAAACTCAGGGGTAGCCATGAAAATAGCCCATCTTCCTGGTACCAGAGGGAGCAGAGCAGATCTCATCTATGGAGAACTGTAATTAATGATTTGTTCTGATCTGGCTGCTGGTTCCCTGGGAGACAGGCTTGAAAGCCTTGTCTATGTTTCACCTGACTCGGAGTCTAGTGCTAAAGCTGGAAACACTTACAGGATAATACCATAGGTCGCTGCCACCTCAGGCAAACAGACTAAAGAAAGCTTGAGGGAAAGTGACGTCCCTAAGGGATCTGGAAAGCTCCAACAAAGAAAATTCAAAAGAAGAAGAATATTTTATGACATATGACAATTATATTGAATTTAAACTTCAGTGTCCACAGTAGAGCTTCAGGGGAAAACGATGGCCCATCATTTGTGCACTGTCTATGGCTGCTTCGCTCAAGGACGGCAGAGCTGAGCTGTGAGAAGAGATCAGAAGGACACTTTAATTGACCCCCAGTGCTGCTCAGTGCACTGTGAATTGCAGCAACAGACTGATAACCCAACAGCCCTTCACGTTGCTTCTTGAGGCAGGCCTATATGGCTATAAACTTCCCTCCAAGAACCACTTTTGCTGCACCCATTGATTTTGGGATGTCATATTTCTATTTTCATTTCTCTCTAGGTATTTTTTGACTTCTCCTTTGATTTCTTTGATGACCCCTTAGTTGTTCAGTAGCATGTTGTTTAATCTCTACCTTTTTGTGTGTTTTTTTCCCCATTTTCTTCTTGTAATTGATTCCTAGTTCCATACCATTGTAGTTAGAAAAGATGCTTGATATGATTTCAATCTCCTTGAATTTAGTGAGACTTATTTGTAACCTAACATGTGACCTATCCTGGAGAATGTTCCATGTGCACTTGAGAAGAATGTGTATTCTCTGCTTTTGGATGGCATGCTCTATATATGTCTATTAAGTCCATCTGGTCTAATGTCTTTTAAGGCTAATGTTTCCTTATGCTTTTCTGTCTGAATGATCTATCCATTGATGTAAGTGGGGTATTAAAGTCCCCTACTATGACTGAATTGCTTTCAATTGCTCCTTTTAGGTCTGTTACTATTTGCTCTATATATTTTGGTGCCCCCATGTTGTGAGAACATATATTTATAAATGTTATATCTTCCTGCTGGATTGACCCCTTCAGCATCATATAACACCCTCTCTATCTTTTATTACCTCTTTGTTTTAAAGTCTGTTTTGTCTGATATGACTATAGCTACTTCAGCTTTCTTTTCATTTCTGTGTGCACGGGATGTCTTTTCCTATCCCTTCACTTTCAGTGTGTGTGTCCTTACTTCTGAAGTGAGTCTCTCGTAGGCAACATAAAGAGGGGTCTTGTTTTTAAAATCACCCATTCAGCCACTCCATGTCTTTTCATTGGTAAATTTAGGCCATTTACATTTAAAGTAATTATTGATACATACGTACTACTGCCATTTTATTGATTATTTTCTGGCTGTTTTTGTAGTTTTTCTCTGTTCCTTTCCTCTTCTGTTTCTCTTTTGCCTTTTGGCTTGATGGCTTTCTTTAGTGTTATGTTTAGTTTCCTTTCTCATTTTTTTTTGTATTTACTGTAAGCTTTTCCTTGTGGTTATCATGAGGTTCACATACAGCACCCTATGTAAACAGTAGTCTAAGTTGAGAGCAGCTTAAATTTGAACACATTCCAGGGCTTTACCTTTCTAACCCCTCAAACATTTTATACCTTTGATGACACATTTCACATCTTTTTATTTTATACATCTCTTAACTAGTTAATGTAATTTTAGTTAATTTTACTTTTGTCTTTTAACCCATATGCTTGCTTTATAAGTGAATGACCCACTAACTTTACTGTATGTTTACCTTTTCCCGTGAGAGTTTTACACTCGTATGCTTCCTTATTATTAATTAGTGCCATTTCTAAAAGCTTCCCTACTTTGATGAAAATAAATGACAAATAAAAAGGATTATAAGGGAATACTAGGAACAACCTTATGCCAACAAATCAGGTAATGAAGCAAACATGAAATAATTTCTAGAAATACACCCACTATCCAGCTGATTTAAGAATAAACAGTAAACTTGAATAGATCAATAATAAGTAATAAGATAGAGTTAGTAATCAAAAAACTACAAACAAAGTGAAGGCCAAGACCAGATGGCTTCACTGACAAATTCTACCAAACGTCAAATGAGAATTAATAACACTAAACCTCTTTAAACTGTTCCAGAAAGAAAGAAAAACACCTACTTTCTAAGTATTCTATGACACTTGTGTTGCTCTGATACCAAAAAAAAAAATCACAAGAAAAGAAAACTAAAGACCAATGTCTCCTACAAATATAGAAGTTAAGATGGCAATGCGCCCCAAATTGATGTACAGATTCAATGAAATCCCTATCAAAAACCCAACTGGATTCTTTGCAGAACTTTACAAGCTGATCCCAAAATTCATACGGAAATTCAAGGGTCTGAGAAGGGTCAAACAAAATCTTGAAAAAGAAAAACAAAGCTGAAGGACTCACACCTCCTTATTTCAAAACTTACTTCAAAGCTACAGTAACTAAGACATGGTGGCACTGGCATAAGGATACAAATAGACCACTGGATTGGAATTGAGAGTTCAAAAATAAACCCATATATTTATGCTCAATTAATTTTCATCAAGGATGCCAAGACCATTCAATGGAGAAAGAATAGTCTTTTCAACAAATGGTGCTGGAACAACTGGATATATATATGCAAATGAATGAATTTGGAATTTTACTTCACCATGTACAAAAGTTAACTCCAAATGGATCAAAGACCTAAATGTAAGAGCTAAAAAATATAACTCTTAGAAAGAAACATAGGTTGAAAGTTGCATAATCTTGGATTGGGCAAGTTATACAGATATAACACCAAAAGCACAAGAAATCAAAGAAAAATAAACTTAATTAAAATTAAAAACTTGCACATCAAAGAACACTATCAACAAAGTGAAAACACAATCCACAGAATGGGAGAAAATATTTGCAACTCTTGTATCTAACACGGGACCAGTATCCAGAAAATATTCTCTTACAACCCGACAACCAAAAGACAAACAATCCATTTTAAAAATGGGCAAATAATTTGAATAGACATTTCTCCAAAGATATAAGAATGTCTAATAAGCAAATGAAATGATGCTTAACATCATTAGTCATGAGGAAAATGCAAATAAAAGCCATGATGAGACACTTCATATCCACTGGGATTGCTGTAATTTTAAAAAATGGACAATAAACAAGTGTTGGTGAAGATGTGGAGAAACTGGAACTCTCGTACATTGCTAGCGCTAATGTCTAAAACGGTACAGCTGCTTTGGAAAACAATTTAACAATTCTCCAAAAAGAATTACATAGAATTACCATATGATCCAGCAATTCTACTCCTAGGTATATACTCGAACTGAAAACAGGTATTTAAACAAATACTTGTAGTACGTGAATGTTGATACCTATACTATAAACAATAGGCAAAGGTGAAAATAACCCACGTCCATCAACTAATGAACAGATAAACAAAATGTGGTATCTCCATACAACGGAGTGAATATTATTCAGCTGATAGATGCAACAACATGATGGACCTCAAAAACATGGTGAGCGAAAGATGCCAGGCACAAATGATCCCATATTGTATGATTCCATTTCCATGAAATATCCAGAGTAGGTAAAGCCACAGAGACAGAAAGCAGATTAATGGTTGTCATGGCTGGGAATAAGAGGGAATAGACAGTGACTGCTTAATGGGTACTGGGTTTCCTTTTGATGAAAATGTTTTGAAACTTGATAGAGGTAATAGTTGCACAGCACTATAAATGTATTAAATGCCACTGGAGCATACCTTTTAAAATGGATAATTTTATGTTATGTGAATTTACTTGAATAAAAAAAGACAGAATTGAAAGCAAGTGTTCACACAAAAATTTGTATACAATTGTTTACAGCAGCATTATTCCTAACAGCCAAAAAGTGGAAACAACCCAAATCTCCATCAGCTGATGAACAGATAAACTAAAGTGGCATATCCATATGAAGGAATATTATTCAGCCATAAAAAGGAATGAAGCACTGTCAGAAACTCAACAAGATGAACCTTTAAAATATTACGCTAAGTGAAATAAGCCAGACACACTAAGGCCATATATTGTATGATTCCATTTATATGAAATGTCCAAAATGGGCAAATTCATAGAAACAAAAAGTAGATTAGTGCTTGACAGGTGAGAATTGGGACTAACTGGTAATAGGTATGGGGTTTGTTTGGGGGGAAATGGAAGTGTTCTAGAAATAGATAGTGGTGAAGGTTGCACAACATAGTGAATATGCTACAAACCACAGAAGTGTACACATTATAATAGTGAATCTTACCTAATCTGAAGTATATAAAATAAGTAAAAATAAAAATGAGCAAGACTTATCACCTACTTACAAGAAGTACACATTAAATATGAAGACATAAATAAAAGTTAAAGGGCAGAAAAAGACATAACATGCTAACGTTAACCAAAAGAAAACAAGAGTGGCTCCATTAATATCAAAGCAGACTGTAAAACCAAGAATATTTCTAGTGATGAAAAGGATCATTCTCCAATGATAAAGAGGTCAATGCATCAAAATTGTAACAATCCTAAATGTTTATATTCCTGATAACGGTACTTTAAAACACATGCTGTAAAAACTAATAAAACTGCAAAGAGAAACAGACAAATCTACAATTATACTTGGAGATTTCACCATCCCTTTCTCAATAATTTACAGAACAAGTAGACAGAAAATCAGTAAGGATCTAGAAGACTCGAACAACACTATCAACCAACTTGGCCCGAATGACATTTACAAGATACGCTCAGCAACAGCTGAATAAACATTCTTATCATGTGCACAAGGAACATTTACAAACGTGGACCATATTCTGGGCCATAAAAGAAGGCTTAACAAATTTAAGGATTTGTATCTGTTTTATCCTTAATATAAACCAGTAGTAGTTGAGGGTAGGGGGGTGGGGGACTGATCCCCAAAGGGAACATTTTGAAATGTGTGGAGATGGAATCTGAGTGTCATGAGGACAGGGGCCTCTACTGAGGACAATCCAACAGAATAAAGTGATGTCCTAATCCAAAACAACAACGATGTCCCCTAGGCTCCCCACAGTGTCCACTGAAAAACAGTATTCTAAACCAGCTGGGAAATCCAGAAACTAGCAGAGTTACAGGGGAAAGGTTATAGTAGGCCTCAGCTGTCCAACTGCTATATTCCTACCTCCACATAAAACATAAACACGTGAGGAAAATGAGAAAAGATGTGTCAAGTGCTTGTACAACCAGGAATAAAGATATATGTAATTCTTGAAACTAACACTTTGGTTTAAAAATAAACATTCACAGGGGCTGGCCCCGTGGCCGAGTGGTTAAGTTCGCGCACTCCGCTGCAGGCGGCCCAGTGTTTCGTTGGTTCAAATCCTGGGCGCGGACATGGCACTGCTCATCAGACCACGCTGAGGCAGCGTCCCACATGCCACAACTAGAAGAACCCACAACGAAGAATACACAACTATGTACCGGGGGGCTTTGGGGAGAAAAAGGAAAAAATAAAATCTTTAAAAAAATAAATAAATAAAAAAAAATAAACATTCACAAATGTAACTTATCAAACACACTAATGAAGTTAGAATAAATGTTCAAGAATGCAAAGAAAAAATGACTTCTTTTTGGAAAAATGTTACAGAAACAAATCTCTTCCCCATTTCTTTAAAATAGAGCAATTTTCTTTCCCATGTAAATTAGTGCTGACAGGTAAGTACAGACCGATGCACCTCTCAGAACTGGGTAACAGCTCCATTACTTTAAGCACCTCACCTTATGAGCTGCAAAACTTGACTCATTTTTTTCCAGCGCTCTTTTTGCATACTCCAGAGCTTCATACACCAGGAGCTTTTTCTCCTCTTCAGAGGTTCCGCTAAGCTGAGCTATATCCCGTGATGCCCGTGCCAAACGCCACAACAACTCTGCATCTTCACTAATTTGAAATAAACATAAAACAACCATTTTAGCTCACATTTAAAAACTGTTAAAGGTCACATCACTAATGAATAAATACGGTTTTTCAGGTCAGTGGGGATATAGCAAGCAACACGATATCAAAAGCCATTATTATTCAAAATGTTAAACGTATTATTTTCTTTCACATATAAACATCATTTGCTAAACTTTCCTACAAAATATCCAATATTATACTTAAATATTAACTTACCTATAATATCTAAAATGCAAACTTCCCTATAAAAGATCTCTGAACTCTCTGAACACTTGCCCTACAAAATTCAACACATAACTCGAGGCTTGACTTCTTTGGCACTGTGCTTCTGACAACTCAGTTACTGGATCAGACAGTACCATAAAATACATAAGCTTAACAGACAGGGTCATGCTCTAGAACACAAAACTGCTGCATCCCTAGCCCCAAATACAGTGCCTGGAACACGAAAGATACAGGGTATTTGTTAATGAGTGAGTGAGTGAACATAATGTAATCTTAAAATAAATCCTATATTTGAATGTATCATCCACGCCATCAGGTAAGGAATACTACAAGTAAGGACAATGGACTCTTCGAAGAATTGCCATTTAAATATAATTACATCAAATAAGAAATGGCAAATAAACAAAACAGTAACCACAATAAAGAGTTAGAAATATTTTTAAAAACTAATCTTAAATTCCCTTTTATTAAATGTTTGCCTTTGAGCCTCCCATATTATACATTTCTTAACAAAAAATGGTATTCACAAAATTTTGAAACTAAAGGTAGCAATACTGTATTGATAATTCAGTGAATATGGAGTAACTACCTTATAGCTTACTTTTCAAGCAATTACTGAAATGACTATAAAATGCCAACCCAGCCACTTCAAGTTTCTCAAGGGAGAATGGAAAAGGAAAGATGGATCCTACAGATATTTAGCAAGCAAAATTGATGGGTCTTGGGGAGAAAACTGGTTTTGGGAATCTAAGAAAGGTAGTTGAAAACAACTCAAAATTTTTAGTTGAGGAGACGAGGTAGATTAGTGATCTGGAAATGCCATTTAGCCTTATTTGACTTATTTTATAGGGCTAAATCTCCCTCCACCTCCATCCTCCCAAAAAATGAGTACACACTGATAGTTTGGAGTAAACATGAATCTGACATTAAAAATCCAAAAAGGAGATATTTTTAGTTTCTGTAAAAGACAGTGCTTCTAAAATGATACACAGGTATCATTCAACGGTGGCATACAATCCTCCTAATTCCTTTACATCTTATACCAATAAAAAAATCAATTTAAATGAAAAGGAATGAGAAATATATAATATAGACAGATGAGATAAACATACATTCCAGGAGTACCTCGTATGATCCAAAGAAAAACAAGAAAATGGAAAAAACGTTTCAACATTCTACTAGAATGAGTAAGTAGAACCACCTTTTCCTAATCACTGAGATAATGTGGAGCACTTTTGAGTCATTTAAGAAAGAAACAGCATACTGTAAGTTAAACTCTAAGAATTAATATTTTGAAATAAATTTAAAAAACTATAAAATTTCAAGCACTAAGAATCATTTTAATTAAGTAACAAAATTTCTGAGGAAACCGCAAACCCAGGCCTGTCATACATTGCCCACCTTTCCTTGTATTGGGTTAACAACTGATAAAGTTTCTCTGTTTCTCCACTTTCATATAGGTAGTCTGCTTGTTCAAGGATCTCTTCAACTCTAAAGACTGTAAAAGGAAAAAGACAATAAAGTAGGTCTTCCCAAGCCAGATGAAACACAAACACTTTTATATCTAAGCAAAAGAAATAAGACGCAGAAATCACTCATTAAGAAAGATCAGAACTTCTGAAAAATCTAGATGCAAGTGTAGCAGAAATAAGTATGAAGTTATCACAGTAAGTGATTTATTGAAATCATAGAAAATGAAAAATTAGAAAGTATATTCTGGTAGTGACTAAAGATGATATATTTTAAAAAATAAAAAAAGTAAATTCTCGTGAGGAATTTATGGTACCCTTACCCTCCACATGGGCAAAGTTTTTGTTGCTGTTGTTGCTAAGTATCATCCATTGTAGAAAATGATGGTATAATATCCACTTATAGCATTGAAAATTATTAAATCACATGGACTGAACCATATTGTTTTACTAGACTCCCTTTATGACCTAACTTATACAGACACTGTTATAGAAAAAGAGTCAAGCCTGTCATCAAAAACTTAGATGAAGTTAACTACATAGAGAATCTGAAACTTACCTCATGCACCATGCTCCAGACAACTCATTAATCAGTTTAGATATTAGTACAAAACACATAAACCTTATAGACAGTGTGATGCTCTAAAAAAGTTGACTAGTTACTGAAGAAAACAGTAAGTCTGAATTTCAGGATATTTCAATTATTATTAAGGAACATACATATTTACTTTTGTCTTCTATAAGGGTGCTGTATTTTTTAGTCTAGTATATAAGCCAACATTCCAATGTGTTCAGTTGCATTTCCTTATTATTTACCTTAGAACATTTTAATTAATTATAGCATATTTGAGGTTAAAAAATTTTTTTAAGTTTGTGAAAAATTAAAATCTGGACCAGCAAAAAAAGAAAAAACCTCATGAATTTATGACTCAACCTTCTAAAGTTAAGCATGTTGTATTACATAACATCATAATGTAATTATAACAGTTTAAGAAAAATTAAATGACAAAGCAAATAAATCCCAAAATTAAAAGATTTTTTTTCCCCTCTTTAATCCTCCTTCAATCTGGTTAGGTGCTATGATTTAATAATATTCACATGACTGGTTAATTTTCTTAAGTTTGCTCCCACTGTATCCCATATTTTTATCAGTGGCTGATTCTCCAAATTTGGGTTACAACAACCCAAAGATCCTTAAAGAGAATAAGTAGTAGTCTCAGAATCCTTAGTCAATGTTAGTGGCAGGCAGAATAATGGCACCAAACATGCCCACATCTTAATCCCTGGAAGTTATGAAAACGTACAGGTTACATGGCACACGGGACTTAGTTTGTAGAGAGAAGTAAGGTTGGTAACCATTAACCTGAAAATGGGAGGTTATCCTGGATTAGCCAGGTGGGCCCAATATAATCACAAGAGTCCTTAAAAGTGGAAGGAGGCAGAAGAGAGTCAGGGAAAGGAGAACAATGGAAATGAGGTCAGAGTGAAGTGACAGCTGCCTCTGAACATGGAGAAAAGAAGCCTTCAGCCAAGGAGTGCAGGAAGCCTGGGGAAACTGAAACTACAAGCAACAGAGTCTCACCAGGGCCTCCAGAAGAAACACAGCCCCGCCAATTCCTTGATTTTAACCCAGGGGACCCATTTAGACTTCTGACTACAGAACTGTAAGATAATAAATGTGCATTGTTTTAAGTCATTCTGTTTGTGGTAATTTGTTACAGCAGTGACAGAAACTTTCACGACATTAAATATATTCCAGACGGTGTCAAGATGGCGGTGGACGTGGACTCTGAATGCACCTGCTCCCATGGACACAATTTACAACTACTCTGGGAACAATTATCCCTGACAGGGAACTGAAAAATGGATAAAAAGAAACCCCACAACAAGGGACAGTGCTATCCGAGGTGGAAGAGGCAGAAATTCCTTCTGGAGAGAGAGAGAAGCCACCTTGGAGCCAGGGTGTTTTCACAGCTGGCCAGGAGCAACCCTAAGTGTGTACTCACAGCCTTCCCTGGAGGAGTGGGGGACCTGAGCAGGAAGCGTTACTGCTATAAGCATCCTTTGGACTCAGCACAAGCAAGAAAAGTCTAATAATATCTGGCTTTGCTTGGTAGTAACTACAACAGGGAATAGCCCCAGAAAAACTATCAGACATAAGGGGAAAAAAACCTGGCTCTTAAAGGGCCCATGCACAAATTCACCTGTTTCAAAAGCAACCTAAATTCACCAGAAAGAAAGATGCACAGCCTTTGGTGAAAAGAGACTCACCTGGTAGGTTCTGGGTGCATCTTGATGAGAGATGAGAACACCCCAGGGACAGAGGCATTGGCAGCAGCCATTACTATGACCTGGTACAGGTGTGCTGACACAGACACTGGAAGATGCGATTGGAGTTCTTCCCCTGGCCTGTTAACCCAGGGTCTGCCCTCACCACTAGACCACTGATTTAATCCAGCTCAGCCAGAGCAGACAGCCCACCCTAGGGACTGGCCCCACCCAACAGCAAGCGCTTGGGCAACCTGTGGGCCAGCACAGACAGGATACCTGGTACCTCTGCAGCCAGGTGAGTGGGTCCGCATCTGTGGGGCAGGGCATGAGCAAGGGGCAGGCCTGTGTTGGTGGAGTGTGTGGGGTCTCTGCAGTTGGGCGACTGGGTCCACTTCAGTGGGTTGGGCGTGCACATGGGGCAGGACTGTGTTGATGGGGTGTGTGGCCCTGCAGATGGTGGGGCTTCTCAGCTGCAGCAGACTTGTGCTTCTCAAACAGCCACTTAGGGATCAGCCCCACCTTCCAAAACCTGAAACAACTGGGTGTTCCCATGCCTGGGGCTGGCCCCACTCAGCTGCAATCTTGAAAGAGCTGACAACAGCCTTGCAGGCCAGAGGGCTTCAGCAATAGTAAGCCCCTGAGCCTAGCAACCAGCCACGCTGGGGGCCTACTCACTTAACAGAAAAATCGCAATAGGAATGTGCTATTAGACCTTGCAGCCAACTGTGCTGGGGCTCCCCACACCCAATACAGTGACTGAAGGGTCCATAGCAGCCACATACAGCTGAGCATTACAACCAGCTGGCCAGGGGACAGCCTAGCCTCTCCAAGAACCTACAGCAAGAGCAACCCTACAAGAGAAGGACACATGTAGCCCACACAGGGTTCGCTCCTGGAACGTTTGGACTGGTGATGAGAGGGAAGCACACTGCTGGGCCTCATAAGGCATCTCTTACCTAAGACCACCTCTCCAAGATGGGAAGATGTAGCTGACCCATGTAACACATAGATATAAGCAAAGAGAAAAAGGCAAAAAGAGAAACAAAGGAAAACACTCCACGTAAAGGAACAGGACAAAACTCCAGAAAAAGAACTAAACGAAAGAGAGATAAACAATCTACCTGATAAAGAGTACCAACTAATAGCCATAAGGATGCTCAGTGATCTTGGAAGAAGAGTGGATGAACCCAGCAAGAAGTTCAACAAAGAATTGGAAAACATAAAAAAAAAATCAGAAATGAAGAATACAATACTGGAAATGAAAAATTCACTACAGGGACCCAATAGCAGAGCAGAAGATACAGAAGAATAGATCAGCAAGCTGGATGAAAAGACTAGAGGAAATCACCCAGGCTGGGAGGATAAAAGAAAAAAGAATTAAAAAGAAAGAGGACAGTCTAAGGAACCTCTGGGACAACATCAAGAGTACTAACATTCTGATTATACATAGCCCAGAAGGAGAAGAGAAAGCAAGAAAGGGGCAGAGAACTTATTTGAAGAAATAATAGCTGAAAACTACCCCAAACTGGGAAAGGAAACAGATACACAGGTCCAAGAAGCACAGAGTCCCAAACAAGATAAACTCAAAGAGGCCCACACCAAGACACTTTATAATCAAAATGTCAAGAATTAAAGATAAAGAGAGAATCCTAAAAGCTGCAAGAGAAACACAACAAGTTACATACAAGAGACCCCATAAGGCTATCAGTTGACTTCTCAGAAGAACCTTAAAGGCTAGAAGGGAGTGGCACGATATAGTTAAAGTGCTGAAAGGAAAACACCTACAGCCAAGAATACTCTACTCGGTAAGGTTATCATTCAGAATGGAAGGAGAGATATAGTTTCCCAGACAAGTGAAAACTAAAGGAGTTTATCACCAAGAAACCAGGCTTACAATAAATGCTAATGGGACTTATTTAAGTGGAAAAGAGAAGACCACAAATAGGAATAATTATCACACACAAAAAATAAAATCACTGGTAAAGTCAAATATACAATAAACGTAGCAGATCAACCACCTATGAAGCTAATATGAAGGTCAAAAGACAAAAGTACTAAAATTATCTACTTCCATGATAAGAGGGTAACAGATACACACACACACACACACAAAAGTTAGATAGCAAAAACATAAAAGGTGGGAGGAAGGCAGTAAAAGAGTAGAGCTTTTAGAAAGAGGTCAAACTAAAGAGATCATCAACTTAATATAGATTGTTATATATGTAGGTTATTATATATGAACCTCATGGTAATCACAAACCAGAAACCTGTAATAAATACACAGAAAACTAAGAGAAAGGAACCCAAACATAATACTAAAGATAGCCATCAAACCACAAGGGAAGAGAGCAAGAGAAGAAGAAAAGAACAGAGAAGAACTACTAAAAAATCCAGAAGAAAAGTAAAAAAACAGCAATAAGTACATTCTTATCAATAGCTACTTTAAATGTCAATGGAATAAATGCTCAAATAAAAAAGCATAGTGTAGACGATTGGATAAAAAAATAAGACTCATATATATGATGCATACAAGAGACACACTTCAGACATAAAAACACAAACCGAAAGTGAAGGGATGGAAAGATAATCCATGCAAACAGCAAAGAAAAGAGTGGGGGTAGCAATACTTATATCAAACAAAATAGACTTTAAAACAAAAACTGTAACAAGAGACAAGAAAGGGAACAATCCAACAAGAGGATGTAACACTTGTAAATATCTATGAACCCAACATAGGAACACACAAATACATAGAGCAATTATTAACAGACAATAAAAGGAGAAATAGAAAGTAACACATTAATAGTAGGGGACTTTAACACTCCACTTACACCAATGGATAGATCATCCAAACAGAAGATCAATGAAGAAACATTGGTCTTAAATGACACATTAGACCAGATGGACTTAGTAGATATATACAGAACATTCCATCCACAAACTGCAGAATACAGACTCTTTTCAAATGCACATGGAACATTCTCCAGGATTGATCACATATTAGGCCACAAACAAGTCTCCATAAATTTAAGAAGATCGAAATAATACCAAGCATCTTTTCTGATCACAATGGTGTAAAACTAGAAGTCAACTACAGGACGAAAATCAGAAAGGCCAAAAATATGTGGAGATTAAACAAAATGCTACTCAACAATATTTGGGTCAACAAATCAAAGGCAAAATCAAAAAACACCTGGAGACAAATGAAAATAGAACATGCCAAAATATATAGGATACAACAAAAGTGTCTCTAGGAAGGAAGTTTATAGTTTTTCAGGCCTACCTCAACAAACAAGAAAAATCTCAAAGAAACAATCTAACAGAGCACCTAAAGGAATTGGAAAAAGAAGAATAAACAAAGCCCAAAATCAGTAAAAGGAAGGAGATAATAAATCAGAGCAGAAATAAATGAAATAGAGACTAAAAAAACCATAGAAAAAACTCAATGAAACCAAAAGCTGGTTCTTTGAAAAGATAAACAAAATTGACAAATCCTAAGCTAGACTCAGCAAGAAAAAAAGAGAAAAGGCTCGAATAAATAAAATCAGAAATGAAAGAGGAGAAACTACAATGGACATCTCAGAAAGACAAGAGTATCAGAGAATACTATGACAAGCTCTACACCAACAAACTGGATCATCTTGAAGAAAGTGATAAATTCTTAGAATCATACAACATTCCAAAACTGAATCAAGAGGAAATAGACAATTTGAATAGACCAATCACCAGTAAGGAGATCAAAACAGCAATCAAAAACCTCTCAAAAAATAAAAGAGCAGGACCAGACAGCTTCTCTGGTGAATTCTACCAAACTTTCAAAGAAGACTTAACATCTATGCTTCTCAAACTCTTCTGAAAAACTGGAGAGGAGAGGAAGCTCCTAACTCATTCTACGAGCCAACATCACCCTGATACCAAAACCAGACAAGGACAACACAAAAAAAGAAAATTACAGGCCAATATCACTAATGAAGATCGATGCAAAAATCCTCAACAAAAAACTAGCAAATCGAATACAACAGTACCTTAAAAAGATCATACAGTATGATCAAGTGGGATTTATTCCAGGGACGCAGGGATGGTTCAACATCCACAAATCAATCAATGTGATACAGCACATTAACAAAATGAAGAACAGAAATCACGTGATCATCTCAATAGATGCAGAGAAAGCATTTGACAAGATACAGCATCCATTTATGATAAAAAACTAAATAAAATGGGTATAAAAGGAAAGCACCTCAACATAATAAAGGCCATATATGAGAGATCCACAGCAAATATCATTCTCAATGGTGAAAAACTGAAAGCTATCCCTCTAAGAACAGGAACCAGAAAAGGATGCCCACTTTCACCACTTACTTAACATACTATTGGAAGTCCTACCCAGAGCAATCACACAAGAAAAAGAAATAAAAGGGATCCAAACTGGAAAGGAAGAAGTGAAGCTGTCACTATTTGCAGATGACATGATTTTATATATAGAAAACCCTAAAGAATCCACCAAAAGACTTTTAGAAATAATGAATGAATAAGGTAAAGTTGCAGGATACAAAATCACCACACAAAAATCAGCTGCGTTTCTAACACTAACAACAAAATAGCAGAAAGAGAAATTAAGAATACAATCCCATTTACAATTCCAACAAAAAGAATAAAATACCTAGGAATAAATCCCACCAAAGAGGTGAAAGACCTGTACACCGAAAACTATAAAACACTGTGAAGACACAAAGAAATGGAAAGATAGTCTGTGCTCCTGGAGTGGAAGAATTAACGTAGCTAAAATGGCCATACTTCCTAAAGCAATTACAGATTCAATGCAATCCCTATCAAAGTTCCAATGACATTTTTCACAGAAATAGAACAAAGAATTCTAAAATTTATATGGAACAACAAAAGACCCGGAATAGCCAAAGGAATTTGGAGACAAAAGAATAAAGCTGGAGGTATCACAGTCCTTGATTTCAAAATATACTACAAAGCCACAGTAACCAAAATAGCATGGTACTGGCACAAAAACAGACACATAGATCAATGCAACAGAATTGAGAGCCCAGAAATAAACCCACACATCTATAGACAGCTCATATTTGACAAGGAAGCCAAGACCATAAAATGGAGAAAGGGAAATCTCTTCAATAAATGGTGCTGGGAAAACTGGACAGCCACAGGCAAAAGAATGAAAGTACACCATTATCTTACACCATACACAAAAATTAACTCAAAGTGGATCAAAGACTTGAATGTCAGACCTGAAACCATAAAACTTCTAAAAAGAAAACATAGGCAGTATGCTCTTCGACATCAGCCTTAGCAACATATTTTCAACTTCCATGTCTGACCAGGCAAAGGAAACAATAGAAAAAAGAAACAAATGGGACTACATCACACTAAAAAGCTTCTGTACAGCAAAGGAAACCATCAACAAAACGAAAAGACAACCTAACAATTGGGAGAAGATATTTGCAAATCATATATCTGGTAAGGGGTTAATATTCAAAATATATAAAAAACTCATACACCTCAACAACAAAACTAACCACCCAATTAAAAAATGGGCAAAAGATTTGAACAGAGATTTCTCCAAAGAAGATATACAGATGGCCAACAGGCACATGAAAAGATGTTCAACATCCTAATTATCAGGGAAATGCAAATCAAAACTACAATGAGATATCACCTCACTCCGGTCAGAATGACCATAATTAACAAGATAGGAAATAACAAATGTTGGAGAGGTTGTGGAGAAAAGGGAACACTTGTACACTACTGGTGGGAGTGCAACCTGGTGTAGCCGCTATGGAAAACAGTATGGAGTTTCCCCATAAAATTAAGAACAGATCTACCATATGATCCAGCTGTTCCACTGGGGGTATTTATCCAAAGAACTTGAAAACACAAACGCATAAAGACACATGCACCCCTATGTTCACTGCAGCACTATTCACAATAGCCAAGACTTGGAAGCAACCTAGGTGCCCATCAAGGGACAAATGGATAAAGAAGATTTGGTATAAATATACCATGGGAGACTTTACAGCCATAAGAAATGATGAAATCTGGCCATTTGTGACAACATGGATAGATCGTGAGGGTATTATTGTAAGTGAAATAAGTCAGGGGGAGAAAGTCAAATACTGTATGATCTCACTCATAAGTAGAAGATAAAAAGGACAAATACATAGCAACAGAGATTGGACTGGTGGTTACCAGAGGGGAAGACGGGAGGGAGGAGGGCGAAAGGGGTGAGTAGGCACATGTGTGTGCTGACAGATTGTAATTAGTCTGTGGATGGTGAACATGATGTGATCTACACAGAAATTGAAATATAATGACATACACCTGAAATTTACATAATACTATAAACCAATGTGATCGCAATAAAAGTAATTTTTAAAAATATATTGATCTGGCATATTTGAATGAGTACATGGTATGTGTAAGTACAAAAGTGACATTTAACTCTATTCACTTATTTTTCTCTCAGTCCCTGAGAAGACTGATAAAGAGATTACTGTCCAATCTAGGAATTCTACATCTCATCACTCATGTAATTAAAGGAAAATTTAGAAATGTATTAAATTAAATCTTTCTGTGTGTATTATTCTTCTATAACTTCTTAAATCACTTATCTCCAATTTCTTTAGTAATCAGTATAATATCATAAGCTATAGTATTCAGGCTTTAAATATATATATATTTTTTTCTTGATTCTAAACAAATTTCTAAAATCATACAGTGTGCAATTTATAAGAAAAAATGCACTTACTCTGATACTAGACTCACACAGGAACTAGGGTGGCAGCGTGTAGACCACTCACATGTCTGCAAACCAGTTGTGTGTTTATTTGTTTAATGTTCTGCACTTTTGCTGAAAATATTTAAAAGTAGGCTATGTTACTGACATTAAAAGATGATAGTCTATAAAATGGGCTAAACTTCCAAAGTAAATTACCTTTCAACTTACGTAATGAATAAATATCTCAACTTAGGTAATACAGAGGAAGAAAATCGAGATATTAATACACCTACAGTGAAATCTAAATTTAGCCTAAAATGAATATGCTCATGATCATAACAATGCCTAGAATTTGTTTTAAAAAGCCAATGAAGTGACTTACTGCATATATATAAAGTTTGGCTTTCTAGTTTTTCTTGCTAAGTGCATTCTTAGCCACGTGAGAAGTATGTGGACAAAAATGAAATACTGTACTCCTCCCAGCAAGCAGAGTAGCTGTATTTCTGAAGTTTCTCCACACAGATCTTATAAAGTAGAAAATGAATATCTAGAGTTTCTGGTTACTCTTAAGATTTTCCTAGATACTAGGAGACTCTAAAAAGCAGCAACATTATCCAAACTCACGGCAAACTTTCCACCCCAGTAATATGGCATCTCAGCAGCTCTGGAGAAGCGCCTCTAAGAAAGCCCTGACATGGTACAAAGGAGTGTGCGTGCAGGAGCACCAACCTCAGCTCTGCAGCTTCATCAGGAAACAGGAACCGACGGAAGGACAGAGAAGAGACAAGCGAAGGGATTGTATGAAGAACCTTTATTTAAGTTGAGCCCCTTGAAATTATCTTCTCAGCATTTTACAATGAACTTTCACAAACACACACGAGTACTGTGAATGTATTAGCATATCTTGAGGGGCTTTAAATTTTGTCTATTTTAAGGAAATAACGAAAAACTTTCTACTGGAGTGTTTCAATTACTGCTGACAAGTGGGTATTTGGTATTATCTTGTGGTAACTACAGACATTACCATTTAAAAAATGAGTCCCACAATCTCACCCAACTGGAATGTCAAAAATATTTATGGATGCCCTTAAATTAATTTCTAAAAAATTCTCACTTCAGAATATTATTTAATCCCAGTAAATGGAGGAGGAAAAATTTTTTAATTGACTTTAATGAGCATGAAGCAGATCTAAAGAGAATTAAGACCTAAAGAGAAGAAGTTTTGATGAATGGAATTATTTGAAGACCAATTCCTAAAAAATATGAAAAGGACCACAGCATAGCAAATAAAAGAGATATATTGACAAAGTAAAACTTGCAAGGACCAATGAAGCTATATTTTTATAGGAAAACAGATTATTATCCAAGTTAAAAAAAAATTCTGGGGCCAGGCCAATGGCACAGTGGTTAAGTTCACGTGCTCTGCTTCCGCAGCCCAGAGTTTGCAGGTTCAGATTCAGACCATTCAAGCCACACTGTGGTGGCATCCCACATACAAAAAAAGAGAGGAAGATTGGCACAGATGTTAGGACAGTGACAATCTTCCTCAGGCAAAAAGAGGAAGACTGGCAACAGACGTTAGCTCAGGGCTAATCTTCCTCACCAAAGTAAAAAAAAAAAACGAAAAATCTGGTTTCTATATTTTATCAATAATTCATGTTTTTTCAAGGGCTATAGCCTAGTCTTACAAATTATATAAACATACCAATCAACTAATTATAAAATGAGGTTTTAAGAAAACAAAGCTACCAAGATAGACAAAATAAATATCCATACTCTGTTCTTTGCATTAACTTTTTGAGTACTCAAAATATGCTTGAAAATACCGAAAGGATTCTAAAATGTAAGGCAGTTTTCATTAAAATCTGTAATAAAAGCAATGACTTTAGTTTTCAGAATAAGTTATACCTTGGAATACTAAAATGTTTTTTCCCCAAGGTCAAATCAAAGTTTTATTTGCTGTTAGGATTGGAACTAACATTTAGAGTACAGACTTTTATTTTTACATTGTAGAGGAAGTTATAATTTTTTTAATACCATATAAACGAACACAGGTATAAGCCAGCCAGAATGAAAGAATTAGCATGTACTGGATGAAAAGAATCAGAATTTCTATAACACAATGAACACATGTATCAAACATTCTTTTAGACCAAATGGCAACTACAAATATATATACGAGGCAAGTGCCAGTATATCAGACACAGCAAAAACATCTTTGATACACTCACTTAGGAATGGTAAAAAGTACATATCATCCAGTATCTGATGCTAAATAAAAAAGCTGGAGGCTAAACAAACAGGGGATTCACTCCATCCCATTTCCTTTCTTTAACTTTTATGAATTCAAGTTTATTCAAAAGTTTGATATATAATCCCATAACTATCTTTTCTTCGATAACTTCAGAACGGTAGCTTTAAACAACTTTAAAGCTTGAGCTCCTTCTGAATTTCCCAAGGTTTTTCTGTACTCTTTTTCGAACGGGTCTCCTCTTCAGCGGTCAGCTTTATCTTTAAAAGGTCTGCAATACCATTCTCTCCTGGCATACAAGGAATGCTAAGGAATACTTCTTCATTTACTCCATTAGAGGCCCTTACTTATGGTGGAAACCGGACACACTCCCCTAAGATTCTTTGAAATGCTTTCCATTAAACCAGCTACAGATAGGCCAATCGCCCAGTTAGTATAACCTCTCATTTTAAACATCTCATAGCCACAGATAATCACTCCTTCGTGGACATTTTCCCACTGCTAAGGATCTTTATCAATTCCTATATCTGAGTTCAGATCCTGTAGAGGGACATGAGCAACGTCAAGTCCACTCCACACGGGTACACTTGAGTCTCCATACTCTCCAAGGATCCATTCATGACAGCTTTCAGAGTGGATACCAAGCTTCTGCCCAAAAAGAAATGGAAACGGGCAGTGTCCAGATTACAGCCACTTCCAATAACAATTTTTGGGAAATGCACTCAACTTTTAAGCTACATAAGTTAAGATATCCACTGGCTTGGAAACAACTATCAGTTTGCAGCAGGGACTATACTGGGTAATATTCAAAACCAATAATTTAAAGATGGACACATTTTGCTTGACCATATGAAGCCACGTTTCTCCTTTTCTTGGGATGCACGTGCTGTGATAGTCACTAGGTTGGAGTTTGCAGTGACAAGCTAACGTTTACTGGAAACAACATTTGGCATGTTCACCAAAGGGCTGCCATGATGAAGACCCACTGCCTGGCCCTCCAGTTGGCCTTCATCAACATCCACAAAGGCAAGTTCATCACTCCAGTCTTTTGATAAGAAACTGACAGAACAGGCCATGCCAACCGATCCTGTTCCCATAATGGAGATCTTAGTGTGATGAGCGGTCTCCTCTGAAGTGAAATTCTCAGTAAGTTCACACTGGATAGTTGCCATCTTAGGAATGGGGGGGTGAAGGACCAGCTGTCGCTGAGTGGGATGCATGCTGCCTAGCAGGGACACAGAGCCATCCCCAGGCAAAGGAAATTCGCTACCGCAGTGCCTACTCTCCAGCTGCTCCACAGGACTCCCGCAGCCCAGTTCATGGCCACTCACTCAAGAGGTGGAAGAAAAGAATGGAGGAAAACCATGCCAAAGTTCCCTAAGGCGCAAAGCAAGGGAACAGTCAACCCCCACCACTGCAGCTGTGCAAGGCCATACCCAGCTCATGTGGGCCTCACAGGGCCCTAGTGCCTTAAAACAGTATTTTTAATTTACTGGCTATACAATAATTTTTTGTCATTAAGACACTTCTGAAAAGATCAACTATGATCATTAAGGATAAAAGTAATTTCAGCTTTGCCTTTAAACATGCCATAGTTTGTTGCTTAAGGAAGCAGTAAATCTTTGCATTCATTTTTGTAATGAAATGATGCTAAAGCACACTGAAACTAAGTGTGATGATGTGAAAAGAAACAGATAAGAGTTCTAATCTCTGCTCTGACACTTTGACTTTGAAGAAGTTTAACTTTGTGAGCTTCCCTTATAACGGCACACACACACACAGAAAAATCTCTGAAGTGCAACCACAGGGCACATCTCTCAAGGATAAGCTCTTAAAAAATGAATATTATAATGCGATAATACGACATGTCCTAACTACTTTACAAGGTCAGAGTGAGAATTGAAGTTATGGTGAAAAGTCTACGGAGCTTTAAAAAGCTGAGTTGTTCTAAGTATTTGCCAAAATATGTCATCGAGCCAGTGACAAAATCAAGTCCTCTACTGTATCCTTCATGAAAATGACACATTAGAAAAGAAAGAAAAGGTAAAACAAAAATACAGCAACTCTCAATTATCTGCTTTTTTAAAGATAAGAACAGTCACAGATAAATGAAATCAATAAATAACCAGTAAAATAACTAGTAATTTTTAGCTAAGATCTTCAAATTCATCTACCAGAACTTTAATAAGAACATCTATTCAAAATCAAATCTCTGCTTCTTTCCCCAATCAGTCACCTTCTTGATGATTAAAAGTAGGGACTGTGAAAAACAAACAGGCTTAACCCATAAATTAATAAAAGTTTTTCTCTAATATACTGAAATTTTGGCTCCGTCTACATACACATTTGGTTTACCTAAATTTAATTTTTCAAAGATGGCAAGTCAGTATATGCTTACTTATCTATCATATGCCAAATAAGAAACGTGATGAAGTTTTTCTACTTTTCAACCAGTGATTTGATATTTAATACCAAACTGCACTCTGTTTGTGAATAAAATACTTCTATCTCAAAGAAATTGGGTCTTTCTTAACTGTATCAAGAACAGCGTAACACCCTAGCCTTAAGGAAACAATCACTGAATCATTATAGAGCAGGGGTTGGCAAACTTTTTCTATAAAGATGCAGAGAGTAACTGTTTTAGGCTTTGTGGGCCAGATACAGTCTCTGTGGTATAGTCTCTTCCCCCCACCCCACTATCCCTCAACCCTTTAAAGATGTAAAAAATATTCTTACCCAAGGGTCCTATAAAACTATAAAATATTAATAGAGTATTTCTCTCTGAAGGAGCTCTAGTTGCTAGAACAAATTATATATACATATATCAGACTGACAGGTAGAGAAAAGCAGGAAACAATCTAGCCTGTAACAACGTTAGTTTCATCATCTACTCAAACATAACTAAATTATTAACAAAATATAACAAACATAAGAAACTCTAAGTGCTCCAGGTGTTCACCTGAGGCTTACCTGTGGCTGCGGCACGAACCAAAGCAGCCTGGGAAATGACTTGATAAGTTTCAAAACCCAAGTAAGACAAGGCTGAGAGCAAAAGGCTTCTTTTGAAAGCTCCTCCGTTCCCCACCACCTATGGAAACAATTATGGTCAGAACTATCAAACAGAAAACTTGAAGGAACCGCTACCCCAAGAAAAATTACATCAATTTTCTCCCACCCCCAAAGCAATCAATCCAAAGAATTTTGGAAGCTCAAAATTTATTTCATCAAATTCTTGAGGAAAACTATTTCACATTATTAACTTACAGGGAGAGCATAACCTGTTAAGAAGATTCTTAATGACTAAATGTGGTAGCTTATCTAACAATCACAGTCACACTGAAAAGTGCTGGATTGGACGATTCACATCTTATTTAAGGAGACATGGATATTAACAAAATTGTATGAAATAAAATATGATACCAAATATAAAAAATATCAATCTTAAGAAAAGACAAGATGAAAAATATCAAATATGGTAATTACTACACATAAAAAATGTACACGGCTTTAAGACATCTTCAAAAATGATCCATAAAACGCAGTTTTAAAATAAACAACGAATAGGGGCTGGCCCGGTGGTGTAGTGGTTAAGTTCAGTGTGCTCCGCTTTGGGGGCACGGTTCGCAGGTTTGCATCTGAGGCGTCGACCTTCACCGCTCATCAGCCATGCTCTGGAGGTAAACCCACATATAAAGTGCAGGAAGATTGGCACAGATGTTAGCTCAGGGCTAATCTTCCTCAAGCCAAAAAAAAAGTATACCCAAACAGATTTAGAAATTAGTTTTCATAATTATGGCCAGGATTCTCAAGACCAATGGCAAAGGAGGAGTATATGGATACCACTCCAGCAACACCTTTTCCCATGACAATTTTTCTTTCACACAGCATCATTTTTTCCCTTTCTGTTGACTTATTCCCATCAGTATACAAATAAGTTATACAATCTTGGTAAGCTGTGACTTTTCCCTTAAAAACAAAAACAAAAAGCTTCTTGTTGACTTCACATCTCCCTTCAGCCTCATTTTCCAACTTCTCTTCTCAGCAGGACTCTTGAAAAAAGTTGTCTGTTCTCTGTCTTCCTCTCTTCCCACTCTCTCTCTTTTTTTTTTTTTTTAAAGATTTTATTTTTCCTTTTTCTCCCCAAAGCCCCCGGGTACATAGTTGTATATTCTTCGTTGTGGGTTCTTCTAGTAGTGGCATGTGGGACGCCGTCTCAGCATGGTTTGATGAGCGGTGCCACGTCCGCGCCCAGGATTCGAACCAACGAAACACTGGCCCACCTGCAGCGGAGCACACGAACTTAACCACTCGGCCACGGGGCAGCCCCCCCACTCTCTCCTGAACTCACACAAATCAGTTTCACTCCCCCAACTCCGCTGATGGCATTCCAGCTGAGGTAACCAAGGACACTGCTGTTCCCTAGGGTCACTTCTGGGTTCTCCTCTCATGTGGCCTAGCAACAGCATTTCATAACTAATCACGCTCTCCTTTTTTTAACCATGAAGAGATGTTTAATTTTTTAAAACAGCTTTATTGAAACATAAGTGACATACCATAAACTGCACACACAAGTTGTAATGTGTACAATTTAAGAACACGTATAAACCCATGAAAGCACTGCCATCACCATCAAGATAACGAACATACCCATCAAGCCCCAGCCGCGTGCCTGTCCTCCCTCCGCCCCGGCCGCGCCCCGCGCTCTGGAAGCGCTCTCCACCTGGCTTCTGGAATCTACTATCTTGATTTCCTCCTGTCCTATAACTGCTCCTTCTCTTTGTTGGTTCCTCATCTCCAATACCTCACTGCCCAGGTGTGTCCTGGGCTTAGTCTCAGACCTTCTTTTCTCTTTTTGTAGCACTTTGGTGACTTTGCTTCGTTTCATGGCTTTAAATACCATCAACATGCCAAAAACATGCAAACGCAGTGTGAAGCCCAGATGCCTCCTCCAAACTTGAGACTCACACATCCAGCTGCCTAATCAACACCTGTCTCCACGTGAAGTGCAACAGGCCTCTCAAGCTAATCAGCCAAAACAGCTATTGTTCCTCAAAACCATTCCTCTCAGTTTTCCCTTTCGTGGTAAATGCCAACTCTATTCTTCTAGTTGTTCAGGTTAAAAAAAATAAACAGAAAACCTTGGAGTCATTCTCCACTCTCTCTCTCACAACCCACATCTGAATCCACACCTTAATTTCTCACACCCTGGGTTGGAATAAGGGATCCAACAAATTCCAGTTTGCTGAATGCTTTATTTACTTTCTTGAGCATGAATATTCAAGACATTGCACTTAACTGGATTCAAAACCAATCTACAGGAAAGCAGTAAAACTAAATTTGACTCTTTTAACATTTAATTTGTTGAGTTTATCCATATTTACCAAAGAGAAGCAAGGTGGGACAGGAGCAGAGTATGGGCGTGGGTGTGTGTGTATGGTGGTGGTGGTACCTAGAAAAAGAAGAGAAAAAGACTAAGATTTTATCAGTAAATCTCCTAGTTCCCTATTCCTCTGGCAGGGCTATTACATAGTGGGCAATGTTGCACAGACTGCTAGAGCCTGAGAAAACGATACATTTAGAGTGTCAGCTTTCTTGCTTATATCATGCTCAATAAACAATATTCTCGCTTTCTTAGAGGGAAGAAAATGCATTGTTGGGAAGCTGACGTTTATATTTCTTGTAAATTAATGAAGTGACAGTTTACCAGTAGGACTCTTATCAGCTTGTTTAATGTGAAGCAGCTCTCTGCTCATCTCTGGGAAAGCAATAAAAATCATGTTTCTGGAACTAAAAAAATCAATTAAAGGAATCAGGACTCAGTGACACCTCCAAGATATTAACAACTTGTTGATATCTTAGACATTATCTGAGACAGCCAGAATGTGCTATTTCACCTTGTACTTCCAACACCAAGCACAATGCCTTCATAAATTAAATTCTCAAAAAATATTTGTTAAAAAATATATACGCCTGTTGAACAATAGCAGCAAACTCTTAGAGATGTCTCTCTTCAACATTGATTATACTAACTTCAAGCTGGAAGGAATTCAAAAATACAAACTCATCACTAGATGGAAAGGAATGTGTCATCACCACCTCCTAGTTTTCCTCAACTTCCTGTCAGCTCCTTCTCCTTTAAATGCCGGGATTCCTCTGTGGTAGGTTCTAGGCCTTCTTCTCGTCTTACTGTTAAATACTTTGAATCTCTATCATGGCATGATTTACAATTTATCCTAAAATCTCCTGAATCTGTATCTACAGCCCAGACCTCAGAAGGTAAACACCAGAACTATCAAACTACTGTTTATTCCACATGTCTACTTGGCTATCTCATCACATTCACCTTAATTAGCCCCAAACATAACCCATCTCCTCCTTTACCCACTAAAGTACATTCTGCAGTCCTATCCCAGTGAATGGCACCACCATCCATCCTGCTGCTCTAGCCAGAAACCCGAGAACGTTCCTGGACTCCTTCCTTTCAACTCCCACACCAATGCTAGCTCTCAGGTCCGCTTAAGTCTATATCCTTAATATCCTCTAAATGCATCCACTTATTTCCATTTCCATGGCTACCACTGAAGTTCAAATCACCACATTTCCCACCTACCTTATAGCAAGGATCTCTCATCTGGTCTCTGGCATCCATTCTACCCTTCCATTCTTGACATTAGATAAAGTTATTTTTTAATGCAAGTCTGCAATCAAACGACTTCCTTGTTTAAAACTCTCATGGCTTCCTACAACCTTTAGAACAGAATCAGAAATACTTAACATGGTTTAGAAGGTTTTCAGGATCTGCCTGTAGTAGGCAGCCTCTAAAAGGGTGCCCGATGGGTTCTGGTTCAAGATGGCAATGCAGGAAGATCCTGAACACCTCCTCCCACGGACCTGCCAAGTCTACAGCTACACATAGAACACCTTCCTCGGAAAGAAACCTAAAACTAGCTGAGTGACTCCTGCACATCGGGCACATGAGAAAAAACCCCACGTCACAACAGGCAGGAAAAGGTGAGACAAAATTCTGCCACAAACCCCACCGCTGGCACAGTGACCCACAATCAGGAGGGAACTCACACCCCCAAGTTTCCCCCTGAGGAGAGAAGGGTCTGAACCTCACATCGGGCACCCCAACTTTTAAGATCTGCACCTGAGAGCCCCCAAAACATCTAGCGTAGAAAGCCAATGGGGCTTGCAGCCACGAGACCCACAAGGCTACAGGAACTGAGACACAGTTCTTAATTAGGGGGCCCGCGCAGACTCACCCGACCCGGACCCAGCGCAGAAGCAGCCAGATGAAAAGCGCCCCGACTTTCCGTGCAAGAGGCTCTGGGGCAGACATCTAATGCAAGACGCGTCTGGGGGCCTCTAGGAACCTTCTCCCGAGAGCCTGGAGGGCGGATGCCATCGCTGCGCTCTCCCTCCGCCCTGCTCCGGGTCCCCATCTCTCGAAAAGCAGCCCATGCACACGGCCGGTGCCCGATTCTTGCAGGTGTCACCCAGGGGACGCCCCGATGGCAGGGCTCCGGCGGTGGGCGCGGCCCACACTCACAAGTCCCCCAGGGCTGCGACAGACAGGAGGACAGGTCTTGACTGGGTATCCCTCTCCCCGCAGGGCCCGGCACAGGGTCACAGGTGAAACGCAGTCCCGGGCTCCGGTGCAAGAGCCCCATCAGCTTATCCTCCTATTCAAGCTCCCAACTGGGTCCAAGCACCACGCTCCCCAGGGACTAGCGGCCAGCTGGCGCCCCTTCGCGCTCGTCCCCTATCCCCCAGGGTGGGCGCGGCGTCCCGGGGAGGAGAGCAGGGGACCGCCGTCGCGGTCCCGGCGCCTGCAACATCCTGCAGCATCCCCCAGCATCCTGCAGCATCCCGCAGCATCCCGCCCGCGTCGCCCCTCGCTCCCCACCCTCCAGCCGGGACGCCGGTACCTCGGAGCCGCAGAGTCGCCGAGGGCCGCACCGACTCCGCCCGCTGGCCGCCCCCACCGGGAGCCAAGGCCGCGGGGGTACGACGCGCCAGAGCCGCGCGGCAAGCGCCATGACCCTGACTCGCCGCCTGATGCTTCACCCCCGGGCCGCGCGGAGCGAAAGACGCCAGGCGCTTCCGGGGAAACCCACCTCCATCTGCTTCCGAGTCGGCACCGCCTCCGCGCCTCAGCTTCCGGTCCGCGCCTCGGGGGCGGGAAACACCCCGATTGGGCGGGACTCAGCGGCCCTCCTGCGCCTGCGCAGAGAGGCCTGGGCGGCGAGCAGGTACCAGCCTCACGGCCGGCCGGCTCGTTTCTGCTCCCTCTCACCGCAGGCGTGGTGTGATTTGGGCACGTGGATGGATAGATCCCCAGAAAGGATTTTAAAGCTCGGAGGTGGCCCGAGAATTGATGCGTGCGAGGAAAAAGTGACTTGCTATTTATAATTGTCGGCTGCCTTCGCAGTCGGGAGCATCCTGATCATAGAGGGCCCTGTTTGAGAATAAGTGCTGGGAAGAATGAAACTGTTCTGCACGAAGAAGGGACAGGGAGCGGTTGAGAGACTGGAGGGGCAGTTCCTGGGGGCGAAGAGTGAAGCCGGAGAAGATGAACAAGGGTTGTGGAGCCCAGGCTGGTCTTGGGGAGAAAGAGTGGGGAGAGGGGCCTCTCGACGGGAAGTGATGCACTTGGCTGCCTCGGGATCGTGGCTTCCCCGGCTCCTCCTCAAAGTATTCAGAGAGATCCAGACCTCCCAGCAGGGTGCAGCTCTTTTGGAGGGAGGGAAGAGGTTTTGAGTCCCACTTCAGAGTTGACGTGGGTGGAAACACAAGCTGCCAGTGGACTACCTAGTGTATGGATTGCAGGAACATTTTCTATGAGTGGTAAGGGAAAATAGTCATAGTTTTAAAAATTAGGTCGCATTTATGTAGTACTGTTAATTGTACACAGTGAATGAATGCACGCTTATTTCCTTTGATCCTCCCAACTAGCTTGTGAAGTAACTGGTATCCTAAATTAATAAAGGAGGGAACTACAGCTCAGAGATTTGTTAACCAAGGACACATAGCTAGTAGGTATCCTTAGAAGACTGCAATTCACAGCTTCTAACCCCAAGTCCAATGCTGCTTATGTGTGATTGCTGCCTCCACTACTTCGCATTACATCAGCCACATTTGTTAAGGATTACATCAGTGATATCCCTATTTTCTTTGTTTTCAAAGTATATTTAAATATATATATATATAGATCCTCTTCCCAACTTTCCTGAACCCAGTCTTTTTTTCACAGACGGAACCACTTCTGTGTATTTCTACTGGTAGCTACCTCAGTATTGCTAAATAATATGTTTATACCACTGGATGCCATGATAATCCTGAAATCGAGCTTCTGATAGCTCAGCCAGAGTGAAATTTTAAAGTTTTTGTTTTGAAAAAATTTAGATCGTTAGAAAAATTGCTGGAACTCCCATATATCCTTCACCTAGATTCAGCCGTTGTTAACTTTTGTCGCATTTGCTTTACCTTTCTTTACATGTAATATGCATATTATATTTCCATTATTGTTTTCTGTTGTCAAAGCTTTTGAGAGTAGATTACTGATATCATGACTTTTCATGCCTCCAAACAAGGACGTTCTCTTATTTAGTCCCAGTACAATTATCCAATTCAGGAAATCGAAATGGCACGATACTATTATTAATATACAAATTTTGCTTATTGTCCTAATACCATCCTTTATAGCAGTGATTTTTTTTTTCCCCAGCTTGGGATCAAATCCTGATTATGTGTTACATTTAATTGTCATGTTTCTTTACTCTCTTTAAGTCCGTAATATATCTGTCTTGGCTCCAAGTACACTATCTTTTCTTTCCTCCACTGAGCCTGAGACCTGCCCTATATGATATTCTCTCTGTCAGCGTTCCTTCTCGTTCCACAACCTTGGCACCCTGCGGCTTCTTCCCACCCCACTCCAATAGTCTTTACCTAGCTAATTCCTATTCATCTTTCAGCTCTTTGCACAAATGTCACTTCCTCAGAGAAATTTTTCTTGATTCCCCCTAATATACTTTCATTTCCTTTAGGGCTCTAAGCACGTTTTGTAATTTCATTTTTGTATTCCATGATTGTTTGTTAATCTGGACTATATATGAGGTACAGTTCATAAGAATTGATAATATGTGCCTTTGCTATACTGTAAACTCAATGGCATGTGTGACTTTTGCCTGTAACAGAGCCTGGCACAATTTCTTCATGCATTCAACAAATATTTGTTGCATATCTATAATATGCTTGGTACTCTTCCAGATGTGAGCAAACAATTCCTAGTGGAGTATATATTTTAGTTGAAGAAAGGTAGTAAGCCAGATAAATAAGTAAAAGATGTAATAGACGATAAATGCTAAAGAGGAATATAAAGCAGGAAGGAGTATAGAGTGTATTTCTTTGTAGGCACTGCAGTTTTAAATAGGGTGTTGGCTGCAGAAGACCTCACTGATGGGGACAGTTGAATAAAAACCCAGGGAAGAGGGAGTGAACCATCAAGATAACTTGGGGCAGAGCATTTTGTATGGAGGGGAAGGAATGTGCAAAGGCCTGAATTGGGAAGGCAAGTGGTGTTTTCCATGAGCAGTAAGTCCACTCTAAGTAGAGTAGAGTGAGTAAGGAGGAGAGTATTAAGAGACAAGGTCAGAGAGGAGATGGGGACCAAGTAGTGAAGGACTTTGTAGGCAATTTTAAGAACTTTGATTTTTTTCTTTGTATGATTGTGACATAATCTAATTTACATTTTTTTTAAAGATTGGCACCCTGAGCTAACATCTGTTGCCAGTCTTCTTCATTTTTCATTTTTCTTCTCCCCAAAGCACCCCCAGTACATAGTTGTATATTCTAGTTGTAGGTCCTTCTGATTGTGCTATGTGGTATGCTGCCTCAGCATGACTTGATGAGTGGTGTCATGTCTGTGCCCAGGATCCAAACTGGCAAAACCCTGGGCCGCCAAAGCAGAGCCACGGACTTAACCACTCAGCCATGGCCACAAGGCCAGTCCCTAATTTATATTTTAATTACATCCGTCTGACTGTTTTGAAAATACACTGAAGCTGAGCACTAGGGAAGCAATTACTAGGGTATTACAATAATCTAGAATGAAATAGTGGTGCCTTGGACAAGGCTGGAAGATGTGAGTGGTCAGAATCTGGATATATTTTGAAAGTAGAGTTGACAGGATTAGCTGACAGACCAGACCAGATAGGAATGGGGTATCAGAGGAGAGACTCAAGATGACTCCAAGAGTTTTGGCCTAAACAATGGAAGAATGCTTTGCCATAACTCGAGATAGAGAACACTGCACAAGGGACAGCTTTGAGGAGGAAGATCAGATTAGATTTGAAATGCTTATTAGATATCTGTGGTAGCCAGGCTTCAAGGTGGCCCTCAATGATCCTTACCTCCCGGATTTACTCCTTTGTGGAATTCCCTCCCACATTAAATCAAACCTGGTCCGTTTGACAGATAGAATACTGCCAAGGTGATGGTGTGTGAGTAAGCCACCTTGGAAGTGGATCCTCCAGCCCCCTAAGATGACTGAAACCCCATCTAATACCTGACAGGAACATCGTGAGAGATGATAAGCCAGGACCCCCCAGCTAAGCCACTCCTAAGTTCCTGAACCACAGAAGCTGTCTAGTTTTAAGCCCCTAAATTTGATGCAATCTGTTATAGCTCAGTAGATAACTAATCCACCATCCAAGTATAGAGTAGGGAGTTGGAATCTAGAGTTTCTGGGCTTGTAGTTTGGTAGCCTTCAGAATATAGATGGATTTCAAAGCTGTAAGGCTAGATGAAGTAACTAAGGGTGTGAGTGAAGATAGAAAAGAAGAAAAGTCCAGGAACCAAGCTCTGGAGCACTCTAGTGTAAAAACTGGGATTATGAGGATCAAAGAAGCAAAAGAGATGAGAAGGAACATCCAGTGAGGTAGAACACCCAGGAGAGTATTTTGTGAATATCTCATTCATTTTAGGATCCATTTAAATCTCCACCAGGTGTTGAGTCCCATGCTTGTTTCTTCCTTGTTTCTACAACCTTGTTATGCCTGGTACATAATATGCATTCAGTACATGTTGAATAAATGGGTGAATGAATACAAACAACAGTGGAATAGATTTTAGACTATAGTTTGAGGAGAATGAATAAGTACATTGAATAGCTATGGCACCATGTATTTAAATGAGAGATCACTTATGGGTACTAAAAGTACAAAACCATCCCCTTGTCTCTGCTGTCTCCCTATTTTAGTGGAGACAAAAATCATGAAGGTTAGGTGTAGATACTACGTATTCTGGAAATTTTGAAACTTGCAATTAAATTAGTGATGCCTGAAGACCGTCACTTAAATGTAAAAACAGAATCAAAAGTAAAACGAAAAGGTTGTTTTTACCAACCTTTAGTAAAAACAAAATAAAACACTTCTTCTTCCTCCCCACTAGGCTCCAACCACAAAGGCCTTGTTTCTGTCCCTGCCACTTGCGAAGTCTATTCCTGCTTTTGCCCCTGCTGTCGTTCCACTGGCCTCTGATCTTTGCGTGACTGGCTCTTCCTTATTTTCAGGTCTTAGACCAAACATCTCCACCTTAGAGAGAGCTTCTCTGATCTCCAGTCTAAATAAGCTTTCATTATCCCCAAGTCCCTCTCAATCACATCGCCCTGTAGTATTACTTCCCTCATGGTACCTACAGCTATCTAAAGTCATCTTGTTTGTTTTCAATAACTTATTATTTGTTCTCCCACTAGGATAGAAGCTTTTGTCTGTCACTAGCTTCTCACAAATCTAGAACAATGCTTGGCCCATAGTAGGCCCCCCAGGAGGTGTTGAGTAAATAAATGAATCGTCACTTGCACTAATGCGATTATTTAAAAGTGTCTAGTTCTCATTTTTTTGGATTAAAAGTAAAGTTTTTACTTAGGAAGGTATATATCTTTATTTCCTTTTACATTTCTTCTGTAATTAAAAAATTTATCCTTTGCCCATTTTTCTTTTCTTTTCTTTTTCTGAATCAGCTTGAATGTACTTAAGATACTAACCCTTTCTTTGACTGTCAGGTTTGCGGCAAATATTTTTCCCAATGTGTTTGCCTATTGATTTTGTCCCTGTTTTCCCTGGGCAGAAGTTTAAACTTCAAGCAGTCGAATGTAGCAGTATTCTCCGTAGTGGCTTATTTGTCTCAGGCGGCATCGAGCAGTGTCAAGCGGGGTGTTCTGAGGTTAGTTTACTTAGAATCTGTGACTTTAGGCAAGTAGCCAAATACTTAGCTACCAAATCTCAAGTTACTCAGTGGCAGTTTTCTCATTTGTGCAATGGGGATCAGGGCACTAAATATGTCACAAAATTGTGAGGATTAGATGCACTTAAGGATGTAAAATGAGTCCGGTATTGTGCACACTGGAATCGCTCTCAGTAAGAATGGTTAAGAGCTCCCCTGTCACTACTTTAAGGCTGATTCCTTCCTTGTTCAGATAGTGGTACAGATTTTCTCAAGTATTTTTTTTCTTTTCCCCAAAGCCCTCCAGTACATAGTTGCAGGTTCTAGTTGTGAGTGCCTCTGGTTGTGCTATGTGGGACGCTGCCTCAGCATGACCTGATGAGTGGTACTAGGTGCACGCCCAGGATCTGAACCGGGAAACCCGGCCCCGGAAGCAGAGCACGGAACCTAACCACTCCGCCACGGCCAGCCCCTCAAGTATTTTAGTTCTTTTATCCTTCAGGAATTCATTTAGGTGCAAACATCTGATTTTAATGCCTAAAGTCAACTTGGAGCTTTCCGTACGGAAGTGACCTGCTAAGCGGCCTTACAGCATCAGCCCACAGGCAGCAGCAGACCGCCTCCGGGGTACCGGGCTGGCCGGGCCTGGGGCGGGGCCGCGCCTGAGCCACGCCTACCCCTCCCTCTGCTCCACCCGCCCCACTGCCCCGCCGTAGCCCCGCCCCATAAACGCCTCTGGTCCTCCGCCCCGCCCCGCCGCATCAGCCCCGCCCCTCCCCGCCCCTCCCCGCCCCGTCCTCCCTGTGCTCCACCTGCCCCTCCGCCCCGCCTTAGCCCCGCCGCATCAGCCCAGCCCCCTCTGCCCACCCTCGGCCCCGCCCGCCCCTCCGCCGGGCCCTCTGCCCCACCTCGGCGCTGCCCCATCGGCCCCGCCCCCACCCGTCCCCCGCCAGCCCTCGCCTTAGCCCCGCCCCTCCGCTCCCTCCGCCCCGCCCCTCCGCCCCGCCCCAGCCCCGCCTCCCCCAGCCCCTGCCTCCCCCAGCCCCGCTCCAGCCCCTGCCCCGCCCCATCCGCCCCGCCCCCCGCGCGGGCGCCCGCCCGTTCCGCGAAGCCTCCCGCGGCCTGGTCTCGCTTCTCGCTAGCGTCGCCCCCGAGCCGGACGTGAGTGCGGCGGGCCCCGCGGTCCCCGGGCCCTGCGGGAGGGGGCCGCGCCGGGAGCGCCGCCGTGGCCGGTGCGGTTTGGGCCGCGGTGGGGTCGGTGGAGCCGCGGCGCCCCCGGGCTGGCCTCGAGCGCCGGGCGCGGTGCGGGCCCCGCCACCTCGCGGCGGGCAGGCAGGGGCGGGCTGCGCCGGGGCGGGCAGCAGCCGGGGAGGGGACGGTCCCGCCCCGCCCGGGGCCGCGGAGGCTCGCTGAGGGAGTCCCGGGGCCGTGGGGAGCTCTCCCGGCGGCCCCGCGCCCGCGCCGGCCCCGAGCCTCCGCCGTGTCCGGGGCTGCGGCCGGGCGCCGGCCTCGCGCTCCAAGGGGATGCGCGGGCTCGCTTCTCCTCGGTGTGACCTTTCCGCGGCTGCCCCTCTAACTGCTGGTGAAATAGAGGGCAGGGCGAGATTGAACATAGCGATTATCGATTACGGGACCCCGCAACACTGCCAGACGATCTTTATGTATGTTAGCTCATTCACTGCTCACAACCACCAACTTAAGAGGTGTGCTCATTCCCTTTCATGCGCCGGCAAACTCAGGTTGAAAATTTCCCAAACCTGACACAAGCGGTAAGTGGTAGCCTGAGGGTTGGAATTCTGGTCTTTATGATTTCAGAGCACAGGCTTGATGGCTTGGTGTAAAGAACATCACTCTTTAGCAGAAGAGGGATACCTGGATTTCAGATCTGTGCTTTGAGATGTGTTAGCTGTATGAGCTTGGACAGTTTACTTAACCTCCCAGGGCCTGTTGCTGCATTCGTAAAGTGGAGATAAAATACCTCCTAGGTCACAGGGTTGTTATGAGGATTCAATGTGTATTGAAAACACTTAACAAAGTGCCTGGCACACATTTAGGCTATAAACCTATAGCTTTGTATGTCCTGCTCTTGTCATTATGGGGTCAGCTGACTCCAACTCTGAGCCAGCCAGAGCCAAACCAAACTTGTGCAGGCCTGAAGTACAGGTAGAGGGAAGCAGGTAAAGATAAGAAAGAGCTGAGAACAGATGGCATGTATGATGACAGTTCAGTGACCACAATAGATGCATCTCTGGCACCCAGGGCCGCTTTTCTGCCTTTGAGAGAGTTTTTAAAAAGGCAGTTCCTTTTGACTGATAAATTGGAAAAATGCATCCCTCTCTGAGCTAAAGAAATTCAGAGGCAAGTCTGTGGGGCTGGGCCAGGCTGAGGCTCTGGACGTGACGGGGGCCGAATCTCAGGGCGCCACAGACTGCGAGGTGCCTGGCACAGACCCCACGAGGAAGTGTGCAGGTCTCTTTCAGGATTTCTCTCAGATCCGGACCCTGAGCAAAGGAGAGGGACAGGAGCTTTCAGGATGGGGCAAACAAAAGGATTCTTTGCCTTTTTGGGGTTGCTCAATGACTGACCACTTAGGATTTTAGTGTGAACACTTTGTAGACAATGATCTTCATTTCTACGTAAATTTAAGACAACCTAAGTATCGCACATTTTAAAATATTTTATTTTTGTATACCCTTTACAGTGCTGTTACTACTGCTGCCCTGCATATTTCCATCGCAGCCTCTGTTCAGATACCCAGTTCATACTGTACCCCAGCTCCTATCAATTCTTGCTATAGCTTTAGACGTACTTGCCTTGCCCTCCCCTTTTGGTACTATCGCTGCACTTTTTGTCTACCATTGTTAGAGTTTTCTTTTCTCTTTCTTTTTCAAAACTTTCTTTACTCAGTGATTTAGTATGCTAGAAAGTTTGCCTGTCTGCAAAACTAGGAAAGTTAGTGTTGGATGTGAAATATGATTAAATAACATTTCGACTTTCAAGGATTTGTAATGAGTCATCTCTGCTCATCAAAGCATGGTCTTTTAGATGGGTCTGTTAGCAAGGATCAATGCCACTTTGGTTGGTGGTACTCAGCAAGTTTGAGGAGTCCAGGCGTGGGCATTTAGTGTACCCATGATTACCTTCACCCTACAGGCCAGCTTTCTTCTCACCAATGTTGTTCCTGCCTGTTCTTACTTATCTCGTAAGGATTACTAGTCAAGGTAAAGTCCAAACAATTAGGTGGGATATTTGGTAGAAGATTTGTCGAAAGAAAAAGTGGCTGAGAAGGAGAATTAAATTAGCACCTAAAAGTGAAGTATCAGATTTTAATTACCTACATTATTTAAGTTTCTGATATGATAAGCAAAAGCAGACATTATGTATACATTTTGATAAGATTATGATAATTACATTTAAGCTGATTATGCTGGTTTAAATGTATTTGAAAAAGCTGACGGGGTTGGGAGGAGGGTGTATTGGCATTCTTTTGGAGAGGTTATTCTTTTAATATATGACAGCTTACCAGTATGCAATCATAATTTTTAAAAAGACATTAAAATTAATGTAATTGTCACACTTACCAATATAAATTAGATGGATAGCATATTAATACAGTTTCCTTGTAAAAAATGGAAGAAAATACTACATACTCATTTTAGCAAGTCATTTTGAAATGTCCTCTTAGCAAGCGGATGGATTATGTCTGGTTCCTGTGAAAATTGCCACAGCACCAGTGTGGTTGCAGTATGCATTGTCATCAGGCTGTTTCAATTTTCTGAGCTTTTAGTTTACCATGTCTCTAGACCCTAAGGTGATAGACATGTTAAAATAGGTATCTGCAACTGTAAAGAGGAACTCGTCTGTCCACATTTTCATCTGTGTAGAGGTCAGGATTTTTTAAAAAGAAGCGAAAATCAAAACAAGTATTTCCTGATGGCAGGGTCAAAATAAGTTTATAAAATATCCAAAATCGCACCCCACCTTCAGTACTTCTTGCTCCCCTTCTCTGCTTTGTCTCTTTAGCACTTGCTACAACCTAGTGTATGATATGCTTTACTTACCTTTTTTATTGTCTGTTTCTCTATAGTGTAACCTCATGAGGGCAGGATATTTGTCTATTGTCTGTTTTGTTTGTTGTTGTCTCCTAAGACCTTAGAATTGTGCCTGACACACAGTGGGTACTCTATACATATTTGTTGGATGAGTATGGAGTGAAGGAATAAGTACTTTGAAACTGTTCATATTGGGAAATATAAAGGTGTTTGCCAGAAAGTTAAAAACAACGGAGATGTGTGTGCTAAGCAACCATAAAGTAAATATTCTTGCAATCAGGAAATGTGTATGCATCTCAACAGTCCTTGCCCAACATGCAAACTTTGTAACCTTGAGCAGTCGGAGTTGTTGTCACAGCTTTAAACGGAAAGAATGTTCGTATCATTGTTCACCACGAACTAGTGAGGAGCACATAGTGACAAAATGTCTTGTGCAGTTAGATACTGTACATGCCTTGCTAAGAAGAGAGGGAGGGGGCGGAGTTTCAGAAAGCATGCTTTCTGAGTCGGGCATAATCGGATTATAGGGGCAGGTAAGAAGTTCTGATGAGTGGTCCGACATCTGGAAGATTCCGGAAGGTGGGAAGTTCTTCAAGCACTTGGAGAGGAACAAGAACCCCAAAATTGATGTGCCTTAATTTAGCATCCAGCCTGCCCACTGCCCAGCTGGCCAGAGCTTTACCTAGTCCTTGTAACTTTAAAACTTTCCAGCTGAGCATCCTGGCATTTTCTGCTAGGGGTGCAGCTCTCATTTTCATCAAGGCAGTTTTTGGTAAAAGATGATTCATTTCATGGACGCGTACTCTGTAGCTAACTTTGCCAAGATGGGTGTTTCATGACTGAGTCAACCCTGAGAGGTCACTCCTTCTAACTTTTAACTCCTCCCTCAGTGCACCTACGATCAACTGTTCGTTTGGTAGGCTTGAAAATAGAATCAGTGACATTTCTAAAATGTGTATGCAATAGCCAAGGAATTAGTAAAGCAGTGTAACCTGAACTACATGTTAAGGAAACTCTCACCTACTATGAATCATAGAAGGGATCAGTATATCTTAGGAATTTTCTAGAGAAATCAAGGAAGGGGTCTCAGTCGATTGCTCACTTTGTAGCAATAAGGACAGGGTAACACTGCACATGCTTCTCATGTTTAAAGTAAGAGTGATCAAGTGGTAGCACTTTCTATTCACTCCTGCTTCCCCCACTTCTGTATGTTTAGGTATCAGTGGTAATCTCACTATTTAGATTTTGTTCAAGACAATGCAAGAGTCTGGAAATTCATTATAAAAAATGTTGGCCAAGAACTGATTCCTTTTGCTGCCATGATATGAGCTGAGAGTTTACTGATGGGAGATTCTGTGGATGGTAGTAAAATTCACTTCCTTATTATGCCGCGTGTGCCTGATAGACGGGGCCCTGTGTTTTGTTTGTTGATGTGCTTATTTTTTCGAGTCATCTGAGGATGGATAGGGAATTTGATAACAATTTCAAGCAAAGGTAGCTAAATAGTGGGGAGATATCTAAATGTATTTTTTTCAGATTCAGCTTTTTCGATAATGGGAAATGGAGGCTGGATTTGGAAATTTTATCATTTTTCTTCCATTTCTCTTTTTAGTTCTTATAAATTTTCTGCTCTTTTTTCCCCCCTACTTTTTCAGTACTACTTCCTAAACAACTTCCATATTCACCGTAATTAAATTAGACTCCTAGAAACTGGAGGAGGCCTGAGAAGTTACTTAAAGTGACTGGCTCAACTCTTAGCTAACAATTGAAAACACTGGGGCCTCGAGAGGTTACAGCACTTTCCCGTGTGTGGTGTGACTGACACAACTACCCTCCAGTTTTTTAACTCTGATCCAGTGATCCTTCCTGTTTGTTCTTCTTCACATTGAAAAGAAAACTTGCCTATTTCTCTGTGTACGTGCTTTTGTGCTGGACCTAATTCTCTATCCCCATTTCTAGTATCCCATGGCAGGTATAAAAAAAGAAAAATGTGGGCATCACTTTCTTACAAAATACAGGACAAGCTCTGTGTGAATTCCTTTCATATGAGTTTTTCACTCTCAAAGTCTGGATAGTAATTTCTGGATAGTGGATTATTCCTGAGAATAAATGTTGCTGCCCCAAGATGGTCCAGCAGTCCCCTCAGAAAGCATTGAGGTCCTGTGACCCCCATGTAGGTCTGTGTGTGAGGAGACTCTAGCAAGGAGAGAATGTTTTCTTTGCCTGAAGTAATTTGCGGTTTAATGGGCTGTCTTGAAGAGGAACTGCTCTGATGTAAATATCAGTCATTCAGTTCTGTTACTCATTGGCAAGCTACTCTTCTTCTGGTTGCATTTGTTTAAGAAAGATAGTAATAGTGGTAGCTTAAATATTTACCTTGTAACTTTTAATATCCTGTTGATTAATTTGTGTCAGACTGAATATTACATTTGATATACTAACTGGAAAGCCATAAGGAAATTAATTACAGATTATTGCTGTTATATTAAATAATGATTATGAGGCTTTAGTGCCCTCAGGGCATTCTGGCATTAGGGGATAAAAATCTGGGTTCTTGTCCCCACCCTGCCACTTGGTAGCTTGTTTATCTGGGAAAAGTTTACCTTTTTGGAGAAACATTTTTTTTTCCTAATAGACACTATGCATTGTTTTGACAATTAGTAATGTGGTGAAAAGTATCAGCATACTCTGGGGCAGTCCAGATATTTGACTGCTTCCTATTATAGCCATAGCTGTGGAGTATTGGCCTCTTACCATGTAGTAGTAATCCTTGTCCTGCCCAATTCACTAGGGTTTTGATGAGGTTCAGAAGACAATATATTTGGAAGCACTTTGAAAATTGTAAAAAGCAAAACCAGAAATTATCCAGGTCTATGGAATTATTAACTTTCCAGTCCCCTTTCCTCCCATTCTCCCCTCTACCACTCTCTGCCCTTAAATTTCAGGTGAAAAAAATCCAGTAGCATGTGGCAACAAGAATGCAAATTCTTTTATAGTGGGCTGTGGTTTTAATCCTCAGTAAAAGTAGAAATCTCCTCCAGGATATTTGTTTCTCCAGTTCTGAGAGCATCTTGCTCCCTGCCTGCACTACGCAATTTTATATTGTCGTATATTATTTCTATGTGCACATAGCTAGCTAGGTATTTATTTTGCTTTTGTTTTGCATTCTCCTTTCCCCTCCCCCCCTCCCACCCCTTGGCATTTAGAATACCTAGGAAGTGTTCAATCAATAATTGTTGAATGAGTGGCTCTCCAGTATAGTTATAATGACCTCAAAGGTCTATTGCTGTGTCGTGTCCCCCTGTCCTTCACATAGTAATGGGGACACAGTGACCTCTTATGCACGTAGTAATACATACCCTTGTCAGTTTGACCTGGGACCTCCAAGTAGCGTAGCAGCTCTTGGAGTTACTGCCGCATTAGCCTTCCCTCACTTTTTTTGGAGGGGGACACATTACTGTTTTGAGCCACAGAGTTTAAGAAATACTGCATCGGGTGTGTACTGCTGATGTTGCTAGGCCCTGTTCCAGCCACAAGGTTGCTCCAGCTCCCTTTCGTTGGAGGTCATGCGGGATGCGCTATGGACCAGCAGTTAGTGAATCATGGTATTTGAACCAGAAGGAACCTTTAGAACTTTTTGATGCTGCCGACCTCCTCATGTTGTAGCTAAAGACTGAAGTTTACTAAAGGCCTTGGTGGGTGAGCACTGATTTTCCCTCCCAGTTGTTTTAGGACAAATAATGAGTCATTGTCACTGGCCCTGGGCCTTCTCCCTAGGGCACCAACTATGCAGTAGCTGAGATGAACAAACCTTCTGAGAGGATTTAGGAAAATTAGCACTTATCTGTAGTCAAGGCTGGCTGATTTGGCAAATTAATTTTATGTAAATCTCAGGGATTCTTTTACTGTTGTCATTCCAGGGAGCTCTTCATAAACAAGGATGAGAAGAGTGCTTTGTGTCTTACAATTTAATAATAAGCTATCAGTGCCGAGACAATCAACTAAAATATTTGAGTAGTTAATAAAATAATAATTGCTGTAATTCACAGAACGTCTAGTACATGCCGAGCAAGCTACAAACCTACGACTGTCAGTTGTTTTTTTAATCCCCATTTTGTAGATGAGGAAGTTGAGGTTTAGATGGATAATTTGGCAGAGCTGACATGCCCAAATAAATAGAAAGAAATTTGAACCCAGCATTTTGACTGCAAAGTTACTGCTCTTTCTGCCACACATAACCCGTGCCAGTCATCGTGCTTTCGGATGAAGAGGAAGCCATAAAATGTGGTCCCTGTCCTCAGCTCGCAGGACATGGAAAGGGTGATGACCTACACATGCAGTAACAACAGTGGAAAGAACATAGGATCAGTGCCATAGCTGCACTGGGGGTATAGCAGCAGCTTGTCATTTGAAGTGGATCTTGAAGAATTTACGTGGGCAGAGGTAGGTGCTTGGGTAGGCTGAGGCAGATGTGGACAGAGCCGTGAATTCCGGGCTTGGCTAATTGGACTAGGGTAGCCCTGGGCAGCCAGTAATGATTTTTTTTTTTTTTTTTTTTAATGAGGATGTGATGGGAGAGAGGATGGTGGTGGGAATCCCTGTTAGGAGACTATTCCAGTAGGCAGCTGAGCGCTACAGGAGACCTGAAGTAGTTGTGACTGTGGGTCCCATAGGGAAGGGTGTGCTCTTCCACATTTGAGGGATTTGGGGTTGCAGGAGGCAGAATCTGCATGACTGAGTAGATGTAAGGAGTTGGGTCTAAGGGGAGATGGGAAAAGATGGAGCAGACAAGACTTCAGGATTTCCAGCTAGGGCATGGGAGCCATATGACTTAGATTTCATGTGTCAGGCCCTGCTTCAAATATTGGGTCTTAATTTTCAATTCCTTTGAGTTATCTGTGTTGTATAATGTTGATTCAGGAGAGTGACGGTGACTGGGAGATGGTTGAGATGTTGAGTATTTCTAGGGGTTCTTCGCATTTCAGAAACCAAATGGTTCTCCACTAAGTGGTCCGTACAGTGGAGAAGCTGTCGTTTAATCCTGGGGCATGTGTATTCCTCTGCCTGGTCCCTTATCGCAGCCAAGTCCCCGATTTTCTATACTCAGAGAGTACAAAGCATTTGTTTTATTTTCTCCCCTTGTAGTAGAATACCCTGTTGCTCTTTTTAAAATTGTATACCACGTTGCTGGATAATTACGTAGAAGGGAAATAAAAAGAGCGTCTTCATGATTGTTGCCATTAACAAGGTTCCAGACCGGGTGTTTATGTAACATCTTCCATTTGCCTTTCAGCCCTAATGGGTTTGTAGATAAAAATGAGGCTGCATTCAGTCGTATTCAGGGGGGATGGTGCTAATAGAGGAAATTTGTGTCCCAGCAGCAATGCAGTAATGTAACTGTCAGCAATCTGCTAAAGAGTCCGGTGTTCCTGGCCTGGTGTTTTTGCAGCTCTTATTTGAGCATTGTTAGGGAGAAAAATAATGCTTTTCTGATGTGTTGTGTCTCTTTGCTGTGAGACTGACTTCGCACGTAGATATTGTCTGCATTTTCTGTTGAATTCTCCCCATTCTTGGAAATTTGAGGGCTTTCTGGTTGCTGGTAGAGAATTCTCTACATACTGTTTTTTGGAAGCTCTAGAAATCCGTGCTCATTCCATCCAGGGGACTGCATCATCCTGGGTACTGCGAGTGGGACTCTAAACTACCTTCTGCAAAAGAAAAAAATTATGCAACTAACATTTGTTCCATAGATTCTTTGTTAGGTGTGAAAAGCATGCCCGGCACGTGCAGATTTACACATTCACTTGCTGTGTCTCCGGCCTTACTGTTGAGGAAGTCTAGGCTCAGAAAGGCAGTAACTTGGGTGAAGTCACACAGCTAGCTCCAGACGCACGGTTCAACCCACGTGTGCGTTACTGCAGATTTGGTCTTGTTTCTGGACTGTAGTACGCTGTTACTGTTAGTGTAGCAGGAATTCAAACGAATGACTTGTTCTGGGGTGGAGTAATTAGGGAAATCATCAAGGAATGGAATAATAAAAAATATGAAACATGGGACAGATAAGAGAGGATCGGATCCTGGAGGCAGGTAGTCCCAAAATAATAATAATAGTAGTAATAATAAATTTTTACTATGTTGTAGGCACTGTTTAAATATATTAACTCATTTTGTCATCATAACAACTGTATGAGGTAGGGGCAGTTATTATTTTCATTTTGTAGGTGAGGAAACAGAGAAGTTAAGGCTCTTGCCTAAGGTCACACATTAAGTCAGGCGTGGCATGCAGATGAGAACTCGGGTGGTCTGATTCCAGAGCCTGTGATGTGGGGCAGTGAAGAGGAAGGGGCGGGTCAAGGAGGCTGCTTCAGGGCTGAGGATGGTGGGTGTGAACGGGGGGAAGGGTGACTGGGCACAGGGATGGGGTGAAGGCTGTTGGTTTGGGGAGTACTGTGTGCAGGCGGATGCCTTAAGCTCAAAAGAAGTGAAGGTGGACAAGGATTAGGAGGGGACAGCCTGCAGGGGTGCTCGCAGTTCCCGGGTAGGAGGAGGAGAAGAGGAGAGTCAGGGATGGAGCACCCAAGGAAGAAGAGCTTGGGGGTGAGGCCCCGGTGTCAGTTTGCCAGAGACCTCATGGACGTGGGTAACTGCAGAGGACCTGAGTCATCCACCGTCATCTCTGTGCTTCTGTGTTTTATGGTCTCTGCTTTCACACCGGTTTCTTGCCTCACATTATGTTTTTAGCACTTTTTCTTTTTTATTATTTCAGACCTGATTAGGCGTTTTGTAGCACAGAAATCTTGTTTAAAGATGAGGATGGTGGGTATATTTGTTCCTGTTGTCTCAGAATTTCAGCTAAATCTCAAAGTGGGGGGTAAAGAACACTAACGACGCCACAGTCTAAGGATGTTGCCAGCAGCTCTAGGTTGCACGTACGTTCCTACCTCCAGACCTGACCTACCACCATCAACCGCCACGTCGCTCTGGACGTGGTTGGCCAAGCGGATGCCAGCTGGGGAACGCAATGCCTGTGTCCTCTTCTCAGTGACGCCTGCACTCCCTTTCTTTCCTTGGCTTCATTGAGGAAAGCAGCTCACCCTCAACCCTGCCTCTCCTCTCGAGGCTGGCCCCCACGTCCTCAGCCCTGGCCCCAGTCTTCTTCATGTATTGGTTGGAGGTTGGGACGAGAAGGGGTTGGTGAAAGTTGGGCTAACTCTAGTATTTCTCAGCAAGTCATGAGGAAAGATGAGCCATGCCTATTTGCTGGATGCTCTCTGTAGAGCAGTGGGCTTGTTAATTTTGTCTACACTTTAGAATGATCCAAGGAGCTGATGCCTTGGTTGCACCCTAACCCAATTAAATCAACTCTGTTTGTGGGACACCAGTACCAGGGGCTTTGAAAACTCTGCAGGTGATTCCAATAAGCAGCGAAGGTTGAGAACCACTGCTGTAAAATGTGCTGTAAGATGGGTTGGGGGGCGGTATTTGGGGTCTCTTATTCCCCAGGTTTGGGTTTTAGCCACAATTCTTTGAAATCAGCAGATATCTCACTCAGTATCTTACTGAATAAACAAAAATAAGATTAAGGTTGTGTTTTAATCTGTTTTGTAGCAGAATGCTATGTTTATTTTTAAGTGAAGGATCAAGGTTATGCTTGGACTTTTTCTGAATGGTAAAATTTATAGTAAAGTGAAAAGAAGATTAGTGTGTCTTATTTGCCATCCTAAATGCTGCATTTTAGTGTCATACAGTAAATGAGTTTCATCCCAGCAAGAGAATCTGACTGAAGCCATGTCACTGGGATGGGCTAATAGACATCGCAGTCACCAGGAGGCACGTGTAACAGTCTTATTCTAGCAAGTTCACTGTTACCCTGTTTTGACAATTTGTCTTAAGAACCCAGCTGTTTCGTTAGGATTGCATGTGCCTCTTCAAGGCACCACTTCATTGGCTTTCCATTTCCTTGATTTTCTCACAGCTTGAGAGATGGCTGCCCAGTGCGTCACGAAGGTGGAGCTGAATATTTCCTGTGACAACCTTTTGGATACAGATGTAGGGTCAAAGTCAGACCCTTTGTGTGTGCTGTTTTTGAATACGAGCGGTCAACAGTGGTATGAGGTAATATTAAATACTGTAGGTGCAAAGCAGTCTGAATCTCTCTTGTGACAACATGAGGAGTTTTACACATGTTAAAAATAGTAAAACCATCTCATCTGTTAATGTAGTTTTCTGGGGTGAGTTTGTCCTTGATTGTGGAATTTTTCATCCACATATAGAAACTTCCCTTACCTGTCGTGCTTATACTTAGTTATATTTAGTACATAAAGATACTGAAATCTAAGTGCACATTTGATCTGAAGAAACTTTTTTGTTTTGGGGGGTGCGTATAGGTGGAGCGCACAGAAAGGATTAAGAATTGCTTGAATCCCAAATTTTCCAAGACGTTTATTATTGATTACTACTTTGAAGTGGTTCAGAAATTGAAATTTGGGATTTATGACATCGACAACAAAACCATCGAGCTGAGTGATGACGACTTCTTAGGAGAGTGTGAGTGTACCCTTGGACAAGTGAGTATGAATAGTTGCTAGACTGCATTTTGGCTAAATTTTAACCAAAGAATTGGTGTTTTGGATAAGTGCTCATTAGTTTAATTTTTTAAGTTGAGAAACATGTAGTCACTTTGAAGACTAAGTTCATATATTGGTGTGATTGGCTTGAACATTATAGAATTTACCTGATTTTTCCTAAGGGCAAGGACCTTGTGTTTTTGGCAAAGCCTGTTAATTCTTTTGAGTTGGGGGTGTTTCATTCGACATTTCAATGAATGATCCCATTGCTCCAGCTGCTTTGGGTGCTGTTCACAGATTTCAGTGCAGTGTTGTTCTTACGTTTGTCATAAATGCTGTCAGAGCAACAGCAACTTTGAGTCCTAACCAGCATGACCGGTACCTCTTGACCCCCCAATGCCCCAACACCATCGTTTTGCTCTTCTTGAACCCTGGGTTCATCAGTTTAAACCTTAGTCCCGCTAGGAAGCCTTCTTTGATCCTGGTGTAGTTTGGAGCGCCTCCCCGTGCTCACCTGGTTCTCTCTGCTGCCCTCTGCCTCGGCGTGCCCGTATTTACTGCACTTACCTAATTGTCTGTCTCTCCGTGTATGACCGGCTGGGGCAGGGCAGGGCCATGTCTGTGGGCTCACCGTGGTGCTCCTAGCTCAGAGTTGGACTCCTGAGGCGAGGTCGTGACCCTTTGTAGTAGAATGGGGAAGGCTTCAGCAGGGACGAGTCATTTTTTTTCAGTGGGTGACATTTATTGCTCAGATTTTTCCTTTATGAGTTTATTTTTCAGTGTTGGATTGTTTGCGGATCATGGTATTTCCTGTGTCTAAAGGACAATATGGAGCTGATCAGTTTTCTAAAACTTTGATAAATAGTATCAAAAGAGAAAATTGAAGTCGTTTTTATTTTTTGGAAAAAAATCACAGTATAGCTAAAATTATAGTGAATTTCAGAGAGACACCTATTTGAGAGTACCTGGGTCTACTGTATTATTTTATTCAAAATGACATTTTGTGGGGATTATATATTGAAGTTATGTGTCAGTTGATAACTTGAATCCCATTTATCAAGTGTTCTGGGCCCACCTTTTCCCACAGGGGTTTCAGCTCAGTGATTTATGAACGCAGTGAGAGTCTGGCCCTCTTTTCCCGTTATGAGGAAGAAGTTAAGCTTTGAAGTCGTTGATAAAGAACCTGGTGGGCAGGAGATTGTGTCTGCCAGGACTGGCTCCTTGGAATCTTTTCCAGTGGGTTTTTAGTGTGTAGATGGCTTTTATGATCTCTACATCTTTAAGGAAGGAACTTAATGTTTCCATTTTTAATGACTTTAAGTGAACTTTATACTCAACCTTTTTGAAGCCATTCAGTTTAAAAATTCACACATGGAAGTGAAATAGCTCTTTGTAATGTCACTTTGCAATTTTCACAGATTGTTTCCAGTAAGAAGCTGACTCGACCACTGGTGCTCAAAAATGGCAGACCTGCAGGGAGAGGGAGCATCACGGTAACACTGAGATACTCGTCCTTTGCCTCCAAAGATTTAGCATGATAGAGCATGCTGGAACTGTACATTTCAGACAAGTATTCTACAGCCAGGCTTTATCGCTTGATCCTTAACGTTGCCCTCCATCCACCCTTGCCTTATATTGATCACAAATGGGAAATGTGTTGTGCCAAAAAAGAAAGAAAAATGCAGTGAGAGAATTCCTTCTTTGAGGTTTTTTTTGTTTTTGTTTTTAGTGAGGAAGATTGGCCTTGAGCTAACATCTGTTGCCAATTTTCCTCCTTTTGCTTGAGGAAATTGTCGCTGAGCTAATATCAGTGCCCATCTTCCTCTATGTGGGACGCTGCCACAGCATGGCTTGACAAGTGGTGTGTAGGTCCGCGTTTGGGATCTGAACTTGCAAACCCTGGACTGCTAAAGTGGAGTGTGTGAACCTAACCGCTATGCCATTGGGCCGGCCTCATTTCTTTGAGTTTTTAAGTTGCCTGTAGACTCAGGGGCACGTTGGTGATGCTTGCCTCTCTCCAATGGAAGGGTAAATTCCCAAGTTAGAGAGAAACTACTTAATAATCCGAATGGATCAGTTTGGCTCTCTATAAAGCAAGCACCGTCCCCTCAGCATGACAGAACATTCCATAAAGCGTTTTATTCCAGATGGATCTCGTATTACAACGTGGCCATTGAAACTTGGCTCTTAACTGTCGTTTGTGCTTGTGCTCTGCTGCTCCTGTCCTCCCACCCGCGTTTTCCACTGCTGACGTCCTGGCTCTGGGCAAATGAATATATGCTTTATCCTGTTTTAGATTTCAAGTCATATAATGCCACGCTATTAAATATCTCATTTGTAGAGTTTCTGTCTGGTAATCACTACCTGGAGTGACAGTTTCCTGACTTCAGCTCTGTCTGAGGACGGGAGGCTGGCTCCCGGAGAAAGCCACTTTCGAGGGTGACTGTGATGATCAGACACACTTCTCTGCGCAGCTGCTGTGCTCTGGTTTAAATTTCCTGCGGCATGGGGACGCTCGGTCTGTTGGGCCTGTTGATGTCGGTGGGACAGAGAACATTACCAGTCGTTAGCTTTATTCCAGGCCACCATAGCCTGGAATTTGTTTTTAAGTAGAATAAGTCTTTCAGTTAGACTGGATGAAAAATATTGGTCTGACGTTTCCGTCTGTAGTGCTCTCTAGGTATGGTTTAATCAGCCTCCCAGTGTTTGGAGAGCTCTAGCCAGTGTCGTGCGGTCTTCCACGGCTTTGCTTTTTCGCTGGAGTGGGGAAGATCCAGTTTGGGCAAGAACATTTAAAAAGGAAGTTGCATAACGCAGATTTGGCATATTTGGGGAAAATATTTATTTCACATGCATAAAAGAGATAATGATAAATCTTTCTTGATGGTACCATTTTGTTATTAAACATTTAGAATTCATTTATATTAGTATAAACTTTATATACTGTTAGATAACAGAATAAGTCAGTGCTTCCTGGATATATCAGAATCCCTAAAAACATACTTTCTTTCACTTGCCTTATCTACTCATAGATCTCAGCCGAAGAAATAAAGGATAACAGAGTGGTCTTGTTTGAAATGGAAGCAAGAAAACTGGATAATAAGGTGAGTGGTGGTGAGATTCCAACAAGGATATCCTGTTTTGCTTCACAGTGATTCCTTTTGAGAAAATAATAACACGGTTAATATTGTGAACTCCATCAGCTGAGCGTCACCTAGAGCATTAGTGACTTCCAAGTTCTGCTTTTCTGTGTGTGTTTAAGCAGAGCCCATTTCTCTCTACCTCTTTCCTCGAGATATGATCAAAGGATTTGCCTCGCCCAGAGGAAGAGTGAATACAAGCATTGATTTTATGTAAAATACATTTGAGAGAGTGTAGGTGGGTTATCTTAAGGAAAAAGCAAACGTTCCATGCTTTATTAATTACAGATTTTCCTTTTTGCATTCAAAAGTCAGTACTTTTTATGAAGGATGAGTACTAGTACGTAATAACACAACCATTTAGTATACAGCATGGATTAGAATAATTCCTTGAGTGACTTTTGTACTTAATTCTATAATCTAATCAGTATTTTTCAGCATTTGCATTTACCTTACATTTCAGTTTGCAAACATCTTAGACCTGTAGCCAAGGACTTTTTTTTTTATTTTGGAAAAATTTAAACGTTTACAAAAATAGAATAGTATTTTAAAAAAATTTTCCTGTCCCCTCAGCCGTCTTTCAACAGTTGTAACTCATGACCGGCTTTGTTTCATTTCTGCCCCTTTCTGCCTTCTCTCCTCCCAGACATATTGTCATTTCATTTTAAATATTGCGGTGTCTCTCTAAAGGCTCTTTAAAAAATATAATTGGTTAATATGTCTCAAGTCTTTTTTAATCTGTAAGTCCCCCCCTTTTTTTACTTCTTTCCTCCCTCCCTCCCTCCTTCCCACCCATCCGTCCATCCATCCATCCATCCGTCCGTCCATCCATCCATCCACGGAGTTTATTCTATAGAGAAGCTGAGTGGTTTGTCCTGTAGAAATTTCATACTCTGTGTAGCTCATTAAACCCCTGTGGTGTCCTTTAACATGTTCCCCTCTCTGCCTTTGTTTCCTGATTTCTGTAAGCAGGTCATTGAATCTAGAGGCATGATCTGACGGTATCTTGAATTGTGGGTAAGACACTTTCCTAGGTGGTGGCGTGTACTTCCATCCGGAGGCTTGTAGTGTTGAGTTGTATCTTTTTGGGATGTTAGTGGTCATTGACCATAACTACCTAGATATATTATTTTAGTCAGAGTCTGCAAAATTGTGATATTCTCATGCTATCATTACTTCATTTATTAGTGAGAATACTTCTAGAGAGAGAAGTATTCATCTCCACGTTAGGTATTTATTCTGAGGTAGGGTCTGTACAGAAAAGGCAAGTTAAAATGTTTGATTTTTTTTCCCCCATATTTATCATTTTTCAGAATAAGTTGGTTCCCTACCATCCTCTAACTGTGCCCAATGAGGGTTTTTTTTGTTTGTTGTTTTTAGTTTTAGTATCGCTGTCAATTAATTCTCATTGATGCTCAAAGTACCCCAGCTTTGGCCTGTGGGAGCTTCTTTCAGTTTGAGCCTGAGACCGTCTGTCACAACCCCGGGGTCTTTGGATAGCTTGCTTGCTCTGTGGAGTGACAAATGTTCCAGGCTTATTTTATCTAATTTCTGCCCCAGATTGGCAGATTAAAAGAAACCTTACTACATTTTAGTGGGAATTGCTATTTAGAGAACACAGTCTGGTACTGGCGGTGCTTACTGTTTATTGATTATTGTGGCTCATTGTTTCTAGAGTGTTTTAGTAAACAGATGTAGGAAAGACTTTTTTTTAAGAAAAACTAAATTATAAATTTACATAACTATTTCCAATTCAGATATAGAATACAAGGCTTTATTTCTTTAATTCTATATTTATACCTCTTTTCTCTTATGCTGAAAATCTTGGTTCCTAAAAATATTAACGTAATTACTTATCTCTTTTGTCTTATATAATGTCTAATAGTTTCATAATAAAAATATCCATATTATAATTGAAATATTTTTAGTGAAAATAGTTTGAGCTTTCTTTGAAGTTCTTTTCATCTTTAGGTTATATATTCCACTTGCGTTATACAGTCAAATTCTTGTGTTTTAGAGAAATCGTTCTTCTCTGAGTGGTTATCCTGTCACCTTGACACATGGTTGAATTTCGCTTTTGATATTTGGCATTAAACTGTGCTGCGGAGGGAAATAGTTGTCTTAGTTCTGAATTTAATACTGAGATAAATTCAGGACTCAGAAAGTCTTTGGTTTAGGGACCTAGCTGCATATATTACTGTGGAGTTAACAGGTGTTCTTTCATTTTGACAAAGAATAAATAATATATTCTAAGGAGTATAGAAATTTCAAAATGAAGATAAACAAAAATGGGAAAATAAAACTATCCATAATCTGACTGCTCGAGTTTAACCTTAAGGAGTAATTTGTACATCCTTCCAGAATTTTGTCTCTCTGTGTATGTGTGTGCGTGTGCGCGTGTGTGCGTGTTGAGATGGCGATGAGGGTATTTTTGAGCCCTCAGTGTGCTTGAGCATTGTACAGCAGTGCTGTGAATTTCAGAGGAAATAGAAGATGTATTTTGTGCCGTTGAAGTAATTCTACCATGCACTCCACACATTTACCTCTGCTCCCTGTGTGTGTAAAGAAATGCGTGGAATTGGTGAAAGAGTATTGGCTATAGAAAGATGAGATATGAAGTCAAGACTTGGATCGATGAGTTAATTAGATATGGAATGTTGGCAAAGTTGTTGAACCTCTCTGAATCCATTTGGTTGCTGATAACTGCTCTGTCCCTCATAGAATTAGTATGACTAATGTTTGGGGTATCTTTTATATAAGACTTCTCAGTGCCGTGTGAGTGAACACTGTTGATAATGAAAACAAGCCAGAAATGTTTTATTGATTATGAGTCCTATTGATCAGTATGTTTTAAAGCCATCATATTTTTGAGAAGTAAGGGTGAGACACACAGGATTGCAAGTATTTATCACAAATGCCGTAAGAGTCCTCCTAGTAGATGGCAGCAAGTTTCTGAGTCTGCGAGGAAGGCGATGGCAGTGGTGTTTACTGCTGTACTATGCTATGTATGTCTGTACGATGGAGCTAGACTTAAGGCGTCGTTAACATGTAACGTGTGAAGTATAGTTTCACATGGTTTCAGAGGAGAATAAATCCTTTTCTTTTTTAATGTAGGATCTGTTTGGAAAGTCAGATCCGTACCTGGAATTCCACAAGCAGACATCCGATGGAAACTGGCTGATGGTGCATCGAACAGAGGTGAATATCTGAATTTGGAAAGTAGAGTTTAGGTTTCCTTTGGAATTGTAGTAATCTGAATTTTTAAAAATTATGTATTTGTAAAAGTAATCAGAGTTCAGATATATAGCCAGAGACACAGGGTCAACATGCTCATTTTTTTTCTTTTAATGAGGAAGTACTCCCATACTTAATTATTAAGTTTTTATTTTGAAAAATGTAAAACCCTATTAAAAAACCCTAAGATACCTGTGTCTCCTTCACCTATATTCACCGACTGGTCATCCCTGCACACATGTGTGTTTTTTCTCTCTGTCCCTCACTTGTGTGCACACACACACCACGCACACACATACACACACATGCACACATGCCCACATATACTTCCCTTTTGTAAAACCATCCTAATGTAGGCTGCAGACATCACGACTCTGCCTTTAAATACTACAGCAGGTGTTTCTTAAGCACGAGGGCATTGTCCTATACAACCACACCTGAGAATTAACATTGATTCAGTAACGTCATCCAATATACCATTCATCTTCAGATTTCCCTGGTTGTCTCACACATGGTTTATATACATATTGTTTTGTTTTGTCCAACATCAATTCGAGGTTCACATTTTGCATTTGGCTATTATGTTCCCAATATGAGACTCTTCTCCCTTCCTCCCATATACCTTCATGCCGTTGACTCTCTTGAATAATCAAGACCAGTATGTCAATGTTCTGGAGTCTTCTGTTTCCTCACAGCCAGATCCAGATCAAACATTTCCATCAACAGCATTATGTGTGTACCTTGCTCTGCATCATCAGGGGCCCCATGATGTCATGCTGCCCAATATTATTGATGCCAACCTTGACCGCTTGGTTGAGCTGGTGACCACCAGAGCGCGCCATGGTGAAGTCCCTTTTTTTTTCTTTGTAATTAATAAATGATCTGTGGTGTGATACTGTGAGACTGCAGGAACAACCTGTTCTCCAGCATTCCACCCAGTGGTTTTAGCATCTATTGACAATCCATACATGAATCCATTGCTGGAGGTCATAAAATAATGATTTTTTTTTCTGAATCTTTCATCCCTTTACATATATTAGCAGATACTCCTCTTTCATCTCTCCTTTCTCACTTTCTCTTTTCTTATTTTAGTATCATTGTAGACTCATGGATTGTTACAGCACAGTTGTGTTTCTTGTGTTATAATTTATTACCGTCACCATTATTATTAAGATTGGCCCTGACCTAACATCTCTTGCCAATCTTCTTTTATTTTTTCCTTCTCCCAAAAGCTCCAGTATATAGCTGTATATTCTAATTGTAGGTCCTTCTAGTTATGTGGGACACCACCTCAGCATGGGCTGATGAGCGGTGCATGTCCACACCCAGGATCTGAACCTGTGAAACCCTGGGCCACTGAAGTGGAGCGTGCGAACTTTAACCTCTTGGCCATAGGGCTGGCCCCATTACTGTCATTATTTTTGCTGCTCAAATTAATCCAAATTTGACCAGCGAGGAGTGCCTTCATGTGACTCCTAGGTTCTTTTAACATGACCTCATTAGCCTTTAAGCATCCTCTTATTTTATGTTAAAGTATATTCTCAGTTCACCTTGTGCTTGCCTGGGCCAGGTCTGCAATGAGTTATTTCTTAAGGAACACTGTCCCTTTAAGAGGGTAGCAGTATTTGGACACCCAGATCTGAGTCTAGATGTTCTCATTGCTACTGGGATGTCGCTGCATTCAGGCCTTTTCAGTGGGTTCAGCTGGGAAACGTGTATTTGTGTATATCTGTTTATTATGTATGTGTATATGTATACATTTTTTAAATTTTAAATCATGAATTTAGACTATTTGTTCAGTTCAAATCCAACCCAGCAAGGTTCTTTTCCATCCTTTCTTATTCCATATTTGAATCTTCTGTGTCCTGCAGTGAAAAGCCTGGTTTCCAACAAAATCAATAATCTGTAGTTTCTAAGCGTTACTTGTAATGGGTGGATACATTTCCCAAGTAGTTTTTTTTTCTTTCCTTGGAGTGTATCACGACTAGACACTGTACCACGTTTTTCGTGTAGTAGTTGTATCATCTTGTCGTAGCTGGGTTTCCACTGAGAGGGTCGCCTGGGTGGAGAGGTGAAGGCTGACTGGTGAGAGTGTGGGCAGAATCTCGGGAAGGCAGGACCAAGATGTGAATGGAAGTTTTCCTGGCTGGTCTTTGCACCTTCATTTTTACAGGTTATTAAAAACAACCTGAATCCCGCGTGGAGGCCTTTTAAAATCTCTCTGAACTCCCTGTGCTATGGAGATATGGACAAAACTATTAAGGTAATTTGAAATTATCTATCTGTTATATATGCACATTTACACACATACTCACCTCTTTTATAAAAAGAATTGATGAGATAGTATTTAAGAAGGTAAATGATGTAATAGATAGCTATAGGATTGAATTTCATTTCTGTTGAGGAATACTACAATAGGAGTGTTTCTGGTGAGGAAATGGTCGGAAGGACTAGGCATGTTTGACTGGTCTATGAACCTAAATCTTAATCAGATGCTGTGATTTTTATTTTACCCTTCATTTTTACAAATAAGATAGTCAATTTAAATAGTTCTTTTAAGAAGATTCCTTTGCTCTGCGAATAGCAACCTTTAACCACACTTCCCACACTCGGCCTGGGGCGTGCCGGGCAGGTGACGGCAGCTGCCACTCTCAGGCCCGGGGCCGCCTCCTGTCCTCAGCAGCAGAGATCAGTGGCGGCGTTTGCTGCTGCTTATTTTCAGAACAAGATATAATTCATTGAAAACTTTTACACAGCTTTAGATTTAGAGTCAGGAAAGCAGAGTGGGAAGAGGAAGTGGCAGCAGATATCCAACAATGTTTTCATTTATACCCGTTTATTACAAAATATATATTATTTTTAAGACACTTTATAACTGGAGTCACTTTACATAAAATTCCAGAGAGAAGCCTTTTCTTGTGTTCAGATGTCAGGTGGGTTTTTTGTTTGTTTGGCTTTGGTTGTTTTTTCTGGTGATTAATGTGATGAGAACAGGCAGAGTGACGGCATGGGACAAGCTTAGGTTAGGACTCAGACCAGGGTCTACCTTTTGACTTAGGCGTTTAACCAGCTAAGGGGTCTTGGGCAGCCCGTCTGACTTCTTCGCTTATGTAATAGGGAAAACAATGTCTATATTACAAAAGAAGTAAGGATTAAATTAATGAAAGTGCAAGTTTTAGAAACTGCTATACACAGTACAGATGCTGTTATTGTTGAAAACTGCTTCGTTTCGTAGATCCATAAAAGCTTGTTCTCAGTTTGCAGAATACTTTAAAGATCAATGTAAGTATGATTTATGTGATATTTTGAACAGCAGTGAAAATCTAGGTAAAAAATAAACAGTTGAAAAGTAGGTTTACAAATTACTTTCTATTATATTAAATGTAGAACTTTTGCTTTTCACATTAAAAATAGTAAGTTGAAGTTTATTAGATCTGAGATGCAGGAAAGGATGGGGAAAAAATGCCTTAACCATACCTATTTGATTGTTTGTAATAATACGTTAACAATGAAACATTGTTTCTTAAACTTTTTTTGCACACAGTGGCTTGCTTGCAGGGCTATTTTGTTATAGTAAGTAAACTGATTTCCTGAAGCTTTGTCTGATGAATGTCTTCCATTCTTCAAAGTTTCTCTGTTTTAACTACACAACTTGATTTGCCACATCATCAGTGTCTTTATTTCTTTAGTTCTGTATTTCTTTGCAATGTCAGAAAGTCATACATCTGTGATTCTCTTGGTGTTTGGAACCTGCTTGGAGGTGTAGTAAAAAGTCATAAAGCAGAGAATAGAGTCAGAATCACCAGTAACTTCTTTGCTGCAGTGTGAACATGCCAGTGGTTTCACTCTAGCATGGAGTGTTATTTTCCTAAGATCAAGTGAATAAGAGAAGTAATCATGCATGCCTCCACCTTGCCTGAAATGGGAATGCCTTAGTGAATGTAGTGTTGTGTGGTGTGTGCGTTCTTTCACATATATGCGTACGCACATACGTATATATGCATATATTTCAATCACAAGCGCTGCTGATACTGTGGTTTAGAGCAGCCAGTAGTACTGGTTTTTGAATTCTTGAGAAGAGAAATTAAGTGACACAAATCATTATATCACCTGCCTCCAGCTGTAGCTGAACAGATGCCAGCATTATAAATGTCACACCTTTCTTTACCACTAAACATTTGCCTTCAACAGGGCAACAGTGAGCTTTTCCTATATATTATGGTAAGTTATCAGAAATTACAGTTTAAAAATATTTTCACATTTCCTGAAGTTTGAGGCAGTCTAAACATGACATTTTAGGTCTTCATTAGCTTTGTTTAAATAACATTTTGCCCTTATCAAAGCTTGCTCTTGTCTTAGATATAAATTGGAGTTTCCTGAATGCAAATCTAAGATGCAAAGTCTTGTTTTCCAGAATTAAAAAAAACTGTTAAAAAGTGCAGTCATTAAAATATTGATTGTTTTCAGCTTTATCATAATTTTACTTCCTATAGAAAAAGATTAGTAAGAAAATTAATTTTCTTTTCCCTTGAAGAGTCAGATTTAGGGCTTTGGGTTTCAAAGTCAAGTATCAACTATATGGCAGGAGTCAAACAGTCAGAATTGCTCTGTGGCTGCAGTGCTCGCAACAAATAAAAACCCTTGTTGTTACTCAAAATTGCGGTTCTGGACTTTGTTTTTATTAGTTGCTTGATTGATTTTTAGTCTTCTGAATAATAGTGAAAATATCGGTAAGGTGTGAAAGACTCCTGCTATTATAAGCACTCAGTCCGCTTCCCACGGAACTGAGCAGAGAATTAGTCACTGGGCCAGGCGAGCCCGAGCAGGTCCCGGGCGCTCCAGTGTGGTGGTTAGTCTGCCTTGGTGAAGGGCAGCCCACTGGCATCGTGTCAGCACAGAAACCTTCTCAGGTACAGGCTTTGTTTTAGATTGTAGGCTCTGGAACAATTCAGAAGTGTCCAGCCCAGCCCTCCTTTCCCTGTGTCGGTTACCACTCAAGACGCACATCGTCGGGGCCGGCCGGGTGGCGCAGCGGTTAAGTGCGCACGTTCCACTTCTCCACGGCCCGGGGTTCGCCGGTTTGGATTCCGGCTGCGGACATGGCACTGCTTGGCAAAAGCCATGCTGTGGTAGGCATCCCACGTATAAAGTAGAGGAAGATGGGCACAGATGTTAGCTCAGGGCCAGTCTTCCTCAGCAAAAAGAGGAGGACTGGCAGTAGTTAGCTCAGGGCTAATCTTCGTCAAAAAAAAAAAAAAAATCGTCTGAGACTGGTGAGCTCCTCTGCCTCCCTCCGGAGCCTGAGTAGACATAGGGTGAAGGGCACGTAGTAGATGTTTGTAGAGGTGCAGTCATCTGTCCTGAAATTCTAAGGCGCTATAGAGAGCTGGTTATTCAGTGATCACAGTGACCTCCTCTGCCTGCTAACAGCTCACACCACCTGAACTGTCTCGTTGCAGTGACTATTCAGGTATTCTCATGCATGCTTACTCTCTGGCTTCATCTCTCGGCTTGGCACTAAACTCCATGCAAATCAAAGACCCTCAGCTCTCTTCTCTGCTTTAGGAAGGAGCGAGCATTTAGTGAGAGCCATAGCTGAGACTAAAATTCACCCTGTCTTACATGGAAATGCAGAAAATAGGACCCAGCGTGGCTGCTTCCTCAGGGGGTTAAGTGCTCTTTCCTGGAGTTTTCTTTTTCATCATTGTGACCCTTAGAATAATGCACATGTGACTTCATCATATGTAACTCCTGCTGCAAGCCTAGCCTTCCAGCCTGCAGCTAATGAAATCCTTTTTCCGTAGTTCTAAATTGTCTAGAATTTAATTAGACAACGTTTAGCTGCCCGGGATGCTGACTTCCTTTCTTCCTCCAGAGGATGGCTTTGGCCATTTTATAGTGATGACAAGGTATGGGAGTGGAGGAGAAAGGAGGCGTAATTCCGTCTTGGCTTCATCAGCGCTTATGAAGGGCGTGAAAGAGGAGCTGGAGGCTGCTTAACGTGGAATTTAAACAGCGTTTGTGTTTTTCATCTGCCTGTGATCTGTGCTAGAGCCCCATTGCGAACAGCTGAGGCCTGGAAGTGCTTCAGTATTGGCCCTCTAGGAGCTCAGTTCCCGCGTCTCCACGTGGGACTGTGTATTACACCTTTTCACTAGTTTTGACTAAAAGGGCATTCCTCGGTAAGTCCCGTTTATTGCAACCAATCCTTTTTAACAAAAGTACGTTGATTTTTATGTATTTTTATTATGCTTAATTCTAGGTAGAGTGCTATGATTATGACAACGATGGGTCGCATGATCTCATTGGAACCTTTCAGACCACCATGACGAAACTGAAGGAAGCCTCCAGAAACTCCCCTGTGAGCTGGTCTTTGTCATTTCCACGTACTTCACAGTTTGGCCAAATATTTATTATTTCAGTTTTTTCCTTGGTAGAGCAAACGGTTTACCGTGTTTTTACTCTGTATTACATAATAGTCTGAAATATGTGGATTTTATTTGTTTAGCAATTGGATGATCCAAAATTTACACTTGGGCTAAGAGTTAACATTTGTATTTAGAGATTTGGTTTCCTTCGGCTTCAGATGACATAGATCATTTGATTGAAAATCCTGTTTTAAAGCTTCGGCCTTTCATTGGTCACAATAATTAGTATCTACAACACTAGATGATTACCTGGGCTTGAACTGTGTGCATTATGATCCTTTGGACGGGCTCTTATCGGCTGCGTCCGGCTCCTCTCTCCGCCTCGTCCCCACCACAGGAAGCGTAAGAGCATAGTTACGGAACGGCCAGTTGTGCAGACTGAGCTGCTGTGCAGCGGCGCTCATTTTGTTAAGATTGTTTGTCTGCCTTAACTGCACTCAGTTTATTATTTAGCATCCTGACGTATTTCTAAGAATGCTTCTGAACTTTCCTGTCTCCAACCAGAATGACTAAAAACTATTCCAGGGCATTTTATAAGTAAAACTTATAAGTTGCTTCCATCTTCTTTACCTTTCTAGTTGAATAAGTTGTTAGTTCTCTTTATAGCTTACTTATAACAGAATGATATGAATTGTTTGTCACCTGCTTAGAGACCCGAATAATGCTCACGTGTATAGCCTTTGCTTTGGACAATACGCACATGGGGTTTAGAGGTGAAAGGTCATGGTCAGGTGAGAAGGTCTTTTGTACTGAGTCCTGTAAAGGAAGTGGCCTAAAGGAAGACGCCGATAGTTTTAGATCAAAACTTAAATACTAAATGAATAAATAAAACTTGTGAGTCGTTTGGTTTAAATAATTGGAAGAAATGACTTTTAAACAAGCGTAGTGGGACTGGAATTTGCAGTAGGTCACGCGGAGACCTCCAGTCCTGCCCCACTCCCTGGCCGCAGAGCCCAGGCACCGGCAGGAGCCTTTACAGAACTGCGTGTGTGAAGGAGGAAAGGCCTTTCAAATCGCACCTCATGGTTGAACGGCAAAGATTGAATTGGCTTTAAGTTAACAATCTTTGAATTAAAACAGCAGCAAAATTCACCTGTAAATATTCTATTCAAAGATTTTTTTTTAGAAGGTGGGACTAATGGAAAATGCTAAAAATCTTAACACGTCAAATAAAGTAAGCTACCTAAAAGAGCTGTGAGGAGCCGTCTGGATTGTTGCTTCACTGATTCCACTTTGTCGTTATTTTCCAGTCAGTAATGACCTGCTTTTAGAAGACAGTGAGCTAAGTAACTGTGTCCTGCTGTATGTATTATGGAAAGTTTTCCTGAATCCAGCTAACTTGAGCCTCCCCCCACCCCGGGACAGAATGAGGCTTGTCGTGTTGCTGCAGTGACACGGTCTAGCCACGCCCGTTCTTCAGAGACGGGGCTTTGTCTCACCGTCTCTGTGTTCTCAGTGCCAGAGCAGGGCCCGCCACCTGGTACTCACTCTGCAAGAGTGTGAAGAAATCAAGTGAAGTAATGCGGCCGTTTACCAGTGAGAATGCTGTTTAATGCATCTCTGCATCTCAAATATTCGATAATTAATATTTATGATGGTGACTGAGACTCTGGCAGGATTCTGAACCATCAAGGAATTTGTTTAACATAATTTTCTTTTGTATCATTGTATCAAATATACTTTTTAATGTTTGATTCTTAGAAAATTAGTAATGACTCTGTCTAAAGTACATGAGTTGCTTTCTGTTAACCAGAAGAGGTGACTTCCCAAGTATTCATTGAGTATCTCTTATTTCTTATTAGACAAGACAGAGAAAATTGGAAGGTATAATTTATAGGTGATTATACCCTAGGTGTGAAAAGAAAAATGAAACGAAACAATTGAGAAGAATTAAAAGTACATAACTAGGGGCTGGCGCGGTGGTGCAGCGGTTAAGTGTGCATGTTCCACTTCGGCAGCCCAGGGTTCACCAGTTCAAATCCTGGGTGTGGGCATGGCACTGCTCGGCAAGCCATGCTGTGGTAGGCATCCCACATATACAATAGAGGAAGATGGGCATGGATGTTAGCTCAGGGTCAGTCTTCCTCAGCAAAAAGAGGAGGATTGACAGCAGATGTTAACTCAGAGCTAATCTTCCTCAAAAAAAAAAAAAAAAGTATGTAACTAAATTTTATATGGTTGTGGAAGTTTAAGGAGATGGATGGGCATCAGGGAAGACTGGAATGGTAGCTGATGTTATAGAGAAGGACCTTGACCCAGCTGTACAGATGGACAATGGATTAGAGGTGGAAAGGAAGTGCGTCCTGTTTGGGGGAAGGAGAGGGTGTGAGATCCTAGATCTGTTTCTAACGCACACTCCAGTGGACGAGATGATCTTTGCTACATGTTTTATCACAGAGCTGGGCTTCATACAGGTCTGTTGTCTGGTGGTAGGTTGTTTTCTTCTTTTCTAAGCAGTGTATCTTTGTGTTTTTGTCAAGTAACAACTAGGAATAATATTTTATTTCCTTTATTATAAAGGAGAAAGATTTTTGCTTGGAGCATTTGCAAGGAAATTTATAGTTAGGAAATACTTTAAAAGGCATACCAATTTAGGAATGCCTTTTGGAAATTTGCGGATAAGTGTTTCACACACTTCGTATGTTGTGTGATTGTTTCAGAGTTGTGTTTTGCAGCAGGCCCACGTTAGCAGGTGGTTTGATTCCAAGAGAAAAAAGTCATTCGTTTAAACTCACACTGGCATTTCTAACATCGATAGTAAGCATTGACATTTTGTCTTCTTCCTACAGATTGAATTTGAATGCATAAATGAAAAAAAGAGGCAAAAGAAGAAAAGCTACAAGAATTCAGGTGTTATCAGTGTGAAACAGTGTGAGGTTAGTTGTCTTGACCATTTGTAGTGGAAGGAGACCACATTTCGAGTTCTTACATCACTGTGATATATATCAGACAAACTCTTAAAATTAGGGCAATTGAAAATCACATGAGCATCTGGGAATCTTTCAAGTAAGTTTGCTTTCAAGGTTTGACAACTCATAGCAAAGGACAAAGAATATTGAAGTTTTTCATTGTCTTAGGAAACGTGAGGCATCCGGGTATTTTCCTGGGGCACTAGTGCAAGTGGCCTGACCCAGTGCGTCTCTCCTGTCGTAATTTCAAGATGAGATGTTATGAGTGGAGGGAAAAACCCCGAGAGATTTCTTACAACAGACAAGTGGGGTTTTTTGTTTTTTGTTTTTTTTAAATCTTGATTACTGTGCTTATTAAAGCCCTCAGCACATTGGACCCATTGCTAGTTTCTTAAAACTTAAAGTCAGTCTGTTTCATCTTTGGCCATTAATATTCTAATCTTAACATTGCCATAATTATCTTAAAGTAAAATCTTAGAGATGCATGACGTGTGGGGCAGTGGCGCATTAAACCCAAGTGTGGCCACATGGTGATGTCATGTTCTGTCCAGTTTATAAACTGTTAAAAATTTAAAAATGTGTGCCAGAGAGCATTTTGTTTCTCTTGTGTCGTAGGAGAGTTTTAATTTTAACCATTTGCTGTTTGATTTTAGATTACAGTGGAATGCACATTCCTAGACTACATCATGGGAGGATGTCAGCTGAATTTTACTGTAAGTAACGCACTGGATTTTTCAGAGGAGGCTGTCACCTGTTGCTTTCTTCTTCCACTTCACAGTGTTCTTTCTTTTCCTGCGAAACCGACTTTGTGATGACATTTACACCATCTGTCGAGTGTGGCCTCCTCTGACAGGTCCCCTAGGTTCATCATGAAGCTTTTGGCTTTGCGGATAGGACCTGTTCCTTCCGGCAGAAGGCAGATGTGTATAAGCCAGTGATGATCCTGCAGTAGTTAACGTAGCAGAAAGCATTAGTCAGACAATGTACAGAATACAAGCCCTGCATCCGAAGTCACGATGTTATCATTCACGACTTAGGCGCCTAGAAAATAGGACTCGCAGGTGCTTCTGTGCTGAAGCTTTCATTGTTAGTTGTCTGTGGAGGCACCAGAGGCACAGACATTTGTGAGGAAATGGCAGCAGTGGGCTCTGGGATGAGTGTGTCTGTCTCGAGGTTGTCCCGGACACAAGCCCAGGGTCCCTGCCTTCTCCTGGTAAGGGCTGTGATGGTTATTTGCAGGTGGGAGTGGACTTCACTGGCTCCAATGGCGACCCCAGGTCTCCTGACTCCCTTCATTACATCAGCCCCAATGGTGTCAATGAGTATCTGACTGCCATCTGGTCCGTGGGACTGGTCGTTCAAGATTATGACGCGTGAGTATGACTGACGTGTTGTTTCCTGACTCCCAGAAAGCGCTGTTCTGCTTTACCTGCCAGCCCTCTCACACAGCTTGGCGGGTAAGGCTGCTGTGGGGAGGAGCTTTCTCCTCAGATAGCTCTTGTCTTCTCTTTTCTGTTTTTCTCTTTGTGACAGTCTGTGTGTTTACCTTTGACCTCTGATCTCTGGCTGCGATCAGTTGTTATGCGTGTGTATAGCTTCCTGATTAATCAGCTGACCGAGGTCAGCAAGGCTCTTGTTTCTTGGGTCTAGTTTCCTTGGGGTTTGCTCCTAGGGGTTAGGTTATCTGTGTGATTGAGTCCAGATGACACATTTTGTAAACACTATTTCTTAACATATCTGTTTTCTTGACAGTCATTGTCAAATTATTTTCTTAATGGCGACTTTGAATGACTGCCAAAGGATGACTTGACCTAATTGCTATAAAATATTTTGAATGGATTCTCAATGGATATATTTTGAATAGATTTAAATAGGTCCTCTTGAGGGCTTACTAAACAATAGAAAAAAAACATGCGTTAGTAACTTTTTGTTCTGTATCTGTTAGGGCAGAGTATAAATTTTCACTTATTTTTGCCTATTATTTGATGATAAAAGCACTTACATATTGATGGAGCTTTTCATTAATCTGTTATGACATTTAAAGAGATGAAATTTTCAGGTAAATGCTAACGAATCTAAAGCAAAGGTGGCAATATTAGGCAATATTAGCCTAGTAGATTTTAAAGCATTAAATGTAATTAAAAAATTACTTTGTAGAACACTTTGTTGTATTATCCAAAATGAAACTATAACCATGGATATGTTTAATTACAGAGTATCAAAATATTTCAATTGAAAATAGCTAAAAATATAGTAAGAATTTCAAAGTAACACAGTTATGTTGGGGCTCATATAAAGAGTAAAAGATTTACAGGGTTACTTTCTCAGACTGCCGCCTGTGAGTTAATAACAAAAGGGTAACTAAAGAAATTTTACCATATGGAAATAAATAAATTCTTATGTAGTTCTTAGATCAAAGAGGAAGTTGAAGTGTAATAACAGACTAGAAATAAAGGGTATGGAAGACTGTGGGTGGTCCTCTCTTTATAGAGGAAATTTTCTGACCTTACCTGCTTTTATTTTTAAACAAGAGGAATTGAATATAAATGAACTAGCTTTTCAACAAAATAAAATTAAAGAATAGGAAGAAAAAGTAAAAACATAATAATAGCAGCTTCTATGTATGTGTTAGCTGTGACGTGTCAGGGACAATTTAAAGTTCTTTCTGCATGACATTTGTCTAATCTTCATGCTCGCTGAGAGATGGGTCTTGTTATCATCTGCATTGCACCAATGAGGAAACTGAGGCATAGGGGTCCAGTAACTTCTCCAGGGCCCCTCAGCTGGTGACTGGAGGGGACAGGACTCAGCCTGGGCTGTCTGGCTCCAGAGACACGCTCTCACAGCTGTGCTTCCTGTAAACACAGAAAGTGATGGCTTGCAAAGTTTTTCAAAAACCATCAAATTAATAAATTAAATGAAGAAATGATTCTTTGCAAGTTAACAAAATTTAGGCAAATGTTTGGCAACACTGACTCCCAAGAAAGAGAGAAAGCATGCATGGAATGTCAGTAATGAGACAGAGATTATAAGCTTAAATTGAGAAAACATGTAGAAGATTGTAAGTTAATACTTTGTAAAATTTTATACTATTAATTGGAAACTGTAGATTAGAGGATGATTTTTTAGGAAGCTGTAAATCCCCAAAGTTGACTCAAAGAGACAGAGAGCCGGAGTGGACCAGGAACCATGGAAGGGAAGGGACAGCTGGTCCAAGGCCATTCCTCCCCAGAGGCACGGGGCCAAGAGCATCCCAGACGCAAGTTCTAGCAGACCAGTGGAGGGTGAATTCACACCTGAGAGACTCAAGTGAGCAGTGTTAGACAGTGGTGAGCATTCGGAAAGGCGGTCAGCTACAACGTAAAATAAAAAGTCAGCAACTTTTCACTAACAGCAAGTAACCAACCGAAGAAATTATAGTGGATAAAAGATGACAATTCATTATACAATAAAAAATGAGAACGAGTTTAGTAAGAGGTCTAGGATCTTTAGTGAGGGAGAAGTGCAGAATTTTACTGAGGGACAAAGAAGGAAACTTGTTTAACTGGACACACATACCACAATTCTAGATAAGCAGGTGCCACAATAATGACATAAAATGTAAAATTTCTCACTGAATTCGTCAACTGTAATCAGAATTGCAGTGAAACCATGATAAAATAATTCTTGAAACTTTCTAGAGGATAAAATGAATCAGAATAGCCAAGAAACTTTTCAGGAAAATAAAAACAGAAATGAAGGGGAATTTGTTCCAGCAGTTATTAAAACTTGCAAAGCTATATTAGTTAAGAGTCGGGAACTGGTACATGACCAGTGGAACAAAGCAAGAAGCCCTGAGATAGCCCCAAGCGTGTGTGTGCATTTAGTAAGTGATCCAGATGGCCTTTTAGCAGAAGGGGCTGTGACAGCTGTCAGACTGGACAAGAGCTGGATGTGGATCCCTGGCTCATACCTGTGTGTGTTAGGATACTGTTCTGTATAAATTAGAGTGTAGACAAAAATGCTGACATGGGCACCCAGAAACAGAGTGGTTTCGGCAAAATAGAGGTTTTTTTCTCTCTCATGGTGCATGTCTAGAGGCAAGTAGGTCGGGTTGATGGGCGGTTCTGCCGTGCTCAGCGCATAGCATCCACCTCTGGGCCCAAGGTGGCTGCTGTGGGAGGAGGACACAGGACCTGCGAGCATCTGCATTCCCTCTCAGGGGCATGATTCAGACGCGGCTGACAGATCCTTCTATTCACGTTTCCTTGGCAGAACCTAGCCCTGGCCACACATGGGCGGGGCGGCTGAGAGGCTGGAGTAGAGCTGGTCTCCCGCTGGAGTGTGCTGTTATTAAAGAGGGAGGAGCGGGTTCTGTCTGCTATCCTTCTCCAGACACCTTCGAGATGAATTAGAAGTTTAATATCAAAAACAAGCCTTGAAGGTTCTAGGAGAAAATGTATGTGAATTGTGTATAATCTCGCAGTGAGGAGGCCTGAAAAGCAAGACAGTGAAAGCAGAAGTCGTAAAAGAACTTTTCTCTGTTCACATTCATTAATATTAAAAATATAGAGGGAAAGATATTTTAAACAAAGTTAAAGACAGACTCCAAACCAGGAGAAATATTCCTGACATGTATGACCTAGGTGCTATCCTCAATGCAGAAAAGGACCATAAGAATTGGTACCAAAAAACCCAATAATAATAATAATAAAAATAATCAGTTGAGGTCAGTTTTTGCTGCCAGAGTTTTCTGTAAATGAGTGAAAAAACTTGTGGTTTTGGGGGCTTTATAGATTAATTGTGTATTTATTCAGTGAAATTATATACAGTATTTAAGTAGAAAGGAATATGCTATAAAACGTGGATATAAATTCCTTTTTTATAAACGTATATGGAGAGACACTTTTCTCCTTCAATGCACAGAAACATGCTTAGAATGAGAGCTGCCAAACATTAGCGTTGGTTCTCTTTGTGGTTATTATGGGTAATTTTTGTTTTATATTTTTCCAAGATTTTGAATCTTTAAAAAGTAAGCTTATATTGGTTTTATTGTGACTAAAGATAAAACTCTATTTTGAGAAAATGATCTTTTGCTTTTTTCAAATTTTCTTTTCAGTGATAAGATGTTTCCAGCCTTTGGTTTTGGAGCCCAGATCCCTCCTCAGTGGCAAGTAAGAGGAAATCTCCTTTTAAAGCTTTTTCTCCTGGAAAAGCAGCTTGGGCCCCATCAGTCCCTTTTTCATCTTTTGACAGGTTTCGCACGAGTTCCCACTGAACTTTAACCCATCCAATCCCTACTGTAACGGTAAGTTAGAGAAGAAACCTGAAAGTTTTGAACTGAAAGCATGCTAGTATTTGTCACCTCTTTGTTTTTTCCTGGTGATTTAAAGCTACTCAAAATCCCTCTCCAGGTTCCTTTTTGTGACGTGTTTAGCTTTCTGTTGTGCAAAGGAGAAGAATGGCACCAAGCTGGGGGTGAGAGTGGTGGCCCCAGTTCTGGGGCGGGTCTCCATTATGGTGAGGATCGCGGGCTAGATTCTTCTACGGAAGAGGCTGGAGAGAACAAGACTTCTCAGTCTTGAGAGTAGATCAATAAGAATAATCCTGTTATTTTCCCATATTGGTTGATTTCAAAATAAACCTTCAATAAAATGAGTCATTCAGTGAACAGAGTAGCTGTCGGTCTCTGCAAAGAGGTGCCCAGCATCGAATTGCTTGTTGTGCAGACAGTGCTCGGTATGCAGATGAGGTGGGCCACGGATGAGGAACTCAGCGACTGTGGCGCCTTCCTCTGTGTAGAAAGCAGGCGCAGATGCTCACCCTTCCTTTTGCTTTTTTCTTTATACCTTGAATATCGAAGCTTCCTCCTTTCCACCCCATTGAGTAGTCAACCTAAAATGCCAAATCTCCCACAAAATTATGTAAGACTGAACAATTTTGAGTAGGAAAAGGAGGTAGGAGCAGAGGCATAAAATTGTAGACAATAAGCCAATTTTCTGTCCTTTTGACAGTTACAAAATGTCTAGATTCCTAACGGAAGAAGGTATTCTTTCCTTCTCTTCCTAAACAGTGTTCATAGAAGAGCATGGACAGTGTGCTGGGAGGAGTTTGTGTTAGGATTTTCTTCTTTTTTCCAGAACACATTTTCCAAATTAATTCCCTGTGGCTTTGATGCCCTTTCAGTGGCTGGTTGTGATCTTTTAAGCCTTTTTAAGCCTAGCCGTTAGAAGCTGGGAATATCATTCTTTTCGAGAAATGGGCTCTATGTTCATTGACTCTGTGAGGAACTTTTGATTTTTAGAGAAAGAATCAGTTTGATTTTTAGACAAAGGAGATACTGTACAGAAAAATCCTGCCTTATTTTAAGGCAAGGGAGTTGAATCCCCTTTTCCTAATTACTTATTGAATTTAGTTGCCCCAAAATACCATGTCTCACTTTTTCATTTAATGCAAAGGAAGGATTCTGGCGTAATTCGGTTTTAGTGGAAGAATAGAAGGCAGTTGACATTTGTGAAGAAGTTTAATTGGTAGTTTGTATACCTTCAGATTGAAAAGTGAGCTAAGATGACAGAAATGGAAGAAAATACTGTTATTGCTGCAGTTACGGACTCGTTTTCTACGGCACATGTGATGGTGGTTGGATCCTGGTGCCGGCCTCTCTTAGCATACTGTCGTTGTTAGCACTGGAGTGACAGATCATAGTCACAGCCTCGCCCGGTGGCCGTAAACCACCTCTACATATGGATTAGTTCCGTTCTCAAAGGTTGTTCCTAAGACCACGTACTCCTAAGTTCAAAGTGACCAAGAGGAGTTTGCTGGGACTCTTAATGCTGAGAGGAGAGAGTGGGTCTTGTGAGGCTTTTGAGCCGAGTGTACACTCCTCCTCCTTGTTGATCTCTGTTATCATGGGCATTTTTTAACAAGAGACCTGTTTTGGTTTATATTAAAAGTCTTCTGAGGCAGATTTCCTTGATGATCTCGGCATGTGTTGTGGGGGAATTTTTGGAGGATTTCTGGTATCTTACCTGAATTCTGGACACTAACATGAGGAGTAGACTCAGCAGGTGCCTTGTGGCATTAACGTTTCGTCAGTGGTGCTTTTGTCAGGCATGTCATTCTCCTCTCAACGTGTGGTGCTGTTGTAATAAACAGTCTCTGACGCTCAGTGACTCATGATGACAACAGTTTATTTCTTGCCCACTTCACATACTGCTTTACCTGTGGCTGGGCTGCAGCTCTGCTCCGTGTTTCTTCTCGTGCGCTGCTCCTGTGGCCGAGGGAAAGAGCAAGATCGTTGGTGAAAACAGGCGTTCGTTCTTAAAGTGCCTGCTTAGACATGGGTGTCATGTCTGTCTGCGTGATTGTCAAAGCTAGTCAAATGGCCCTGCCCAATCTTCTGTGACATAACATCCCGGCAGGCCTAGGCAATACCCCATAAACAAACGCATTCATGCTTCTGCAGCAAAATGTGATAAATCACTGGGAAGTGAGTATTTGGAACTACACACTCTCCCATGCTATGCGTAGCCTGTAAGCTGTTGAATAAAGCCCTGACCAGAATTATTAGCTTTATAGCCATCTGGTGTTCTTTTAGAGCCTCTGGCCATATATGCAAAAGTTTGCCCATGTAATCAGTTTTTCTTAGCTCTTATGGTCAGTTGCATGATGCAGCACCATTTATGTCGTTCTTTTTCCCTCAGAGTCTCATTCCCTGAACACATCGGGATCAAGCAATGGAAAAGTTCTACTGTAGATCAATGACTGATTTGGCTGAGATGAAAATAAATGCCTTCTACTAGGGGAGGGTAGAATCTATAGGTTTTTGTGATGGAGCATAGCTGTGGAGTTTTGTAATATATAGCTTAGAGGAACTCCTGAATGTAGAAATTTTAACTATTTAAAGCACTATTCCTTCATATATAATTAGCCAATATGGTGAATAATGAACCCTTAAATTGTGCTTGAGAATTTGTAACACTGCTTTTTTGTCTAGGAATCCAAGGCATTATAGAGGCATATCGGGCCTGCCTTCCTCAGATAAAACTCTATGGACCAACGAATTTTTCTCCAATCATAAATCATGTGGCCAGGTTTGCCGCTGCAGCCACGCAACAACAGACAGCTTCTGTAAGTGCGCTGTCGTCAGGGGGCCGGGAGAATGGGGAGTGGTGGTTGCTCCTGGCGCCATTTTTATGTTTATTTGGTGTGTCAAGATATAAAGTCAGAGCTGAAATAATGATATCATCATCCTTGGTTTGAGAGTAACATCTGTTGTTAACTTAGTGATCATTAAAAGCAAGACAACAACACAACAACCCTTATACTTGTGAGTCTCCTCTCTGTCTTTTGCATTAATTTTTCTTAAATAGGTTCCACCCCCAAAAACGGCTGTCTCCCTTTCTGAAGGTATATTTAACAAATTAAGGCTTGAGGAGACTTACGACTGCGGTAGATGTTGCAAAATTACTTACTGTGCTGAAAGGTTTGAATTAGACAACCATTACCTGTTGGACCTTGGATACAAAATCTCTCTGAGGTTCAGTATAGTCAAAGAGAAGGCGGGGATCACCCCTCATACGGCTGCTGAAAGGCTGAGATAAGATAACTCATAAAGGACACAATGTCTGGGTCGGAGTAATCACTCAGCACACGGGAGCTACTCTTAACACAACTTATTCCCATTCTAGATTTAAACGACCCGAAAGGTGGAGTCACAACTTTATGTAACGTTATACCACTCTCTAAGAAGGCTGAGCAGAGATGACACAATTGAGAGAAAGATTCCCCCCCTTAAGGCATATCCACTTTTTTAAAGCATATTTTAATTCGATAAACAATTCTTCTTCCATATTTGGTCTTTTAAGAACAGAGTTGCCACTTGTTTCCTTGGTATTTGGACATATTTAATACTTCAGTTAAATCAAAGTGTTTATTCCTATGCATACTCAAGGTTTAGTCGTTGACATTTAGATGTCTTGCTTCCGTGTATCTATGTCTACTCTATTTTGTGGTCCGTTGCACTTTTAATAAACCTGCAGTTTTTGTATCAGTAGATTTCCTTGTCATCAGAGAATCTTAGAATATTTTGTGTAGATGGCATCCTGGGTAGATACTGGCAAGGAAAATGAGCAAGAAAGAGACGAAATGACTCATCAGGCTGAAGATGTATTAATCATTGCTTTTGTTGTTTGGGAGCTTGACCTGCTCAGTGGACATAATTTTCTCTTTTGGCAGCAATATTTTGTGCTCCTAATCATTACTGATGGTGTGATCACAGACCTTGATCAGACCAGACAAGCCATAGTGAATGCTGCCAAGCTGCCGATGTCCATCATCATCATTGGAGTTGGAGGAGCGGACTTCAGTGCCATGGAGTTTCTGGATGGCGATGGTGGAAGTCTCCGCTCCCCGTCGGGCGAGGTTGCCATCAGAGATATTGTCCAGTTTGTACCTTTCAGACAGTTCCAGAACGTGAGTACCACTCCTCCGTTTTCTTCGTGCACATTAACGTGTCTGAACACAGACCCTGCCAATCCATAACCGAGTCGTTGAGTAGTGTTTGGGGTGCGAGGATGCGTGAATTTTCCATTTGAAGAGCTCTGATTAGATTTGGCAGTTTTTCTTGAGGTTGTAGACTTTTGTGCCTCTTGTAGTCTATATGATAAATTCTTAAAAACAGTGTTATTGTAAATGTCTTAAATATTTTTTTCTTTATCTATGTAGCAGCAGAAAAACTCTGTATGCATATATGATGAATTTACCAAACTGGAAGTTGATTTGATGAAAATCTCTTAGGAGACTATTTCACCCAGTTTACACCAGTGGTGACATCTTTTCAAACTGCAGTACAGAATCTCAGCCAGGATATTGACATTGATACAATCAAGGTCCATCACCACAGGCTCCTTCCTGTCGCCCTTTCTAGCCACACCCACTTCCCCTCCCACCCTCATCCCCTCCTTAACCCCCGGCAACTGCTAATTTGACCTCCATTTCTATAATTTCGTCATTTCAAGAATGTTATGTAAATGGAGTCGTGCAGTACGCAACTTGTCGAATTGACTGTTTTTCACTCAAAGTAATTCTCTGTGAGTCACCCAAGTTATTGCCGAGCGGTATTATTCCATGTGTGGGTGCCCCACTGTGTTCAAACTTTCACCCTTGAAGGACATCCCAGTTGTTTCCAGTTTTCATCTGTTACACACAGAGCTCCTATAACCATTCGCGTATAGGTTTTTGTGTGAACACGTTTTTGTTTCTTTGGGATTATAGTGCGGTTGCTGGGTCATGGTTGTTGCATGTTTAATTATTAAAGAAACTGTCGAACCTGTTCCGCCTGGTTGTGCCAGTTTACATTCCCACCAGCCAGTGTATGAGTCCTGGGGAGAGAAAGGGGATGTGATAAAAAGCGGTAATGTTAGGGATCTTTGTGGTGATGAAACAGTGTATTTTGATTGTGGTGCAGTTACACAGATCTACCCAGATGAGAAAATTATGTGCACACACACGCAAGTGCATGTAAAACTGGTGAAATCTGAATAAGGTCTGTGAACTGCACGATGTCATTTTCCTGGTTTTGATGTTGGACTGTAGTTGTATAAGATGTTATCTTTGGATCAAACTGGGTGAAAGGTACATGGGACCTCTCTGTACTTATTTTTGCAACTTCCTATGAATCTATAATTATTTAGAAATAAAAAGGTAAAAAAATTAATACCAAATGAATGAAAGGCCCACATTTAAAAGTTAAAGAACAAAAATTATCATCAAATGCCAAAATGCTGGCGCCAAGCTGACTTGATAGGCGTTAGTGGGGTAATTAAGCGTTCCTAAGTGACATCGGTTAGCTCACGCCGTGTTTCATGGGCCGTGTCTAAGACAAGATATAAGCCTACCAAGTGGGAATTACTGCTTTGTACTGACCGGTGAGGTATTCCTAGTCTTTTATCAAAATGCCCGTAAAAGTTTGGTTGCTAATGAAGTGGCTTTGATTCTGTTTCTCACAGTCTCCTAAGGAGGCGCTGGCTCAGTGTGTCTTGGCGGAGGTCCCCCAGCAGGTGGTGGGCTACTTCAACACTTACAAACTCCTTCCTCCCAAGAAGCCGGCTGCGGAATGAAGGGAGCGCGGCCCGAGCAGACTTCCTCTGTGCTGTGGGGAGCAGTGTCCTCACCCCCCCAAGTCACGAACCTGTCACTCACATCCTTTCCACCCCCCGCCTTTTTCCTGTAAACCTAGTTCTCTGTGGAGTATCTCTATTTAACGCATTCTTTGTGTGCTTTTTTTGGAGGAAAGTGCTAAGTTAATCTTTGCCCAATCAATTCAGTGACTGCTAGTGATTTATAGTAATTGCAGTGAGGCTGTTTGGATTAGAAAATCGTGTGAGAAAAGACGCTTTTGTCGTGGTTATTTACTTTCACATGATGAAAATGCTGTTTTTGAATGTTTATCAATAGGAAGAATGAAACATTGTTGGACAAAGCGATTTAAGGTCGTTAGTTAGTTAGTTCTAGGTCAGTTCTAGGCAATAGATGTCTTACCAGCCCGTGTCCATACCTGATGGCAAGAGCTTCTTAAATTCGATGGTATTAAATTTGTGCCTGTAACCGTATCAGTGCTTTTCCGTGAGATGAACCTGCCTTCACTCACGCTGAATTGTGCCACACTTCAGACACTGTGCGCGTTCACACAGGACTGCACCAACAGCTCTGAGCCAGAGGGAAGGCACACAGTCAGTTCTCAAACGTACAATCAACCAGTAAGAGGAACCTCATGTAAATAAGCCACTTCTGTTTGCCTTTCTCAGTCTTTCATTTTCATTGTGGGAGAGTATACACAGTCAGATTTGAACATTTCACAGAGGACGTGTGACACTGGGGATTCTGTACGTGCGTAGACCGTACCTGGTCCTGGAGTCAGCATTATTAGATTATTTTAATTGGAGTTTGTTAAAGTGGCTAGGACTGCTTTGTCCAGGAAAGCTGTGAGGACCAGGCATATCAGAGGACGTTCAGAATTCCATTTCCTTTTAACTAGCGAAAGACTTTACTTATTAAAAAAAAGACATTTTTTATACTTTTCTTGCTAAGGTCCCATACGTTGATTTGTGCATTTGTACAGATTCATTTACACATTTTCTTCTCTTTTTTTTAGTAACATTTTTGGTCTGATTTTTAAGCTCATGGTAGTGGTTATCTGTTAATCAAAATGACATTTTACATTTTAATAATGTGCTCTTTCCTAGGCCAGGAATGTAGTGTGTGAAGCATAAAACCTGTTGTAACTTGAAAAAAAAAGAAATTCCAACTGCTGCGTTAGGATGGAGTGGCCTTTATATGTTTTTTTTTAGAGCAGAATTTTTTTCCTCGATTTTTTGCCTTTAAAACATATTCCTTAGCAAACATTACATTTTTTGAATAATGTGACGCTTTGTTGAGGACCTGTGTGCCAAGTCCTGTGCAGATCCGTGTATTGGCCAATCGCCCCTCACAGGTTAGCCTTAGAAACTGCGTGTGTCAGGAGCCTTGGGTGGATGCCCGGCGCCGTGCTGACGGCCTTTCCGGCCTCCTGAAAACTTGCCACAGCGTGTCTCTTGCCTCTGCAGTGGCCGAGGAAGTGAGCTCTGGGCCGTGAACAGCTGTGGCTTCTCAGAAGCAGCTGCTTGCCGAGGTCAGGGCAGGGGCCTGCCTGCTGCCTGGTCGCCGGCCGCTCGTTACCGCCTCGGCCTGGGCTCGCTGTCGTGCAGGGGCGCCGGTAGCCTGAGGCGCTGCCCTCGCAGCCACGAGGCACTTTGACATCAGTTAAGGGAGGAGAAAACAGATCGTCCTCCCGAGTTTGGAGCCTTTGCTGTCTCAGGTGTCCTGATCTCACTTCTCTGTGTGTGTTTGGCAACAGCAATTTTATGTCGCTGTGGTTTTGAGAATTTTCTTTTTTAAAAACATGAAGCCTTTAAAAAAAAAATGATTTGCGCCTGTCCTCACTGTCTGGTGAAGCAGACAGAAGGAGAGCCCGCCTGAAGCGTGTGCAGGGCTCCTGCTCTCCGTGACCAGCCCAGCTGCTCGCAGCACCCACGTCACCTCTCAGGGCTTGGGGACCCCTGGCCACGAGCATTCACTGTTTTCACGGCCAAATAACAGGACTTCTGTCACCACTGTCAGACTGATTTAGTCTTCATAATTTTATGTGCTAGTTTTAATCGGAATTGTTCCCTTTTTAAAATTAATTTTTTATTATTCATTCTTGATCATGTTCATCAGTAGAGGCTGTTCATAAGAACTCTGATTCTAGCGAATTAGGGTAATTGATACCTTTCTGCAGTTTTGAATAAAAGCATTTACAATTCTAAATTATTGTTTTATAAAATTCTTACATTTCAGCATTCCCCTCATCACATGCTGATGTAATATTGTTTTATATTAAAATCGTCCTTTTTGCTGTTGTGCCACCATTCACGCAAGTACCGTTAGTTCTTAAAATGCGTTTAAAGAAAAAGTGACCAAGTCAACTTTCACACCTCCAGTAATCAGGTAGATTACAAACCCATCCTGGGGGACAGTGCCTGGGCAGATGTAGTTTCTCCCCGCTGCCTGTACTGAATAGTGTGCAGTTAGCGTGGTCCCCTCACCTCGTGCTTGGAGTGGAAGTCGTCACGATCGCGAGAGTTGACACTCAGATCAGGGGTTCGCCGCTGCTCGCTGTGGCCGTGCCAGAGGCAGCCTTTCCAGAGCAAATCCAGGGCCCCACGGCGCTCATGCCTTCTCTGACTGCTTTGCCTTTTTCGTTCTGTAAATTGACTGGAAAGCCATCTTTAATAAACTCCTCCTGTCTCTTTATGTGTGCGGTTTATGGCCATGGAAGTGACACTTGAGGGAAGCCAGAAGTTTGGTTGAGATTGTGAGAGGCTCTTCTGTGCTTCTATGATATCATACCCGATAACACGTGTGTAAGTTACTAATATGTGAATTGTGTTAAATGTATCTTCCGTTTGAATTCCCTTTGGATGAAATTATTTCTTGATGTGATACAATAGTGCCTTGTTCTGATTTTTGTTCTTTCCCTAAATGTTATCAAAATCAGTAGAAAAGTTAGAAATAAAGTGAATATAGCATTTTAAGTGGCCTGTGTTCCATACTTTACTGAATTAAACAGTTTGGGGGATTTTATTATTTTATGGGATTTATTCATTTAAAAGGTGTTGAATGCATTCGAGATACTTCCTGGGCGCAGTAAGGGAATTGTTCTCAGCTTGTACCCAGGGTGGCCTAAGAAATACGGTGCTCAGGTTTTATCAGTCGTGTTAGGTGGGATGATACATCCACCTAAATTTTTTTTAATTGCTTCTATTATGTTTCGGTCACTGGGCAAGGCCTTGGGGATACATTGCTGGCCTAGGCAGCCACAGTTGCTGTCTTCATAGAAATAATGGACCGAGGGAGAGAGGAAACATTAAATGAGTAATGACAGGGACGTGAGGTCAGTGTGTGATGTAACATGTTGTAGGGGAGAGCGGACCCAGCTTGCTGGCAGGGAGCATTTCCCTGAGGACGTGCCACCTAAAGAAAGACGTTAAAGTTAGCTGGGTGAAGAAGGTTAAAAGCATTTATAACCATGTCGGGTCAACAACAAGTATGGAGTTGAATGTTTTAGGAAGGAAAAGAAATTTAAGTTTGCTGGAATATAAAGTGTGGGAGGGAAAGGGGTAAGAGAAGAGTGGAGAGGTGGGGCAGAGGTGTGGGTGAGCTTTATATTCTGCCGGGCCCTCTGGGGCGTGCAGGGGAGTTCAGACTCAGGCTAAAGGTCATGGGAGGCTGCTGAATAGACCTAAGCAAAGGCAGATGTGACCGGACCTGTGTTTTTGAAAAGCTGGAGGGCCTTACATTTTAGGACTAACAGATGGGACCCTGTCGCACACTTGGGTCTGGCCACAATGGCTTTGCTTTCGTGAGGCCCCAATGGGGGAGTTGTTGGTAGTCATCTTATGGTGGAGACTCTGCTGTGTGGTCACACACTTACCAAGTGTCCGATGTCAGGTCAGTTTCTGAATCAAGTGCTTTTCCTGCCACAGCGCCACCTCCACGTCAAGTCATCTGTTAGGCCCATATCTCATCAATTCCCTAATGGGTCAGAGGCTGGCTCACACCTGGTGATGACATGGACCCCTAGGATTGCCAAACCCTTGCTTGTAGGGAGACCATCGCCCTTGTCACTTGTCACCAAGCATGGCTACATTTGGCTGAACTCCTTAGAAAACTCACAGCAGGTTGCAGGGTCCTTGGAGAATTGCACTTTAGGTTAGCTGTTGATTCTCTCCTCCCTAAAAAGAAGTGATCAGTGAAGTAATTGCCATTATAAGCAGAATTCTGACTTCTGTACACTCAACAGGCAAAAGTCAAAATGAGCAAAATTTCTTACTAACTTCAAAAAACTTACAATGAGCAAGGTGAGGCAGCCCTCTGTGCTCAGTGTGACACTGTCCCTTCTTATGCCTTTGGGCATCCATAGTCATGAATACAGAGGAGGCCCCTGAACACTGCTTCTGGCAAGATGCTCCCTCCTCCCCTCCACTGCTCCCAACATTATCCTTCCAACTGGTCCTGCCTGTTCACATAGGAAGCTCAGATTATGAGCTTCCTCACTCTAAACCCTGTATGGCTCCTCCATACAATCAATATTCGGACCACGTCCCACTTCTCTCCAGCTTCCCAAAACCCCCTACTCTGCCCTTGGGAACTGAGTCATTCGTTAGCAAAATCCTTCATATCAGTGCTTTTTCTGAACACTCCCTTCATGTTTTTGTCCTAATTAAGACCTGGCTCTCTTGAAGAACCTTACTTCCTCTGCAGCCCTCTCTAGGGGTCATTTTCTCTTCCTCATCTACCATGGGGGCTTGGAGGCAGGGTAAGTGTGCTCCTTGGTCCTCTCTCTGCTTTCAGATAACTTTCCCCTCCTCTTTACGACAACCAGCTTTGAATATTATGTTAGACTAGGCCACTCTCTATCCCTTCTTCTAATCATCTTATTCTCCACCTCACCCGCCCTCACTCCTAAGGTCATACCCTAGGCCTTCTCATTATTGAGAGCAAACCCCTCCCCAGTCTCAATTTCAAGCATCCCATTTTCCAACAACAACCCACTTCCCAGCTCACTCCCTGTAGTACCACAACTCCAACGAATCATTCTCCATCAGTACCTTCAATTCACTAACCTTCCAACGTTTCCATGGCTCTCATGGTGCTTTTCTAAACTTTCCTGCTAGTCTACGCCTTGGCCATTCTGCTCCAACCACATGGGCTCTCTTGCTCTTACTTGAATGTGCCTGGTGCACTCCTGGCCCAGGGCTTTTGCACTTGCTGTCGCCCCTTCCTGAAGACCTCCCCCTGGTCACCTGTGAGCCTTGCTCCCTCACCCCCTTCAGGTTTTTGTTCAAGTATCAGCCAGTGGGGACTTCGCCGATCACCCTCTTTAAAATTGTACCTCTTTCCCCAGCACCTTCTATCCCTCTTTCCTGGTTAGGTTTTACTTATTCTGTTTCTTGTCCTCTTCACCCTCTAGCATGTAAGTTCCAAGAAATCAGGGATTTTGTTCGCTGCTGCATCGCCGGAGCCCGGAAGAGAACTGGCATTTAGTAGGCACTCCCTAATAGACATGGGAAGAATGCGTGAATAAGGCGTGTGTTAGAGCAATGCAAGGAGAGAAGCCCGTTATATGAGAAAATATTGAAGCTCGGAGTGGGAGATTTTCTTTCAACGTGGGGAGCAGTCAGACCAGTGGGAGATCTGGAAAGGCTTCCTGGGTTACACAGGAAAGGTTTCCAGGTTACACAGGGCTTAACGATGTACAGAAAGCAGAAGAACCTCCAGACAAGGAAATCCACAGTGTCCCTGACTTGGAGTCAGAAGGGAGGGTGGGTTGGGAACATTGTTGGTACAGGGAGATGAAACGTGTTTGTAATAACCCTTTTATCTCATAATTGAATCTCTTTACTCACTGTTACAAATGGGATATCAAAATTCCAACTGTTCATCTTTCACATTCCTACTGTAGTGAAATCTGTGGTTAGTCCCTTTCTGAAGGCAAAGCTAAATAGGAGACTTTCCTCTTGGATTCAGAGTATAAATATGGTCCTAACGTGGCCGACTTGACCCTCATTTCGCCTCATGAAATCTTGGAAATGTACCAGGTGGTTTGGAAAAGTCCTTCTTCAGATGCTACTTGTACCAATGGTAGTTAGCCCATGATCTTCATGTTTGGAAAAAACGCAGTATCTTTGTCCTGGAGCTCTGCCATCCTCTGCTGTGATTCTAGACCCAGAATTTTGTTTCATGTTTTGTATCATGGGCGCTTGGAGTAGAAATCTCTAAATTCCCTCTCAAGTCTAAGATTCTGGTATAAACAACACAGCTTTGATTTATTTAAAGCTGGGTGCAAGAAATGCATCACAAGCCTGGTTAATAATCCTTAGCATGCACTGCGTGCTGAATTCTGAATTCCTTAGGACTCCCGGCAGAGAGGGTGCTCGTAATTTATCGCAGAATCGTTGTGTGTAGGGGGTGGAGATGCAGGGGTGTGGAGCGCCAGTCAGAGGTGCTCTGACCTGTCAGGTACGCTTCCCTTTCCTCCTCAGAGGGACCTGTTGTCTAGAAATGTCAGGTTGTATTGCTTAATGATGCACATTGATTTGACCTTTGCTCTGTCACTTGTGGTCACAAAAGTTGTAGTCGGAAAAACACAGCCCGTCATAAAACCTCATGGAGGAAAACATCAAATTTTACTACAGTCTATGGATCAGGTCCTTAAAACATGAATTCCAAGTATCTTTGCTCTGATTAGATATAATAAGTTCCAAAACAGCATAATGGTTAATATCTTCAAACGAGTTTTAACATTCCTCATAGGAAGGTAAAAGAATTATTATAAATATAGAATAGGCCCAGATTACAGAAAATACCTAGTCTTCTCTTATTGGTGTTCTATGTAGCAATTTTTCATCTAATGCATTAACCGAGATAGAACAGTCTGTTATATATTATTTTAGGGTTATTTAAACTAGTGTTAAGCCAAAGATGGTTCCTAGAATATGGAAAGGGGGCCAAGTTACTCCCTTCTTGTGGGTGTACTTAGAGCTTTTGGCTCATTCTAATACAACATTTGTTGTGGTGGTACACTTTAAAAGTAATTTCAAGTTCAGAGCTCTCTGTTTTAGATAAAGAGAGGTTCTGCTTACTTTTGACATGGTCTGTGTGAAGGGTTACCAGATTTAGCAAACAAAAATATGGGACATCCAGGTAAATTTGAATTTCAGATAAACAACAACTGATTTTCTAGTAGTGGCGGGACCTAAATATGGCATGGCATACACTAAAACTTATTCATGACCTGGGGGTCCTCATTTTATCTGGCCATCCCATCTGGGTGGCGGGTTGCAGAAATGGCTGTGACCCTTCCCCTTGCTGTAGACTCCCCTTTCGCAAGGTGACTGTGCCGTCCTCTCATCGCGAGGTGGATTTTATTTCTCCACATCGAGGCTAGTCTTGTGACCTGGCTAATAGAATGTGGCAAAGGTAATGATGTGCCAACTCTGAGCCGAGACCTCCAGAGCTTTGCTCCCTTCCACTTTCTCCCTCCGGGACCCTGTGCGGCCTCGAAAGGGAGACCACATGGGTTAGAGACAGGCGTCCCACCTGACACTTTCTAGACCAGCAGCCCCCAGCCCCTCCAGCAGCTGCCTAGAGAGCGTGATGGAGCCCAGGTGAGGCCAGAAGAACCACCAGGGAAACCCAGCCCAGGTTGGCAACCTACAAAATCATGATTATTATTTTAAGTCGCTAAGTTTTAGTTAGCAAAGCAAATTGACATAGTCCAACAGCGTGAAGCAAAGCTGGGCGTTTTTTAAGACTGGAGAACAGCTTATAGGTCATGCCAAGTTTTCAGGGCCACAGATGAAAGTAACGTGAGAGGTAATTTCGTAATCAGTTTTGAGCAAATAACACTTGGGGATGGCCTCAGGGAGTCAGAGGAAATTGCGTGTTGAATAAACACTTGAGCCCACAGAAAAAATTTCACTTCTCCAGAGAGACTTTGCTCTGCTTCTTCCACCGTTTGATGTCGATCAGTGCAGAACACCTGCAGCCTGGCGCCCTGCTTCCCTCTTTCAGGAAACATCCCCTCTAAGCCGCCCCTCCTGCCCTCTTCCTTTGGCGACTGGTTATTGAGATCAGATCCAGGTGGGATGGGGGAAGAACTTTCATGTATCTACACATCGTCAATCAGCCAGTTAGTCAACAACTACTTGTTGACTAGTCAAATGATTAATGAACATGGGCTATCAGGGGTGCAGAGAAGAGAGATATGTGGGTTAGCAGTGGCAGGGGACGAACGAAGAAGGGAAAAGCTCAGTCTCTATCTGGGCACTCCCAGATGTCTGGGGTTTGACTCTTAGCCAAGATAAGGGTGTTGGGATTTATGACGTGGTGTTCAAAGTGCTAAACTCCTCTGGTGACCCCCAGGGTTGTCATCACTGAAGGTTTTCCAGTGGCCTCACTGGTTTGTCATGCTGCCTTCAGTAGCTGGCTCCAGGGATATAAGACGCCCCCTGGGAACCTCAGCTTTGAGCTCTCTGAAGCCTGGATTCCTTGCACAGATGTTGCTAGTTCAATCCTGAAACAGAATGAGCTCCGGTCCTGTGTGACTAAGGACGCGGGGTGCTTGTCCATCAGATGTCAATCAGAGCCCCTGGGGCTTGCCTGGCCTCTCCTTCTCTTGCTGTGTGGCATCCATGGCCTTTAAATAAATCCCTAGGGAGTATGGGTGTGCTCTGTGGAGTGGCGAGTCCTTTCCAGTTCCTAACCTGGGGATTTAGCACTTTGAGTGACCTAGGGAAAGTTAACGATTACTCTGTCTCGTTTCCCTCATCTGGGAAAGGGTGAAGACAAAAAACACAGTAACTACCTCATGGGGCTGTTAGGTGAAATGAGTCAACAGAGGTGCAGCGCTGGAACAATATCTGGCACACAGGGAATGCTGTAGAATGTTGGCTATTATTATTTTGAGCCTGTCTGAAACCTTAGCATGGAGGACTGACTTTTGCCTCAAGTTTTTTTTCTTTTCTTTTTTTTGGTATGTGTATGATAATTGTTTCCTGTCTACTTGTCTATAATTAAAAAAAACATCTTGTTTTAAAATAGTTGGTTCTTAATTCCTCCTATTAGTGGGTCACTGTGTGGTGGGGCAGATACAATTGAAAAGTAATTTATTTTTAAATGAAGTCTTTTTTAAGATTTTATTTTTCCTTCTTCCCCGCAAAGCCCCCCAGTACAACGTTGTATATTCTAGTGGTGGGTCCTTCTAGTTGTGGCTTGTGGGACGCCACCTCAATGTGGCCTGATGAGCGGTCCTAGGTCCACGCCCAGGATCTGAACTGGTGAAACCCTGGGCCACCGAAGCAGGGCGCAGGAACTTTACCACTCGGCCACAGGGCCGGCCCCATGACAGGTGAATTTCTACTGGGGCGCATTCAAATGCCCAGCGTGTGTTCAGAGAATGGTAGTAGGCCAACTGTTTTGCTTTCTTAATGATGCCTGGTTTAAGCGAACACTAGCTTTAGTTTGCACTCCCTGGAGAGCACACTGCTTAGGCGAGGAGATGGGTGGGGGAAGGAGGGCCTGCAGGGGAGGATGTCACTGCGAACCCACATCATGGCAAATGGGCACTGGGCTGCAGCACGAGTGTAGACAGCTGGCGGGAGGCAGGATGCCCTTGGGGAGATGGAGGAGGAGGTAGGGGGCGTTCTGCACCAATAGCGTTTGGAAGACTGTCAACAGCCCGGAGACTTCGTGTTACTTGAAATTGAGAATAGAATTTCGGAAGATAAAGAAACGCCGCCATCTTGAGGGGATCTGGGTGAGGAAGAGAAAAGCTGAGGGAGCACTTCCAGGGAAGTTGTGAATCCTCAGCTGAGAAGAGTGAGGGAGTTTACAGGAGGGAGACTGGAGGGCTCTGCATTGTGAAGCCGGGTTATTTCAGTAAAATCTCAGCAGTTACACTGAGGCTTGGCAGCATGAGAAAGGTAGACTCAAGGACGCTGGACAGAGGGAGTCCCACGTTTGATTTGGAGATCCCATTCACTCAGCCACTTTTTATTGAATGCACACTGTTATGCTATCCTAGGGAGAAAAAAAAACCCATCTTTAAAAAAATTTTTTAATCAGAAAATGTTTTTGAAATTCACAGGAAAAAAATATGTCCCCCACCTGTGTCTTAACTTCTTCCTACCCCCTGCTCCTCACATTATTTCACATCTTTAAGCAAAGTATAGAATTAATATTACCAAGAATGGGTTCTGTGCCTGGGGTCTATCAGGAATTAGGAGATGATGATAACCTGGGGTTTCATGAAGAAGAATGGACTTATTAAGAGTTGTTGAGAGAGTGTGGTCCACATTTATGGAAGTTACAAATGCAGATTTCACTGACTCTTCTTCCCCAGAGTTAAGTTGCCCGGAACTCCCTGTTCACCATGCACTGAACAAACGAGCTGATAAAATTTAAGGCTGGAACCCGGTGTTTTCACTCACAGTTGCTCCCCAGGTATCTGTTCTTTTACACCTCCACTCAGCTTTCTTACCACTACCTCTTGACTCCCCACGATGCACTCTTCATCCTCGTTCCACTGTCGCTCTTCCCTATTTCTCCAACCAACAGCTTTGTCCCACCACAGTTCATGCAACCAAGCGTATTAGTCTTCTAGGGCTGTCATAACAGAAGACCACATACGAGGGCCTTAATCAACAGAAATCTGTTTTCTCACAGTTCTGCAGGCTGGAAGTCCAAGATCAAGGTGCCCAAGGGATTGGTTTCTCCTGAGGCCCCTCTCCTTGGCTTGTAGACGGCTGTCTTCTCGCTGTGTTGTCCTCATGTGGCCTTTTCTCTGTGCACGATCATCCCTGGTGTCTCCCCCTCTTCCTGTAAGGACACCAGTCCTGTTGGATCAGGGGCCCACCCTGATGACCTCATTTAACCTTAATTACCTCCTTCAAGGCCCCATCTCCAGATGCGGTCACATTGGGAGTTAGGGCTTCAACATGAATTCAGGAGGACACAATTCAATCCCTAACAGTAAGCATGCTTGGCAGTCTCTGCAGTGGTCCCTTGTCTACACGCAGAAGAAAAGCCTCCTGGGCTGGGGGCGCCCGAGTTAGCAGATGAAGCAGCGGCTCAGGAGTAGCTGAGGCGAGAGGAAAGATCCTGGGGTTCTCACTTCTTCACTGGCTTCTCACTAGACGCAACACTGAACTGAAGTGCACAGCGTTCTGTTAATCACGCTTCTCAGTTCACCGCACGCTGTCCTCATTCGCTGATGCTCCTGATGTATTTTCTTCTCACATCGTCTATTCCCATGAACGCTTCCATTTTCCCCTCCCCCCGTCACTCTCTCTAAGGCTTTTAACATAGCTCCTTAGACACATAGGAACTTTTGAAAGACATACAGAGCTTTGTATATGTTTGAAGTTGGAAACCTGTAAACACTGCTTTTGTTGATCAACAAAAGGACATAGTGTTGAGAAACTTTGTTTTCTAAGATCACAGCTGGTTAGAAACTTTGCTGTTTGAAATCTCATTGGCAAGACTGAAACATTCCACTTTTGCCTGGAAGACTTGAGTCTTCTGACAGAGAAGCAGCCAGGTGTACAACTTCAGAGAAGGGGCTTCTGGACTCAACAGTCCATATTCACCTTAACTAAGTGGTTTCCAAGGGAACAGGACCCTGAGTCTCTTGTTGGCCCAGGGCTGTTGTTCCCTTCTTTACATACACTCCTGCTTTAGTTTGAAGCTCTCCAAACATCACTTCATTTAAACTCTACCTAACCTTCTTCTTTCTCCAATATCTTATAATAATCATGTCCTTTCCTGTGTTTGGTGGGGCACCCATGATTGCTCTGGCAAACGGTCTGCCTGGTTGCAGCAAATTAACAAACTTGGCTTTGTTGGGCTACAGGTTTGTCCCTGACAGTCTTTATCAGATAGCTTTATAAAAATATACATGCATGATACCACTGAAGAGCTCATTCTTTTTTCTTACTTGAGAAAAATCCACACTAGCTTTTACAAAAGATCTATCCATGTTGTTATGTGTAAATCTAATTCATTACTTCTTCTTCCTTTTTTTTGAGGAAGATTAGCCCTGAGCTAACTGCTGCCAATCCTCCTCTTTTTGCTGAGGAAGACTGGCCCTGAGCTCACATCCGTGCCCGTCTTCCTCTACTTTATACATGGGACGCCTACCACAGCATGGCGTGCCAAGCGGTGCTATGTCCGCACCCGGGATCCGAACTGGCGAACCCCAGGCCGCCAAAGTGGAAGGTGCACACTTAACCACTGCGCCACTGGGCTGGCCCCTAATTCATTACTTCTATTGACTGGATGGAATTTCATCTTAAAGCACATTCACACTCCCACACACCATATTTTTTATCCATTCTCCTAATAGTAGACCCCAGAGTTACCTCCACTTCCCTTGTGCTCCAAACAATGTGTTTCCTCTCATGCATGTCCTCATGTATTTTCTCCTGTGGACCTGCTTGAGAATTTTCTGGGATATGTATCTGAAGTACCACTGCTGGGATCTCAGGTGCACTGCCATAGTATTGCTAAGTACTGTCAGAATGGGAGCTCCAATTTACAGACTTGCCAGCACTTGATATAATTGTCTGCTTTCAAATGATTTCCAATTTGATGGGTATAAAGTGGTATTCCAGTTTTGTTCTGATTTGTATTTCTGTTACCTAACCAGGTTCGTTTTTGCCCACTGACCAGAAAGCCAAACACCGAGATGATGAGATTGCAGCAGAGAGAGGGTTTACTCACAAAGCAGCCAAGTGAGGAAGCGAGAGCGTGAGTCTCAAATTCGCTTCCCTGAAAATAAAGACTCAGGGATATTTATGGGATAGGGGGCAAGGTGGTCTGAAATGTGGAGAGAGGTGATTGGAGGTGAGGAGAGGTGAGGTCATTGATGATCTGTGCAAGCGTAGTCAGACTCCATGCCTCTTCATAGGACCCATGCTCACAAAATGGTGGCATTAGCAAGATCTGAGGGTGGAGTTTTTAGCCTCTTGATGTCTAAAGGTCACCTATTGGACATCTGCACGGGCCCCGTTGATGGGTTGGTGCTCTCAACCAGCCTGAAGTGGACAAGGGGTTCTAATTTCTGAAAAACAGCTCACATGCCCATTACCATGGTGACCCAGGCTCCAGGGAGATGCTATCTATAGGAGCCTCGTGGGAGTCAGAGAGCATATTGCCTAAGCAGCGCAGTTAACAATGGGTGGGTTAAACAGCTGAAAGCTATAATCAGTCATTGCAGAAAGGAAAAACCTTTACTACCTAGATACTTAATCGTCAATGGCTAACTCTCTGCCGGTTTCATTTCTTTGAGTACAAGTGAAGCCAAGCATATTTTCTGCGTTGATTGCCTATATATTTTGCTGCCATGAATTGCCTATTAATATTATTTTTCTCTTTAAGAAACTTGGCTTGGGGCCTGCCAGTGGCATGGTGGTTAAGTTTGCATACTCTTCTTTGGAGGCCCAGGTTTGTGGGTTCGGATCCCAGGTGTGGACCTACACATCGCTCATCAAGCCATGCTGTGGCAGGCGTCCCACATATAAAGTAGAGGAAGATGGGCACGGATGTTAGCTCAGGGCCAGTCTTCCTTAGCAAAAAGAGGAGGATTGGCAACAGATGTTAGCTCAGGGCTAATCTTCCTCACAAAAAAGAAAAATTAAAAGACTGGGCTTTCTGTTGTTAAACAAATAAAGCATAAGAGCTAGTCTTCGCCTACTTATAATTTATAATTAGGCAGAAATTAGGGAACAATGGAGTACTGTACTGTGTGGTACTTCCTGAAAGTGTGAAAGATAATCCTCTGAGATGAAAACTGTCATGGGCTGATGTTTTTAGAGGCAGCTGGGAGAGATTTGAAAGTATTGGGAAGATGTAAGTGGTGGAGGAGAGACAATGTCCCTTACTGTGGCAGGCAGCATGGACAAATGCCAGAAGAAGAAAGGTAGGTGGTGGTTCTTGAAAAAGCAAGGAGACCAGCTTCACTGGAGGATGTGGTTGGGGTAGTGGTAAATGTGGGTAAATAAGATTCAATCAGGAAGAGGGACTCGTAGGTCCCTGGGCAGAGAGCGAACATGGTCAAAAGTGGTTGCTATGGTTTGAATGTTTATGTCCCCCTTAATTCATGTGTTAAAGTCCTAACCCCGAAAGATAATAGTGTTGGGAGGTGCTAGGGCCGTGAGGACAGAGCTCTCATAAATGGGATTGGTGCCTTTGTGAAAGAGTCTCCAGAGGCTCCCTTGCCCCTTCCACCATGCGAGGACGCAGTGATAGCCTGCTGTAAACCAGGAGAGGGTGCTCACTTGACCGTGGTGGCGCCGCGATGCTGGACTCCCAGCTTCCAGAACTATGAGAAATAAATCTCCATTGCTTATAAGCTCCTCAGCCTGTGCTATTTGGTTATAGCAGCCTGAATGGACGAGGACAGTGGTGTTTTAGAAAGATCTGATTTTTCCCACGGCAAAGGGACTGAGAAGGTAGACCTGTGATTAGAACAGATTGTAGGTAAAAAGTGAATGTTTATTTGAGTTGAACAGAAAATATGTACTGAGGCGTTAGCATTGGAATTGAAAAAGAAAGGATAATTAGAAAGATTTAAGAAGGACACTATAAAAGCAATGGAAGAGTTAGTGATTGTTCTTAGCTTTTAGTCTGAGGGATTGGAAAAATAAAGATGATTTCATCCGAAATAGGATAGTTTGGAAGAGGAAATAAGCGACAGAGGAAAAGCATAAATTGCAACGGTGTTATATTTTAATTTCTTTACAGGGTATAAGGGGAGAGCATATTCTTCACAAATTCAGGATTTTTTCCTTTTTTTTTTTTTTTATCAGACTCTTTTCAGGCCCTATTTCCACCTTTTCTTTCTGGTTTTTCTAATCACTCTTTCTACACACAAACTCCCATTTATCAATTAAGCACTATTTAACAATTTCTCTCCATTCCTTTAAATCCTGAAAAGCACTAGCCCACCTTTGGTAAAACTCGCCATGTTTTCATGATAGTTGAACACTAGATTAAAAAACGATGACTTTACCAAATGATACATTTTATTATAGCAATCGATTTACGCCCGGTTTGCTGAATGCATCTGTGTTGTAGGCTTTTTGGCTAATAGAATTTGTTAAAACCCTCTCAGCAAAGGGCTGTGACGATGACCATCTTCTGGGACTTGGAAATAGGCTTCTGATACAGACCTTAATGTGTTATATACTAATGGCACTTATTAGAATGGGATTCCACACGTACCATCACTTCCGACATCAGCCTGGCTTTTTCAGCCCCCTCACAGCATGAGACTTTGGTAATTATGCTAATGTTCACTGATTCATGAGGACAAGTTCCTAAAGTGCGCTTAATTAACTTGGAGATTTTGTAAACAGCCGTACACGGAGGTTCTGCAAATTGTAGGGATATGTCAGTCTGACACGTGTACAGTCTGCCTCCTAACCTCATCACTTTTTACTAAAGCTGAAAACAACGAGAAGCTCAGATCTGGTACCTTTTGAAGCAAATGCTCGGGGACGATCTTATTCCCCCTGTCGTCATCTGTTGAGCCCCGTGACTAGGTAGATTGTTGCCTTTTACATCAGTATGAGGGAAAATATTAAAGTTTGTTTCTTTAGCAAAGGGTACAATTTTTCCAACTGTTTCTGCAGTGTGATTTTGCCCATGGGTTTCTTGGTCCTGCTGACCAGCATTCCTCTCCAGGGGACGCTTCTGTGTCAGATTTCACATCCATTTTCTCTGCTGCCTTTTAGTCCCAGCTGCTGGGTTGATTTGATATTTGAATTACTCATCACCCTCCTTTGACTGCAAATCACCTGACTTTTGACATTTTATTAAAATCTCATACTCCCCTACAAGTAAGAGAGACTATTCATACACACAGAACATTTAACCAAGACTAACAGTGCCATCCAAGCCTTTAACACACACAAAGATTTAAGAGAAAAGGTTAGGGATTTACTTCAGAGCCAAGACCAAGCTAATCAAAATGGAAGGAAGAAACATCGTCAAGAAAGAACAGAAGAAGAAAAAAAAACCCTACAACATACAGTAAGGAGAAACACCAACTGCACAAAGCTAATGACAACAGAGAATAGGGACGGTTTTTTAATAATCTTCTTATTACCACTGCTTAAGATCACACCCTCAGAGAAGTCCTAGAAACTAAGCCAGGGATTTGCCTGTGGTTTCTCAACGGTCCTGGCAAGGTCCTTTCCTCTCATTAATTTAAGCTGCAATCTTGGGTACAGTGTCTTTGGGAACTAGCCGGAATACACCCGAAGATAATCACACGTTTATTGCTTAGCCTTTTCTTTGACTTCAATCGTCAGGACCTCTTCCCCGGCCTCGGCAGAAGCAGCCATGCTGATGATGAGTGACTGACAGCTAGTTTCTCTGGGTAAGGCTGCCCTGCTAGTCGACCGGGGCGCTTCCTCTGCTGAGGCAGAACTTGCTCTGCGTTTAGACCCATCCAGTGTTTTCTCTGCTGACTCTCTTCCTTTATCTTCATGTTCTTTTTCTTTACCCTCTCCTCCTTCAGAGTTTTCACTTTTTTTCTGAAAGAAGCAGTTACAAAGAATTGGCACTGGAATCATCATCAAGGACATTGGACTCTTTTGATTAACGTACAATGGCTAAGGACCACCACCGTGCCAGACCATCCAAATTAAGCTGATATGGGAATCATGTCTGCATGACTGCATCCGACGATCATTGAACTAAGTTTTCTGACGCTCTGCAGAATGGGGCCGAGCTGCCACACCTGACTGATGGCTTTAGTCTAGCAGCAGTTTGTCCCTGCCAAGGAATTCTCTTCCTACTGGTCCTTGTGCTCTCCAAATAATTAGACTTAGTGCTCAGGACTCTTTGCTTTTGCTTTTTAAATATTTACTTATTTTATGAAGATGAAATTTTAAATATTTATTTTTTAATAAAAAAGCATTAACCAAATGCCATAAAAATACTATAAAAAGTATAGTTTTCCTCTTGTATAAGCTTGTGGGAGAACCTCAGAGAGAAACCCATCTATCTTTCCTTGTATAGTCTTCTCCATTCATCCCACGGGTGCCTCAGTTTTAGGACCTTTTGTGTTTAGTATCATCTACAGAAATTTCATAGTAGAAAACATACCACACTCTTTGCTGCTGATGCCTGGTATCCATTTGAGAGAGGCCTATACAAGGGATGAGTGTGCACGTAGGAAGTCGAGAACCTCACTTAACACGTTGACTCGCATATTTCTCTACCCCATCCATCTTTTACACAAATTGCTATTACTACACTGATGCAAATGAGGCATTTGGTTTACGCTGAATCCCTAAATTTCACCACAGGGTCGTGTGTGTGGAGAAGGAAGAGGCAAGTTCTAGTCTCTTGCGTGTGACTGACTTTGTAATATTTGCTCTACCGGTCTTCTGGAAGACCCACAGCTGCCCAATTCTCACCGTTTCAGAGACAACATTCAGAAAACAGGAAGCCCTGTTTTGTTTCTCAGTATCTGCCCTCATAGGCTTACTATGAGAATCAAACAAATGTGAAAAAAAAGAGAGAAAAACAATGCCATTTGAGTTTCTTGACATTTCTAGATTGGGAGGCTGCTCAGTGTAGGCCTGGAAGTCTGGAGAGCTGAGGAATAGTTTCTGCTCTGTCACTGACTGTGATCTTAGCCAAATAGATGGAGCTGGATCTCCCTTTCTTCATCTATAACACGAAGGGCTTGAACGAAACCTCCGAGGTCATTTCTGGCCTTAAACATTTGTGATATATAATTGATTATTTGTGAAAATGTTCACTGGCTCGTTGTTAAAATGTGTTATATATTTAGAGGCATATATATATGTTTATACACATACATTTGATTCTCATTATTCATGGCAGTTTTGTTCTATAAAGCTGCCATGAGCACTGAATTAGCAAATCCTGAACCATTGCTCCTGGGAATAATGCAGGATTAGGTTCCACCGAGCCTCTGGCCACAACATTTTTGTCATCTGATCAATGCACAACCTTGTTTTCTGTGTATTTCTGTTTACAGACACTTATTTAATATACATTGTTGACTCGCTACGTGGAACTCTCGGCCACCAGCACTATAACTCACGCATGAACGAAGCTCATCTAAGGCGTGTGTTTTCTCTGTGAGGCACGTCAGAGCACCTTGGTGCTCAGGGACACTAGACAGCACTTCAGCACCGTGCTTAGGGGCCATTTGCAACAGCAGATAAAAAAAGAAGCACAAAAATGCAAAAAATATAGCAGTTAAATAGACCACGAAAGGTCACTTGTTTACAATGTGAGACTGAAATCAGAAGGCAGAGCAGCTCCTGGCCCAGCCTGAGCTGGGAACGTAAGCATCGAGCCAGTAAAATTTTTCGCTGCTCTGCACATGTATGTCTGCAGATGACCACAAAAGCACCCGGAGTATTGATTTTGAGGTTACACATAGATTTTAGTGAGTAGGCAGATTTGCAAATGTAGAATCCACAAATAATGAGGGTCAACTGTGTTTATATATACATGTATGTTAAAATCATCTATGATAAACCCATGAGATTAAACGTGATATATGGGGAGACCGTTTCAATGATAATAAGTGCTACACATAAAGCAGTAATTATTTGCATCCGATGAATCCATATCATCCCAGTGTCTGAAACGGGATGGAGGTGGGAGCCGGTCTGGGTACACTGAGTCTGGCGGTCTCTCTGATAAGCCCTCCACTCCCCCTGCCAGGCACTTACCTGAACAGTTTGTTCTCTCTTCAGTTTGAGCAGTCTTGAGAGATCTGGCTTTTCCGAGCCCCCCAGGAGAGCTTTAAACATTTTGGGGGTCTCTTGCTTTGGAGGGAAGAGAAGGGCAAGTCCTTTTCTTGGAGGGGTGGCCTCTGCGGCCGGACCCTTTTTCTTGAGAAGCACTCTGTGGACAGGAGAGAAAGGCTATTTTAGATGACATGGTGAGAGTTCTGGAAAAACCTCCAAATCTGTGAAGTTTTCAACGCAGAACTGCATAGACAGTTGTTGAGAAAGCTGTTCACCGCCATCAAAATACAGTCCTCCTCTTAGATTTTAGGAGGCAAAACCAGCTCCTTTCTAATAGGGTTCTAGAGGCTGTACCTGGCTTTCTTCATGAGCAGCTTCTCAGAGTCTGGATAATGCACCAGAATCTTTTGCAGGGTCTTTTTGTCCAGAGTTAAAAGATTGGCAAACCCATGGGCCACCACGTTGGCAGTTCGACGGTTCCCTCCTCTTGCTGCCAGAAGGCTGTAAGAGAGAAAAGTGAATCTTTGCCGGCAGGCTCGCTCTCCCTCCACCAAAATCTTTTAAAGAACAGAAATCAAATATTATAACCACTGACACTGCCTCAGGGATCATTTCCTGCAGGTGGGAGAGTCAAGTTGTGGTGGCCAGACAAGTGGCAACAGTTTCCAACGTGTTTTGTCTCTCTCCCCTCAGATTGAGGACTTGTAGCCATCAGTGCCCATGAGTCTTCATCCCAGATTCCGGGAGCTCAGAACCTCTGTGCACTGGGGATCTCCCCTGCTCCCCTGGATTCCCTTTGCATCCTCCCCATCCTCTTTGCTCCTCAGGAAGCTGACCTCTGTGCGCTTGCCCTCTCGCATTCCTTTGGGTTCAGCCAATGGGAAGTACCAGTAGGAAGTCAGAGAGCAGGAGGAGAGTGGGGTTGGAGCATTTATTCCCTTGTCCTTGCCCTGCCGGGCCCGAGGTGAGCAGCGGCTGCAGCTCTCTACCTACATCCACAGCTCCTAATGTGGGGCCATCTCTTAGAAGCACAACTCCCATAGCTCTTTCTGGGTTCTGGTAACGTCCCCTCCCCTTGTTCCCTTCAGGGCTTGCTCTGGGAACAGCTCCCTTGCTGCTGCTAGCTTCAGGATGCATCGCCATCCCTTGTTGGGTACTCTGAGATTTTCCTTCACTTTGTCAATAATTACTCTATTAAACTCTTCTTAGTTACGTTGCTTGAGTGTACCTTCTGTTTTCTGCTTTGGCTTTGACTGATACAGCTTTGAAATCAAATCTTTTTTTTTTTTTTGCTTGAGGAAGATTGTCCTTGAGCTATTCCTCTATTTCGTGTGTGGGACGCCACCACAGCATGGCTCAACAAGCAGTAAGTATGTCCGCCCCTGGGATCCAAACCCGTGAACCCTGGGCCGCTGAAGTGGAGTGCTTGAGCTTAACTGCTACACCATGGGGCTGGCCCCTGAAATCAAATCTTAATGATGCCCTGTTTACGTCTGGTAAATTCAACCTCTTCCTCTACTTAACTCCCAAATCATCTTGTTTCTCACTATCGTAAACTGCTCTGTAGTATAGTCATTCACATGCAACTTCCCACACAGAATGTCGTTGACTTTCTGGGCTTTATATCTCTCAGACACATAGTTGGGCATTTTGCATTTGGGAAGTGACCAACGAGTAGTTCGAAAATAAATGAACACACAAACGAATAAAAGAAATGGATACAAATTCTATCATTCAGCAATAATCTGGAAAATAAGGGTTGGTCTTTAAAACCGAGACAATAAAAATCACATTTCAAACGTTTAAAAAAACGCTACAGGTTCTGTCTTGGAAAGATAACACAATAGGTAGAATCTCTTGGAGTGAACCAGTTAGAAACAGAGGAAAAGGCTCATATTAATAAAAACACAGTCTCTAGGGGTGAAAAGGAAAGAGAAAACATCCTGGCAGTAGGAGTGTTCACACTTTCACAATGCTACCTTGGGGGCAATGAGATTGAGAAGCTGCCTGGGTCCTAGGCCTGAAGATTTATACCAGACAATGTGCACTTTTTCCGGCTGTTGTTGGGAAAGGGAACATTCCGACTGGCTGTTAACTGTAAAAAACTAACACAGGGTTTCAGCTCTATCATGTAAAGAGCTTGGAGGTTGTCACTCCTGAACTTACAACAAGAAAAAGCTGGACAAACTGAAAATGGACGACCTTTCTTGAGCCCCTCAGAGGACTGAGGTGTCAAGGGAAACCCCATGCAAATCTGGAGAGAGAGGTGAATCCAGACAGCCACGGCCAGACCTGCCGTCCCTGGAACAGGAGCCTGGGAGCCATGACTCGTAGGAAGACTTAAATGGTAGTGTTGACAAATTGCTGCAGGCTGAGAGAGGGCCATCAGGGAAGCGAGAAACTCCTGGGGGCCACAATTATGGGGACACTGATACTTTTATGGGTTTTACCTTGAAAATCCCCACCAGGTTCTCATGGTTAAGAGCCAAGACAGATCTGCTTTTGGCTCCCACAGTGGGAGGGGATGATTAATTATTGTGAAATACACCCAGCGCTTATTTGTTCTCCCTAACAAAGCCCTCCTATCCAGGGCAAAGGACTACCAGTGCCTTATCTCCCACCCCGGTCCCCTCTAGCCTTTCTGTCCTACCTAAGGGGGATGAGAAGCCAGGAAACACTTGTGGAGGTCACATCCCAGGGACGCAGATCCACTAAGAGACTGACATTTAATCATAAGATTATACATCTCCCCTATACCTTACCACCATACCAAGGGGCTCCAGGATAATGAGAGTGGATCATAGCTGCAAGATGCAGACTTGCAGGAGGAGGAGTACTGAGGGAAGGCCAAGGTCAACAGGGAGAACAGGGCACCAGAGAAATTCGAAAGCTCTGGACCTACAGCTGCAGCAAACATTAACTACGGCCCAGCTCCTTAGCCAGATTAACATAAAGCCTCAAGCTGAAGACCTGTTTACCACAGTTCCGACTACCCATTACATCATGCACAGATTTCAACAGAAAATTACAAAGCATGCTGAAAGGCAAGAAAAATACAGTTTGAAGAGACAAAGAAAGCATTAGAACCAGACTGAGAGCTGACACAGATGTTGGAATTACCACACAAAGAATTTAAAATAACTATGATCAATGTGTTAAGGGATCTAATGAAAAAAGCAGATATTATACAAGAAGAGATGGGTAATGTAAGTGGAGAGAGAGATATTCTAAGACACATTCAAAATAACTCGTTGGAAATCAAAAACACACTAACAGAAATGAAGAATGACTTTGACGCACACATCAGTAGACTGGACATGGCCAAGAAAAGAATAGATGAGCTTGAGCATAGGTCAACAGAAAGATCTTAGACTGCAATGCAAAGAGAAAACAAGAATTAAAAAAAAAGAACAGAACATCCAGAACCGTGGGGCAATTTCAAAAAATATAAGTATCATATATATGATATGTGCATCAGCATACATAATCAAACACGTTGTTGTTACTATTATTTTGAACAAACTGTTAGATCAAATAAGAATAAGAAAAAGAAAAGTTTTTATTTTACTTTCACTTATTCCTTCTTAGATGCTCTTCCTTTCTTTATGTAGATCCGAGTTTCTGATCTATATTATTTTCTTTCTCTCTAAATTACTTTTTAAAATATTATTTGCAAGCTGGGTCTACTGGCAACAAGTTCCCTCAATTTTTGTTTGTCTGAGAAAGTCTCTATTTCTCCTTCACTTTTGAAGGATAATTTCACAGGTGCAGAATTCTAAGTTGGTGGGTTTTTTCTCTCAATTTAAATACTCCACTTTACTCTTTTCTTACTTTCATGGTTTCTGGGAAGTAGGATGTAATTCTTATCTTTGCTCCTCTATAGATAAGGTGTTTTTTTCCTTTGGCTTCTTTCAGGATTTTTTCTTTATCTTTGATTTTCTGTAATGTGAAAATGATATGCCGAGCTGTAGTTTTTTTGGCATTTACCCTGCTTGGTGTTCTCTGAGCTTGCTGGATCTGTGGTTTCATGTCTGACATTAATTTTGTAGAAATTCTCAGTCATTATTGTTTCAAGTGTTTCTTTTGTTCCTTTCTCTCTTTCTTCTCCTTCTGATAGTCCCATTATGCGTATATCACGCATTTGTAGTTGTCCCACAGTCCTTGGCTTTCTGTTCTGTTTTTTTCAGTCTGTGGTCTCTTGCTTTTTGGTTGCTGAGGATTCTAGTGATGTATCCTGCAGCCCAGAGACTCTTTCCTCAGCCACGTCCAGTCTGCTAAGCCCATCAAAGGCATTCTTCATCTCTGTCACAGTGTTTTTTCATCTCTAGCCTTTCTTTTAAAATTTTTCCTAGGATTTCTATCTCTCTGCTTACACTGTCCATCTCTTCTTACATACTGTCTGCTTTGTCCGTTAGAGCCCTTAGCACATTAATCATAGTTGTTTTAAATTCTTGGTCTGGAAATTCCCACATCCCTGCCATGTGTGGTTCCGATGCTTGCTCCACCTCTTCAGACTATGTTTTTTAGCTTTAAGTATGCCTTGTAATTTTTTCTCGATTGCTGGATATGGTGTACTGCATAAAATGAACTGCTGTAAAGAGACCTTTAGTGATGTAGTGGTGAGGTGTGGGGAGAGGAAACATTCTGTGGTCCTGTGATGAGGTCTCAGTCCTTTAGCGAGCCTGTGCCTCTGGGCCGTGAGCTTCACCAATGTTCCTCAGTTTTTTCTCCCCTCTTAGGTGGGGCAGGATGACTAGTGTGGACTGGCGTTGGATATTTTCCTTCCCCAGGTCAGTTAAGAGGCTCTGGTTAACTAGTTTCCCCTGAGGGCAGATCTTGTTAAGAACAGAGTGTGCTGGTGTGTTTCCAAACGGTTCCTCTTCCCCTCCCCTGCCAGAAACACAAAGGGATTTTTCTCTGATATTTATTATGGGATGCAGTGGAGCTCCTGGAGGTCAATCTCACCATACTGTGCAGGCTCCTCCCATAACTGGTCCCGTGGAGGGTTTGACTCTCAGAGTCAGTTCAGTTCAGGTTTCTCGCCCAGCGCTGGTCCCTGCACTGGTTTCTGCCACGAGCCTCTGCTCTGGTGGCTGCGGTTCCCTGCATTTGCCTGTCAGTCTCTCCAATTTTGGGGCAGCGGTTTGCCCTGTTTTCTCCCCTGTCTTATGGATCCAAGAAGAGTTGTTGATTTTTTGGTCTGTTCAGCTTTTTACTTAGTGATAGGATGGAATGGTGGCATCTAGGCTCCTTACATGTGAAACCAAAAACTGCAAAAGGTATAAAACATATGTAATTGGAATACTAGCCAGCTTACGATTCAGCACTCTCACCTCTGCGATCCGAGTTCATTTCCCAGTCAGGAAACAATACCACTCATCTGTCAGTTGTCATACTGTGGTGGCTGCGTGTTGCTGTGATGCTGAAAGCTATGTCACTGGTCTTTCAAAACAGCAGGGTCACCCATGGGGGACAGGTTTCAGCAGAGTTTCCACACTAAGACAGTCTAGGAAGAAGGACCTGGCCACCTACTTACAAAAAGTTAGCCATGAAAACTCTATGAAAAGCAGAAAAGCATGTCTAATTTAGCACTGAAAGGTGAGAGATGGCACAAAAAGACTGTGCAGGGTTCCACTCTGCTGTACACAGGGTCTCTAGGCGTCGGAATTGGCTTGATGAAACTAACGACAACAACAGCTGGAATACGAGAAGAAGAGAAATGAGAAAATGGAGGAGAAGGAGGACTTGAGGTAATAATGGCCAAGAACTTTCCAAAATTAATAACACCAAACCACAGAGCCTGGAAGCTCAGAGAATACCAAGCCGAATACCAAAAGTACTATTCCTGGGCATATCATACTCAAAGAGAAACAAAGACAAAGAGAAAATGTTGAAAGGAACCAGAGGGTGGGGAAACACCTTATCTACAGAGGAACAAGGGTGAGATTCATAGCAGCCTCTCCATCAGAAACCATGCCAGTAAGCGTGACATATAAAGTGTTGAAAGAAACAAAATCACAACGTAGAATTCTGCGTCCAGTGAAATTGCCTTTCAAAAGTGAAGGAGAGATAAAGACTTTATCAGAAAAATAACAACTGAGGGACTTCGTCATTAACAGCCCTACTCTGCCAGAAGCGTTGAAAGAAGTTCTTCAGGAAGAAGGAAAATTATATAAGTTAGAAACTCAAGTCTACATAAAGAATGGAAGAACATTGGAGAAGGAATAAATAGAAGTAAAATAAAACTAAAATCTTGGCTTTTTTGAATTCTTAATTATCGAAGGGTAACTTTAATAAAGCAACAATGCATTGGGTGATTATGGCACATGGATAAATGAAATGAGTGACATTGTGTCTTAAGGGCTGACGGGGAAGAACTGGAAATACTCTGTTCTGAGGGGCCAGCACACACGTGAATTCTATAGTGTTACGTAAAGGTAGACAGGTTAGTTTAAAACGTATATTGCAAACTCTAGGGCAACCACGAAAATCTTTTGAAAAGAAGTGTAATTGGTATGCTGAGAAAGGCGAGAAAGTGGAATCATCTAAAATGCTCCATTAAAACCAGAGAAGGCAGAAAAAGAGGAGGAAAAAACCCTAATGTGAGGCCACCTTAAGGCATCAACAAGGCCTCTCGCCAGCACTTAGCATTAAACTTGGGTCCAGGACCATCCAGGCCACTTAAGAATGAAATTACTCCTCCAAGACAGAAAGCACAAACTTGGAATCCATAAATATTGACCACGTTAATGCCTGCTTATTTCGCTCAATGATTTCACATTTTAAATTTCTTGCTCCATGACAAAACTCACTTGCTTTTTAGTTCTTTCCTGAGGTTCTCCCCAGGACAAGCTCAGCCTTCACCGTTTTTTTTTTTTAAGAAGAGAAGTGAATTTTACTCTATCCATCTATCTATCAGTCATCACAATCATCTTTTCAATCATTCATCTACCTGACTCCCCGTCCATGTCCCTGCCTGTCTCTCTGTGAGACGAATGTCACTATGGGAAGGACAATGACCAGACGGGCCTATTTCGTTCTCCTCCCTGCATCCTTGGACGCAGGGTGATCCAGTAGTTGGGCAGGACTAGATGACATTGTGGAGCTTAATTTGGACCTGAGGATGTCTCTGTGTGTGTCAGACTGTGAGAGAACAGAAATAACATATTTAAATGTCAGGTTATTTTCAGATTTCTCAGGCTTTAATTAAACTTGCCTACAGGTTACACGTTTGGAGAGCTTGATGAGTTTTTGAACGGAAGAAATAATCTGCCTGCCAGATGGATTTTGCCCAAACTCTCAGCAATGTTTAAAATAGCATCTTTTTTTTTCCTCCTGTCCACAAAATGCTTCTTCTGCAGCATTCCACCAATGGAAAGTTTCACTCATTAAACAGCTTAGTAAGAAGGTCCCTAAATATTCCAACCCTTTCTGAGAGAGCACGTGCTGGAGGAAAAATAGCTGAGGGTAAGGGTAAGTGTCCATGGGTCGAAAACATTGAACAGAGCCATGGCCGGGAAACAAAAGAATGGGTTCTAATTCTGGATCCACCTCTGTTTGCTGTGACCCTAGACAATAACTTGAGGACCTTTTTGATTTTCACTCCAATCAATCAGTATTTATTGAGAACCTACCGTGTATTCAGCACAGCGACGGAAAGGAGGACTAAAGGAGGGTTATTGAAGCGTGGGATGGTTCTGTGGAAAGGATACAGACTTTGGAACCGGATAACTCTACCATTTTTTAAGTGTATTTCTGAGCAGTTACTTAATCTCGCTTTTAGGAAACAAGGTCATCTTGTAGTACCTACTATAGGTCTCTGATCATCTTTAAGGAAAAATAAGCATTTATAGACTCCTGATATTTAATTATGAAGAAAGTGCTATTACGTAAAATTTCTGGCTGAGAAGTTTTAAAGTCTAATTTGTGGTATGTAATTGTAACAATTAACAATAAGTGTAATAGCTTTGTATTACTTAGGGTTCTCCAGAGAAACAGAACCAATAGGAAGTATGTGGATATACATATATATTTACCGAGAGAGGGTTATTATAGAAATTGGCTCCTGTGGTTATAGAGGCCGAGAACCCCCCAGTCTGCCGTCCGCGAGCTGGAGATCCAGCATCGCTGGCGGTGTAATTCATTCCTAGTCCAAAGGCCTGAGAAGAGAAGGGAGGAGCATGTGGCATAAGTCCAGGCCTGGGTCCAAAAGCCCAAGAACCAGGAGCACTGATGTCTGCTGTCTGAGGGCGGAAGACAGATGTCTCAGTTCAAGCAGAGGGTGAATTTGCCCTGCCTCCATCTTTTTGTTCCTTTCAGGCCCTCAGCAGATCGGATGACCCCATCCCCATCGGTAAGGATGATCTTTACTCAGTCTACTGATTCAAATGCTACACGCCTCCCAAAACACCCTCACAGACACACCCAGAAACAATGTTGTATCAGCTATCTAGGCTTCCCTTAGCCTGGTGACATAAAGTTAACCATCATGGTGCGAGTGTGCCAAAAGCGGCTGAGTGAACGAGGGCAGCTGTGCGAATGTCAGAGAGAGGACGTATATTCAGTGTGGGAGGGCCTGTGTGTGCCAACCTCTGTAAGAGTCAGGGATAAGTAGCAACATGGGGGTTACATGCACACATATACATATATACATATACACACGTTATGCGTGTGATATACACATGCTTATTCACATATACATAGATACTAAGAAACGAAATCTCCATTGAGTAACTTGCCCTGAGTCACACAGCTCACAAGTTGTGGAGTTGGAATGCAAACCTAGACAGACTTCTTAAACACAGAATGATTAATGCTTTGACAACTGTAAAAAATGAGAATGTTTCCCGAAATAAAGAAGTTTCTAGTCTAAAAGGATTTTTTTTTTCCTGTAGAATTATTTCCTAGAATAGAAGTAAAACTAACTCTGAATACTATCGATGGAAAGAGTATCACCCCCAAGGCCGAGTGAGAGATGAAAACTTCAAATGCCTGTCCTTGTTAAGCAAATTTCCAACTGGATTATACTGGAGGGCATGAGGCTAGATCACCAGGGTAGACTTTTTCTGAGATATTCTTTTATTCTTTTCAATGTCATTGGAAACACTTTGTGGCTTGACAATTTTTACCTCTTCACTAAAAATAAATTCTGAGAAAACTTTTGCAGGTGAGTAAATGTGAGAGGGGGTTCCGGCGTGGCCCCTGCCAGGCGCTCTCTCTGCGGACACTTTGATGTTCCTAAAATACTGCAAGGCAGACACACGGTAGCCTGGAACATTTTTTGTAAAATAGTTTGAGGAAAATCTGTAGGCACGGATTTTTATCAGAGTCAAGCGTTTAGATTTCACAGATACAAAATATGGCGCCCCTTTTCCCCCAGGTCTTGATTTCAGACTTGAATCAGCCTTAGAGGAAGTGGATGGACAATGAGTCTTAGGGAAAAGTTCTAAGGAAGAAGAGAGGGAGAAAAACCAAGATGTCCATTTTATTCTGTGCCCTATTTCTTTACATCCTTCAAGTGCCCAGGAGAAGACTGCTTTTGTACTTGGCTGTATCCAACACTTCGTTAATACCAGTGTAACCAAGTGTTCCTTTGGGGTCAAAATAGCTAACAGTGTAATAATCTATGAATGACCACGCCAGTCAGGAGAGGTGTGCTCTTGCCTGTACCTACTGACATGGACACCGAGGCCTAGAATCAGCCAAGTGAGTTACTCAAGAACAAACACTTAAGAGTTTCATCATCAAGATTCAAATCCGAGTCAAGGGGTCTTTCCTTCACACCCTAACTCTAATCCTGTAACGACGTCCTTGTTACTATTTCAGTAATACAGATTTGCCCACGGACATTAGGAAAAATAAGAAAGCAAGCCAGTCAGGCTGGTGAGATGAGTGATGCCAGGGTCTGACTAGCAGAATCTTTACTCCTGCTCTGCTGTTCCAAATGGTGGTAAAGAACCTTGATTTCCATAGAATTAGAGACACTGGATAAAGTTACTTAAGGAGGAGTCCTAAATATTCGAATACACGTTTAGATAACGGTACTGATGGTATAGCTGTTCACAGGAAGATTGTGAAACTTAGATGAGGTTTGCTTTTCACTCTAAGAAAAAGGTGCTGTGCAAAGAGACTATATCCAAAAGGATGTAGTGGAAATGCAAATACACGTTTTTAACACATGTAGCATTCACAGGTTTGAGATAGGAAGAAAAATGGAAATGAAGAGTTTTCTCCTTCAATATTCATCAATCTTCTTACTCCTGCTCATACTTCTAATGTATCTACTGTTTCTGTCTTTTAGGAAAGGCGGAGGAGGGGGAAAGGAATGACAGAGTCATTCTGATGAAAAGTAAGAATAAGGAATTAAAATAGTCCAAAGAACTAGAAGTCTCCCTCGGTACTCCCAGTTTAAAAACTGAGTGTTCAGGAGAAATAGGCAAACATTGTTTGGAGGGGAAAAGGAGGTTTAAAATTATTTTTCAAAATATTTGGCCTTTTTACAATGATATAAAGTAAATGTTTTAAAAAATTCGAAGAATGGGTGATTTGACCAATACAACGGGTGAAAAGTCAGAACCTAATATTTTACATGAAAACCAGACTACCTAAAACACGTAAAGATACATCACTGCCTAAATTCTACATAATAACTTGTTATGTAGGATGAGGAAAAGATAGTGAACAAAGAAAGAAATACAGAAGGTAAATGATCACATTTATGGAAGTAAACAGGCCCACTGGATTTCATTCATTTACCAAATACTTATTGAGGATCTATTATTTTCTAGGCACTATTTAGAGAAACGTAAATTAAAACAACCTATCAAAATGTGAAACCAATGAGAATAACAAAGTAACATCAGTGACGCCAGGGAAAAATAGCTCTGCTTTGCATGGTGTATCGTAAATTGGTTCAATTTTCCTGGGAAATAATCTGCCCCTATATTACAAGAGTTGAAGAAATGTTTCTACCTTTTGACCTAGTTATTTCACTCTTGGGAATAAACCTCAAAGAAATTAAAAAAAAGAAAATAATTTTATGAAGATAAACATAGCAGTGCTATTCTTCGTAATGAAAACTGACAAAAAGGGCACAAGGCTGAATATGCATATTCATGGCAAAAATGAATGTGTATTAGTACATTTGCAAAGACAGAAAGAGAATTACATTTGCTTATTTATAAATAACTAATTGGTTGGCACTTATGTGGGCCAGGCATTGCCCTAAGGGCTGGGGATTGAGTGCAGAACAAATAAAATGCGGTGTCTGCTAGGGTCCTTGGGAGCCCATGTCTTTGTGCGAAATAGAAAAATGTCACCTCTCTGGCACATGCAAACTCGTGGGCACAAAGCTTGGGCAGAAAAATGCTCCCTTTTGCAAAGTAAAGGGACCTTGTGCATGACGGAGAGCACAAAAACAGGGCTCATGGCTCAGGAGTGGGATGTGGGCTGGATTCCAACCTGCCCAACCCCTCCCTGGACATCAGGGTGCAGAGTGCCACTGGCACAGCGATTGTAATTGTCCTGGTGCTTACAATGTAGTGAGGAAGAAAGACACGGAAGAAATAAAGGCAGCAAGGAGTGTGACTACAAAGATAAATGCTCCGAAAGAATTGAGTATAGTCCAACCAGAGCATGTAGCAAGGAGACCCAGGAGGTCCCTACAGTGGGGAATAAAGGAAGTCCTAAAAGAAGCTGAGATTGGGTAAAGGGCTGGGAAAAGCATCCGGGCAGAGGCGACTGCAGGTGCAAAGATGTCCCCGTGGCTGGATGGAGTGTGGCACATTCGAGGAACTGAGTCTGCATGAGAGCCTGGGGACTGAGTTTTAGGAGAGCTGTAGGCAGGGCCGAGACTCTGCCGGATCGTGTGCGTCAGGATGAGGACTGTGCTCCCTTTCCCGAGAACAGTGTGAGAGCATCGAATGGTTTCAAGCAGGAGGGCAGTGGCACGATCATATCTGTGTTTCCGAAAGATCCCTCTGGATGCAGAGTAGAGACTCGATTGCAGAGGAGGCGGTTACTGGAGTCGAGACTTGGAGCGGGCCACGGCGGTGGTCCACTGAGGGATGGAGGCCGTTTGCACCCAAGTGGGCGCGATGGAGCAGGTAAGACACAGATGACTGGAGACACACGGAGGAGGTGAAATCACAGTCTTGGAGATGGACCGGCCGTGTGGAGTGGAGAAGAGAGTCAGGGCGAGTAGAGGGAGGTGTCAAGCGTGCCTTTTTTTTATTCTACTAAAATCTCAAAAGTTACCAATTTAAAGAGTTTGGCATTCTATTAGCTTCCTAGCTCTGCTGTAACAAGTTGCCACAAAACCAATGACTTACAACGGAAATTTATCTTCTCACAGTTCCGGAGGCCGAGGGTGAAAATCAAGATGTTGGCAGGGCTGTGCTCCCCCCGAGAGCTCAAGGGAAGATCTTTCTTGCCTCTTCCAGCTTCTCATGGCTCCAGGAGTTCCTTGGCTGTGGCTGCATAACTCCTATTTCTGCCTCTCTTCTCCCTGTGTCTTCTCCTCTTCTGTCTCGCGGGAGGACACTTGTCATTGGAGTTAGGGCCCATCCAGATAAACCAGGATGACATCACCTTGAGATCCTTAATTATATCTGTAAAGACCCCTTTCTTCCAAATCAGGTCCCAGTCACAGGTTCGAGGAGTCAGGGCATGGACATGTCTCTGTGGGGGCCACCATTCAACCCCCCACAGGCATTATGTGAATAATCCCTTCCATACGCCACAGGAGGGGCTCCCAGGACTCACCTGTGTGCCCGTCATTGTCTCCACACCTCATCTGAGGAGCACTGAAATGTCTGCCTCCAGCTCCCAAATCACCTCAAGAAATTGCCCAATCCAAGGACACATGGGTCCTCAATGAAGACTTTGTGCTCCCCAGCATCCTGTGTCTCCTCTCATCGCTGGGGGCAATCCGTGCACTAAGCACCCGGCACGGAACCCTTTCGTTTCCTTGCCTCACTATCTGTAAGGCCCTTGAGGGAGGAAATTGTTTCTTGTTCACTTTGTACCCTCATGGCTGGCACCGTACCGTGCATGGCCTTCTCTGAGGAACCTCACGTTATGCTGTGAGGGGTCCTGAATACAATTTTCTGTTGTTTTTATCAAATTGCAATTAGCTATTTAATTACTTAAAAATTGCTGAACAGCACCTGCAAATTATTTTTGAAGAGAGGCAAGATAGAGTGAAAATCAGCACACTGTATAGTTTTTATATAGCTGCTGGTCAAATACAGTGGGGAAGTTCTAGTTCTTATATTTTAATAGCTTAGTCTGTTGGGGAGATCCATTTGCACAAATCAATTATAAATGAGTGGTAACTACTGTAGTGAAGTTGTGAATGGAATGCTGTGGAAGCATAGAACAGGGAGCAGCTAGTTGTTTTGGGGGTGGCTGGAGACGACTTCACAGAGGTAACATTTGAATTGGGTCTTGAAGGGCTAGCTGGCATATTCCAAAGTGAGAACATTCCAAAGAGAGGTACAACCAGCAGGGAATCCTATTGAAATCATAATCGCAACACCAAGGGTAAAAATTCAGTTGTGTTTCAAGAAAAGTGAGATTTTCACAGATGCAAAAGGAGGATAGGAAATGTTTGAATACATTCAGTGACTAAGACGCAGCGGAGTGAGAACCCCCACAAGGCCTCCCCTCGGCAGACCCCGGGTCTCTCCTTTAAAAATGGGGTGTCAGCACTCTTCAGATGTTAATTGGAAATGCAGTCCGGGTTTTCTCCGTGACAGGCTGTAAATCTATATTTTAGTCAGGGCTTTGCTCTTTTGGATGAACACATAATGTCCTTGAAAGCCCTCAATTATTTTCTTTCTTATTTTTTCCTAAGAAAAAAGAACCCTCTTTAAAAAGCTACGTGATAGTGCCGGATTTAGCTCATCCTCACAAAGGTCACAGCATTTTTGAGTAGTAAACACGATTACTAGCTCTTTCCAGTATCAAGATGTTTGGCAGGCATGCCTCCATCACTGGAATAAATAACCAGAGCTCCAGCAGCGTGTGACGGCTGTGGGCCTGTGAAGCCTGTGGGTCTCTGGGAAGAGCCAGAGGCCTCCTGTTTCTCCTCAACCATAGCCAAAAAGAGAATCAAGGCAAAAAGCTTCCTTTAGCTTGAATTAACCAGACTATTGAGTGAGTTTAGAGCTTGTCTGGTCTACTGGTTTCAATTTCGCCTTAGAAACCAAATGGTTAATAGGAGATTTATTTGAGAAGCTGCTGTCAAGAATCTAAGATTCCTTTCAGCTGCAACCCAGCAGCACCTGGATTCTATTCCCAGAGTATTTCCTCCCGCAATGATAATATCAGCAATTAACACACTTGTATTTATAAAGCTTTATTCTTCAGGGAGTGCTCAACCCTTGGGAGAGGTCAGCTCATTAATTTCTGCAATGTTTCAGATAAGACTGTTGCATGTTTTATGACCTTGAACATTATAGTGATTATTAAGTCACTAAAATATTAAATCACTTTTGCGAGGACACCCCGGTAAGGAAGCAACAGAAAATAGGCAGAGAACTCAGATCCTGGACATTCTGAGAAGTGTTCTGCCACTGCTCCAGAGCAGGAGCCCCTCAGGAGGGCTCATACAGTTTTAAGCAAGGAGGAAAAATAAAAAGAGAAGCCACATGATCAATAGATAAACAACATGCTTCAGCATTCTAAAGAAGCACTAATTACGCTAACATGAAGTCATCTGGAATTATCCATCTCTGGAACCCTGAAGATAACTTCTTAGCAACTATGAAATCAGTGCTTGGATGAACAGTTTTCTTCTGTGCTGCGGTGGAAAGGTCACTGGACCCTGATCCATGAAACTCAGGTTTGAATGTTGTCCCTTCCACTTATTGGTTATGTTATCCTGGGCAAGATGATGGGCGCCCTGGAATTACAATTTCCTCAACTGTGAAATGACTATATTAGTAACTGCCTGACAGCACACTCTTCTCTTCACCTCAAGACCAGCATCCTAGTTCAAGACTCCAGCATCTTTCACTTGAACCACTGTAGCTGACTTCCAGTGGGTCTCCTCTATGTCATTCTTGCTCCTCCACACAGCTGGTGGAGGGGTCTTTTGAAACCATAATTCAGATTGTGTTGTTCTTTTGCCTGAAACCCTCCATTAGCATTTATTCGCATTTAGAATAAAATACAAATTCCTTACCATGGCCTAAAAGCCCCTGTGTGATCTGGTCCTCGCTCACACCTTTGGCCTCATCTCCCCACAATGCCCCTTATTCATGGACCTCTAGCAGTGCTGACCTTTCTGTCCTTCAACCAGACAAGCCTGCTTCAGCTCTGGGCCTTGCCATTCCATCAAGTGGGTGGCTCTTCCCCCATTTCCGGATGGCTGCTCCAGTTAATCTTTCAAATCTCAGTTCAAATATTGCCTGTCCAGAGAGGTTGTCCGACCACTGTAGCTGAAGCAGCGTCTCCAGTCACTTTCTAACCATTTTTGCCTCCATAGCAGTTATGACAATGTGAATTTATCTTTTCTAGTTAATTATTTGTTGTCAGTTTCCCCCCACAAGACTGTAAGCTCTGAGAGGAGCAACATCTTATTGACTGTTTTCGCAGTCTATTCCCAGAGTTTGGAGTAGCACCTGACAACCTAGCATGTACCAGGCATGCAGTAAAATTTGTTGGATGGATAAATGATTATGTTTAAATGCAATAATGAATACAGAAGTATCTAACCCACAAAATGCTTACTTGTCTATTTTCTCACTCTTGGGGACTGACTTGGAGGATAAACTTCTCCTGGCCAATAGGAAATAATATCAACACTAGTATTTATTGAGCTTTTAATAGATTCCAGACACTGTCCTAAGTGCTTTTAATGAATTAACTCATTAACCAACTGTATAAGATGTGGACTATTGTTATGATAGCTGTTCAGATGAGGAAACTGAGGGACAGAGAAATCAAAGAACAAAGGAACAGAGCTTGTTAAGTGTTGGAACTGGGACATGGACTCAGGCAATTTGGTCCCACAGCTCTGACCGTTGTCACTTGCCTACTCCAACTGCTTCTTAGCCTGGTGTTCAAGTCTTCCGACATTCTAACAACCACTGACTCTCCCAAACTCTTCTTTCACTAGTCATTCATTCTTTCATTCACATAGTCACTCAACATACACTGAATATCTACCTCCTGCAGGTCACTGACCTAAATCTTGAGACTAAAGAGCTGAATGAGCCATGTCTTTTGGGGAAGGAAGGGATAAACAGAAAGATGAAAAGGCTTACCTTATCAATGCTCTCGGCACAATCAAGCCTTTGATAGATTGGAGCAGGAACTTTTAGTTATTTTACATCCTAACATTTTCCTTTTATGGTAAGCGACAGAGTTCTATATTTATGAGGTGTCTTTCAGATACCTGATTTCTCCGAACACTGTCCCAGCTTTCAGAGTAACCAGAACTTGAGCACCATCAGGGCCTCCAAGAACTTGCACTTCTCCTTGCTTGATGATGTACATTTCCTTGCCAATTTCTCCCTATATGCCGAATATAAAGAGGAACTTTATTTTTGACAATTACTCCCCAAATTAAGAAACAGAAAGTCTTCTAGAGGAATAAATGTAAACGAAGGAAGCAAGGAACATCAATGTGAAAGTAATTATCTTAAGACCTGAGGTAGTTATGGACATTGGTTGGACATACCACATGGGAGGAAATTATTAGAAAAGTCATGCTTCCCAACACATGAGCACAGAATGCCACCCCGGACACGTGGAGACACGTCAGGCAGCACCTCCTTCCAGGGATGGGCATGCATAGAGGAAATGACAGATTGTAAGCAGGCTCTGGCTTTGGTGACCACTGCTGTGCTTTGAAGAAGGCGTGTGGTCTATCCAACGAGCATGGGCTACAGCCATTCAAAGGGCAGCTCTACTCTTCTGCCAACAGCACTGGGGTCTGGTTTTAGCAATTGGGGCACATGAGACCTTTAAGCATTATTCTTGTTCCACGTTGAGACGAAAGCGTTAATGCAACAGGTTATTTTGTTCAGTTCTTGCTTATCTCTGGGGATTCTTAGAGCCTGGGCCGTGACCCTTGTTCAAACCCTGAGAACTAACCTCCTGGAACGTTCACAGGGCCACTGGTTAATGGTGTCATTCTGCATGCCTGAGGCAGGGTGGCAAGATGCATGAGGCTGTCAGCACTGTTTAATGTAAACACAAAGATTTGTGCTGTGCCCTTGGGATCTAGTTTCAGGTCTATAGCATGGCTTGTCCTGTGGCGCTGTGACCAGCCCCATTTAAGAACTCTGGACCCCAAGGCTCCGATGGGCTGCCCTAGGTGGAGATACTGTACCCTTGTCTCTCTGGTCCACAGCTGGAGAGAAAAATGCATCCATGTGACCTTCTCAGAAGTAGGACAGAGGAAGCCTATGCCTGGTTTCTCTTGTCTTTGCTGATTATATCTTTTCCTGCACTGTATGATTTCCTGTAATAAATCTTAATCCATAAATATAACTTCATGTTGAGTGGGGCGAATCCCCACACTGGTGAGTGGCTGTGGGACCCCTGGAACACATCTTCTCACTCCAAGATCCAAAAAGAATAAATATGTCTTACAAGAGACCTAAATGGCATTTGGGCCAAGAAAAGCTGTTAAACTCCGAGTAAGCCAGTTCGCATAATACTAGGCAAACGATTCGGATAACAGTACCTGTATATCTTAGGGAGTTAAGTCTTGATCACCCTGAGCTATAAAAAATATAGCACGAATGTAATAAATTGACTTACTTGGTTCAGGACGGGACTGGGTCATTTGAGTTAATCAAATATTCTTGTTAACCATATTTTCAAAGGGTAGAATGCACGAAAATTAGCTCAGGATTAAGCAACGTTGATTACAGTTTATGCTCTGTGCTGGCTGAGACAGGTCTGCTTTATTCCAATGTTAAGCGGGCTTGTGATAGAGGCACTCATTTATTTATTTGTTTATTTTTATTTTTTTGGTGAGGAAGATCAGCTGTGAGCTAACATCCGTGGCCAACTTTCCTCTTTTTGCTGAGGAAGATTCGCCCTGAGCTAACATCTGTGCCAATCTTCCCCTATTTTGTATATGGGATGTTGCCACAGCATAGCATGATGAGTGGTGTATAGATCCACACCCGGGAACCAAACCCACAAACCCCGGGCCCCTGAAGCAGAGAGCATGAACTTAACCACTACGCTGCCAGCCCAGCCCTGAGGCACTCATTTATGAGTGAGGGAAATAGAATTTAACCATTCTCTGGTGAGTTTTGAAGTCCTTTAATATTGAGGGTTGTTTTCCCGAACACTAATTATTGTTGTATTATAATTGTTAGGTTGAGTTTAAAGTTTTCACACTTCACTTCTTAGTTAACATCTGTGAAGTTGGAACTCTCATTTTATCTCCCCACTATCTTTATGAGGAAGCTACAGGAAGTACTATTATTTCCCTTTTACAGAAAGAAAAATAAAGGCACAGATTGGCTTAGCAGACTAGCCAAAGCTCCATGACGGTAATTAGTAGAAATAAAAGGGAACATAGAATGCTCATTTCCTACCTGAGCAATGCAGGAAGCATGTTTAAATTTTGCGTTGTGCAAAACCCATTTATTCTCAAATATAGGTCAAAGTAGAAATTCTAATACATATGGATCTTATAATTATTTCCCCAATATCGATGCCAATAATAATATCTTGCATTGGCATAGTACTTTTAAAAATAATAATAATATCTGATATTTACATTGCTCTTTATTTTTATTCCTGCCTTTGTTTAATTGGAACATGCTACTACTTTATAATTGTATAGCATTTCAAAAGATATTAACTGAGTTAATTATTGCAAAAATTCCAGTGAGGTCAGATAGGAAGGATATCATTATTATTTAAAAATTGGAGGTAGAGGCTTGAAAAGTTAAGTGTCTTGAGCAAACTTACAAGATTGAAGGACGATAGCATTAGAACCAGCAGCACTTACATCACCTGACTACAGAATATGTACAGACGACGGCGTCTAATCACAAATCCAATATCGACCATTCTCTTAAAAACCAATAAAATAGCTATGAGTTATTTTAAAAGTAAGGGAAAGTGTCTGAAAATTAGTTTTCCGAGAGATACTCCAGGAAGCAATGATTAGGACAGGGTCGTATTCCTCATTCTTTCCGTGAAGTAATTCTCAAGGAACCGGAATGATTTTTCAAAGGCAGTTATTACAACTGACTGGAGGTAGAAGTACATAATGGGTACTTAAATATAGTTCAGCACTTTTAATTATTTTTTAATGATCATTTCAATAATTTTCCGAGGAGATCTGGCATAATCAAGGAACCGAAACTTCCAGTATTTCTCGCATATTTCTAGGCTAATTTAAGCCTTTCCTGCAAGTTTAATTAGCATTCAAATGAAGTAGATATTCCTTAGAGAACAAGGTCTGACAGCATTTGCAAAATAAGATCAAACCAAGCTCTGGTGGCTGGCTTATGCACTAATTTGGAGAAAGTGTGGAAATGCAAGAACTTCAAGCAGACTGAGGTAAGTGTGGGGGATCAGAATTGGCCACCCCAAAATGTGTCTCTCTGGCTTGATTATTTTCCCGAACAAAAGAGTGAAAGAAACTTTGACCTCCCCCGCAACTTGCCTAAAAGAACTTAAAATAGAAGGGCCTGTTCCAGGAAGGAGCTAACACCATAAGGTAACTGAGCTGTGATGTAAAATGTTTCCCTCAGGTCACATTGTCTGCAGTTGGTCCATTTGCATTTCCATCTCCATGTAAATTGCCTTCCACCCCCTTGAAGTCCCAAACCACTTCCCCCAACACCCTCCTCTGTCTTTAGCTGAAAATGATATTTAAAGGTGGCGACCTCGGCCATTCTGGCAAGTTACTCAGCTTCCCTGGGTTTCCCATGTATGCATGTTATAAAGCTTTGTTTAATTTTCTCCTGTTATTCTGTTTCATGTCAATTTAATTCTTAGGCCAGCCAGAAGGACCTAGAGGGTAGAGGAATTGTCTTCCTCTTCTACATGGCCCTTAGAGAGTCAGCACTTCAGATTTTCAGGGTTCCTGGTTGAAGGCCATTTCTGAAGCTACTGGCAGGATTATGACACTCAAATTAATTCTTGCAAATCAATGCTGGGAAAATACCCAAATGCTCTTTGAAGCAGTGCATGCCACCCCCTCAGTAAGTTTAGGAGCTGTCCTGAGGATTAAGCACGTCTGCAAACTCAGTCTCGAACTCTGCCATTTCTTCAATTATTTAGGCAACCTCCAATAAAACATGAATTTTTTTTCTTCTCTTTTCCTACAGTGGTTTGTGGAAATGATAAGCAAAAACTAAGCTGAATTCACCGGTCTAAAATCTGGTCAAGTAACAACTTTTCATCTCTGTCAACATCCACTGAGACTTAAATCCTCTCTCAAAAACAAGAAAAAACACATGTAGCTGGTCATCTCATTTCTGCTCTCCTATGCTTGTTTCTTTCTTTCCCTCACTTGTGTTCACTGATCTTTTTTTATTATTGAGTGATGGACGTGATACGAGGGAGGTATTAGAAATGAGGAGACTGTATCTACTCAGCATTTCACACTTTGTTAAGCAAATTTGCACTGTTAGGGGCACGGGTGCTCAAGTTTCTATGCGTTATCTCAATTTTCAGTTCCTGCTGCTTTTGGAACAAATTGAAAGGCCATTTTGGGGCTTTAAGACCATGTCATTCCAAACGCACCACTGCCCTACAGGAGTCCTGGAAGCGAGCTGTGGCTTGTATTTTCCATTTTAATGAAAATGATTTTGTATCACCAATCTGCCTACTTTTAACTCGGGCTAATTTCCGTGGGGTTGTGTATTCTCGGTTTCAGTTGCATCGCAGTCGCTCCTCCATTTTCCTTTTACCTCTGACAGCTCCTTCTCAGTTGCTCTCTCTGATTCTCCTTCATTGACCTGCTCCATAAACACTGGTATTCTTCAAAGTTACAGCCTTGGTCCTCTTCTCCCACCTTTTCTGGAGCGTCTCATGGAGTCAGCTTCCATTATATGCCAGTTCCCAAAGATCCACCTCCAGTTCCATCCTCTCATGGGCTAGGCTGACTTCCACCTGTGCACACTACCTCTCTACCCGGAGGCCTTCAAGTACCTCACGCTCTGCTGGATGTTGTCTTTTACTAACATTCCAGTGGATCACTCGCTTCTGCTAAGCTCGAATGTGCTAAGCTTGGCCTACCTCATGGCTCCAAGCTTCATCTGAAATGCTGTCCTCTCCAATATTTTTCTTTCTTTCCTACAGAACTATTCCTCTTTAGCTTTCACAAAGGTCATGCCTGACAACCAGACAACTTCCCCCCTTCTCAACCCCCGATCTAAAATTAAATGCCTTTGACAGTACACACTCTCCTGATAAATTCTACTTTTCCTTTATAGAACTTAGCACATTTTGGAGTTATGCACTTATGTAATTTCATTTGTTGTTTGTCTCTTCCATCAGGCCAGCGATTCTCAACTTTGGCTGCATTTTAGAATCATCTGGGAGCTTTTAAAAAATATCAATAGGTGGGCTCCACATGGACTAACTGAATCACTGGGGATGGAGCTCAGACTTCTAAATTCAGGTGATTCTGATGTACACTGTGAATTGAATACCCCACATGAGATTGTGAGCCTCTAGAGGACAAGAACCATCTTTATTTTTAAAATTTTTTTTTATTGAGCTTATGATAGTTTACAACCTTGTGAAATTTCAGTTGTACATTATTATTTGTCAGTCATATTATAGGTGCACCACTTCACCCTTTGTGCCCCCTCCTTGCCCTGGTAACCACTAATCTGTCCTCTTTGTCCACGTGTTTGTTTATCTTCCACCTATGAGTGGAGTCACACAGAGATTGTCTTTCTCTATCTGGCTTATTTTGCTTAACATAATCCCCTCAAGGTCCATCCATGTTGTTGTGAATGGGCCCATTTTATCCTTTTTTATGGCTGAGTAGTATTCCATTATATATATACCATATCTTCTTTATCCAATCATCCGTCGATGGGCACTTGGGTTGCTTCCATGTCTTGGCTATTGTAAATAATGCTGCTATGAACATAGGGGTGGGTGGATCTCTTTGAATTGCTGATTTCAATTTCTTAGGGTAGATACCTAGTAGTGGGATGGCTGGGTCATATGGTATTTCTATTTTTAATTTTTTGAGAAATCTCCATACTGTTTTCCATAGTGGCTGCACCAGTTTGCATTCCCACCAGTAGTGGATGAGGGTTCCTTTTTCTCCACAACCCCTCCAACATCTGTTCAATTTTTTGTTTTGGTTATTTTAGCCATTCTAATGGGTGTAAGTTTGTATCTTAGTGTAGTTTTGATTTGCATTTCCCTGATGATCAGCGATGATGAACATCGTTTCATGTGCCTATTGGCCATCCGTATATCTTCTTTGGAGAAATGTCTGTTCATATCCCCTGCCCAGTTTTTGATCGAGTTGTTTGATTTTTTTGTTGTTGAGTTGTGTGTGAATCCTTTATATATTATGGAGATTAACCCTTTGTCAGACATGTGATTTGTAAATATATTTTTTCCCATTTGGTGTGTTGTGTTTTTGTTTCAATCCTGTTTTCCTTTGCCTTACAGAAGCTCTTTAGTCTGATGAAGTCCCATTTGTCTATTCTTTCTATTGTTTCCCTTGCCTGAGAAGTCATGGTTTCTGAAAAGATCCTTTTAAGACTGATGTCAAAGAGTGTACTGCCTACATTTTCTTCCAGAAGTCTTATGGTTTCAGGACTTACCTTTAAGTCTCTGATCCATTTTGAGTTTATTTTTGTGAATGGCGTAAAAGAATGGTCTACTTTCATTCTTTTGCATGTGGCTGTCCAGTTTTCCCAACACAATTTGTTGAAGAGACTTTCTTTTCTCCCTTGTATATTCTTCAACTCCTCTGTCAAAGATTAGCTGTCCATAGATGTGTGGTTTTATTCCTGGGCTTTCAATTCTGTTTCATTGATCTGTGTGCCTGTTTTTGTACCAGTACCATGCTGTTTTGATTACTGTAGCTTTGTAGTATATTTTGAAGTCAGGGATTGTGATGCCTGCAGCTTTGTTCTTTTTTCTTAGGATTGCTTTAGCAATTCGGGGTCTTTTGTTGCCCCATATGAATTTTGGGATTCTTTGTTCTATTTCTGTGAAGAATGTCATTGGGATTCTGATTGGGATTGCATTGAATCTGTAGATTGCTTTAGGTAGTATGGACATTTTAACTATGTTTATTCTTCCAATCCATGTGCATGGAATGTCTTTCCATCTCTTTATATCGTCATCAATTTCTTTCAGCAAACTCTTGTAGTTTTCATTGTATAGGTTTTTCACTTTCTTGGTTAAATTTATTGCTGGGTATTTTATTCTTTTTGTTGTGATTGTGACTGGGATTGTGTTCTTGAGTTCTCTTTCTGTTAGTTCGTTATTAGAGTATAGAAATGCAACTGATTTTTGTAAGTTGATTTTGTACCTGGCAACTTTGCTGTAATTGTTGATTATTTCTAGTAGCTTTCCAATGGATTTTTTAGGGTTTTCTATATGTAAGATCATGTCGTCTGCAAACAGTGAAAATTTCACTTATTCATTGCCTATATGGATTCCTTTTATTTCTTTTTCCTGCCTAATTGCTCCGGCCAAAATCTCTGGAACTGTGTTGAATAGGAGTGGTGAGAGTGGGCACCCTTGTCTTGTTCCTGTTCTCAGAGGGATGGCTTTCAGTTTTTCCCCATTGAGCTTGATGTTGGCTGTGGGTTTGTCATATACGACCTTTATTATGTTGAGGTACTTTCTTGTTGAATGATTTCTCTGTGACTATTAAGATGATCATGTGGTTTTTGTTTCTCATTTTGTTACTATGGTGTATCACATTGATTGATTTGCAGATGTTGAACCATCCCTCTGTCCCTGGTATAAATCCCACTTGATCATGAAGAACCGTCTTTTTTTGCTCACTGCCCATTATACTCAGTACCTGATGCAGTGCCTGGCCCACTGCATTAAAAAATATTTATTGAGTTTTATTGAATAAACGATACTAAAATTATTCTAATTTGTGACTCATTGTATGCTTGATCTTAGCCAAAAGGCTGAGAAGCGATGACCTGTGACTCATTGTAGTTCTCTGCGCTCCCTCTGCAGACACAGTTCCTCCCTTTCTGCCTTAGCTCGTCCTAATTCTTCCCTCTGTCTGGAAGCCTGCTTCCTCCTTCACCTGGTTCACGCCAATTCATTTATCCAGACTCAGCTTGAACATCATCTTCTTCAGGAAACCTTGCCAGTACCCCAGCGGGACAAGTGTTCCTCCTCTGAATCTGACAATAGATTGTGCTTCCTTCTCCCACAGCACTTAACACATTCTTTTGGATGATGTAACTGCTTCTCACCCTCCCTCTTTTCTGAACTCCTCTGGGTTTTGGATCATCTCTCGTTTCTCTGAACTGCTCATCTTCCTCTGCTTTTTATTTTGATTACTGACTTCACCATTGATCTAGTCTCTCAAGATATAAAACTCAACGCCATCATCCCTTCTCTCCCCACTTAAGTTAATAATCATATATGTGCAAAAGTGTTCATTTTAGAGTTATTTATAATAGCAAACATTTGGAAATTGATCATGATATATCCACAGACTGGAATATTATGCAGCTTTAAAAAATGAGGCTGTAGAAGATTACTTAATAACAGGTAAAATGTCTGTATGATATACTGTAACATGATAAACAAGTTTCAAAACATAAGTACAACACAGTGTCAATTTTGTAAAACAAGCCCTATCTATCCATCAATCAGCATAAAAGATAGGTCGAAATATATTAACAGTGGTTATTTCTGAGTGATGGAATTTTTGTCTTTGTGCTTTTATGTGTTTTCCACTTTAAAAATAATGAATATGTAATACTTTTGTAATCATAAAAAGCACAGTAAAATTAAAGAAATGTGGCATTGATTATCTACTAACTGGATGAGCTAAACAGAGGTAACCGATAGTTCGCTGAAGACATAAAAAGGGCAGAACCACCTTTCGCTTCTATAACTTTTTCCTCCACTTTAAAATTTATGATTAATGGGGTGTGACTATTGATGATTTACATTTATACAAAGCAACTTCTCAGACTACCTACACTTACATCCCATAATATCAGTCATAAAATCCATATTGCCGTGTTCCATTTTGAACTCTGAGAGCACATTACCGTTTTACAGAATTGTATATCACAGTTATTTCTTTCTATGGAATTCACTCTTGACAAATTTTGTTAAAACTATGCTGTTGACCTATGTGTGATCTCCGCAAATGTGTTGATTTACTAGTCGTGATCTGACAAAATAGCATGCACTCACCTTTTTGCAGACAAAGTCACCAGGTAAATAGATAGTGGACTTCAATCTTAGCAACATGTCATAAATCATCTGTGAGTCACAACCCTAAAGAGAAAGATAATTCTTTAGACACAGCTAAAAGGCCAATATTTGAAATGATTTTAAAATGCAATGAAAATAAACAGTAGTAGATATTGTCTGTGTTAACGCTAAAATATTAGCTGCCAATGGATATGGACTTGTCTTGATGCAAAACTTAGAAAAGGAAAAAAACCTATAGTATGATGGAAGAGTTTGGGTCATGGTGAGAGAGATTTGGGTTTCAATCTTGTCCCCACTACCTGCCACTACATGATCTCTCAAGCTCTCAGTTTCCTCACCTGTTAAATGAGGGTAAAAATGGTACTTATCTCAGAATGCTAAAATTTGACTCATGTAAAATGTAACACAATGCTTAATTAATGATAGCTGTTAATAATTATGGTAATATAATAATGATAAGAATAGATTATTAGTATATTAGGACTGAGATACATCAGAATTTTTGCAGACTATGTTTCTTTCTTATAACATCTTTCATACTATTGCTAGATATTAGCAACTTTGCAAGCTTGTATGTCTTTCTTCCCCAACTCAATTATCATCTTCTTAAAGGCAGGGAAACTGTGTGGACACAATAGATACAAAAGCAGTGTCTCTTGAGTGAATAACTATTTGTATCCACTTTAATAGTGTAAGAAACAATTTGATTTGTCAGAATATATGTCTATATTTGCATTCTGTCCAAATAAATAGTTTATCGATATGGCTAAAGAAAAATCTAGAGAGGCTTCAAAAATCTCTCTTTACTCTGTGGTTTTGAATCTTTTACTTTCACCACATATTTGTATTTTTGCCTTCCAGAGCTGCTAACACAGTTTTCCTTTTGTGCTCGGTCCTGCGCGTCCCTTCAGGGAATTAGTATTTGGCGGAGAACTAATCACGGTCAGCAGCAGACGAGGGAGGAGGGGCAGCAAAGGACCGGCCCCCAATTTGTGGACTGGAGGATCATTCCTTCAGCAGTCACTGCTTTCTGTAATGATTTCAGTAGCAAACACTTGACCTGGATCCATATGAAATTTAGACCTCGGGTTGCTAGACTGATAAGGAAAGTTAATCATTTATGATCGAAGTGTCTTCAGTAGCCATCGGTGAGGAGCATTCAGATGAAGCTGGTGTTAGAATTTAAAAAGCTTTATTCTTAAATTTTAAAAGTACAGCTTTTGATTATCCGGGATAGAAAAAAGGCCAGGGCTGGCAGGAATGCCTTCTTAATATAGTCCCACAAATATGATGAGAAGCTGCTATGAGCGAGTCTTTGTACCGTGGAGGCATTAACAATGAAGAGGGTGAGTCTAGCTGGGATGATGTTTTAAGTAAACAGAATAGCTGTAACTGGTGGCAGAAGTTGTCGCATCATAAGACATCCCAGGTAAATGTCCATAAAACTTTTAAGAGCCGGGGGCCCTGCTTCTGCCTGGGAGCGGGGGTGGGAGAGAGGAGCAGACCAGGAAGGTGCTTGTGTGGTGACAATTTGAGTCACTTGAGGATGAGTGAGATTAGCATCTGCAGACACACGAAGGTGCCTTCCGGTAGAGGGAAATTTATCTTTGCTTTCCTTGTTATGTTTTGTGCAAAGTGTATCATTTTTATTTGTATTTACTTATCCCTACCGTGTCTTAGAGGTGGTCATATTTGCCAAAGCGAATCACAAACGTTAATTTCTTTCTAAAAATTGTGGTTATTTTGTTTTGAGTAAAAATCCTCTAAACATGTGGCTCATGTGCCTGATTTCTCTTAATGCTGTCATTGGTTCAGAGTAATTTCATTTCAGAAATTGGCGTTCTGATCACTCAGAACCCATTTAGAAAAACACAAAGTAAAGTGAAAAACACAAAGTAAAGTAAAAAGCAAAAAACAAACAGTTGACTTTGGGCAATGAGAATGCTGGTAAGGAAGAGAGTTCCATAGTGTAGAAGTAGTTAATTCTCACAACAGGTCCATGAGGTAGCTACTGTTACTCCCCAAAGCACAGAGAAGTTCAGCAGCTTTCCCAAGGTCACACAGCTAGTATGAGAAGTCTGACTCCGAGACCGTGACCACAGTCGGCTGGTAGGTCGTAGTCCATCTCACAGAGGTTTGCCATTTGGATGAGGTGTGTGGAACGAGTCACCCAGTCAGGAGGGAAGGTACCCAGCCTGAGGGGACAGCTGGTGCAAAGGCATTGAGGGAGGACCATCCAGGCATGTTGGTGGGAGAAAAGAAACACAAACAAACTTTGGATTGATCTTAGGGTCTCCTCCACTAAGAAAAGTTAGCATCCTTGATGTTTTAGGGAAAATTCATTAGGAATATACTTGGAAGTTTATAAGCGTAAATATTGTCTGGGCTATCACTGCAGTGAAGGGAACTCTCATTCGGATCCATGGAGAGTAACACTGTAACTGATGAGAAACAGAAGATCTCAGAAAACCCACTTACACTTACATTTTTAATGCACAATTGATTTTTTGGCATTAATTTTTACAATCTTAATTATAATCTGTATGTCAAAAGTAAAATTTTCGTTCCTCAAACAATTCCTATTGGCATAAACTTTGATAAAAATTCCGAACTCTATTAAATTGTATTGATAGGAAATACTAATGACTCAAAATGTTGTTTTCCTATGGCAAAAATTCCTGTTCCATATAAATGTGCAAAGACGTGTGTGGCAGTATTGTCTTTAATACTGAAAAAGCTGGAAACAACATAATGTCAATCTGTGGACAGACACAAATTTTGAAGATTTGTAGGTTGGAATACCACAGAGTGGCTAAGATAAACACACCAGATCTCTTTTTTTCTCTATTTAGGTAAGATTGAACTCAAGAAATAATGTGGTGTGCACAAAAGCAAGGTATAGAATATATTCAGTATGATTCCAACTGTGAAAAAGCTGCATGAAATAGGCCTGGCTGTTGTTGACGTTTATATGGACGTAAAATAAAGCCATAAAACTGGGGATTGGAAGGATACCCTCAAAAGTCATCTTAGTGGCCATCTCTCAGGGTGGAAGGAGAATGGATCTGGGGAGAAGAACTGGTGGGAACTCAACTTTAGTTTTTATTAATTTTAATAAAAATAATGTGATACACACATCCCAAGATTGTAGGAACAAAATCCCCTCTGTGTTCGTCTCTTTTCTTCAGTCCTTCAGGAGAGCTCACTGGCAGAAAGCACTAATAGAGGAAACCCAATCAGCGGAAAGCCTTGGACCAAACTAGGAGATAAACCCTAACACAGATGAGCGACAGTTAGTGCTTTCCTCAGTAGAACTGACAGGGACAGCGTTTAGCATAGAGCTTGGGTTTCCTGAGAGAAAAGCACTTGAACCATTATGCATACGAATTCCTGTTAACATAATCGCATAAAACATGCATCCAGTCATTAAAGGGAGCACAGCAGCTGTAGGAAGTAAACACGCAATTTCGTGAATTCCGTGACTCTTGTCTCCTAACATTTACTTTGCGGACAGGTGCCGTGGCCTCGGGGCGCCTGCGGTTCAGGACCCGCTCCTGCTCCTCTGTTCTTGGGCTTGCTGAAACGAAGTTTGCACCATGAAGCCGTTATATTTGATGATGTGTTTGAGAACAATTATCTTTTTCTCCCCTCCAGAGGATGATTATTTTCTTGAGATACACTTTGCACCATTATCGTAGGATTAAAAAGAAACACATCCCAGGGCTAGCTTTTTTCCCTTGTAACGCAGCTCCATTTCCTTCAGAGAAGTCATTGCGAGATTTTCTAATTTACAGAGAGTCAGAGCACAGCCATTGGTTCATAAATGACCCCTTTTCTATAAAGTGAGAGGATCTGTATAAGCAGCAACATTAACATTACATTAACACATGACATTTGTATTAAATTTTCTATTTTCTTGTCTTTACCCATTTAATTTTTCCAACCTTGCTGTGCTGCCTGGCATTAATTAATATATTGTTATCACCTCTGTTTTTTTTTTTCCTGAGGAAGATCGGCCCTGTGCTAAGATCTGTGCCAGTCTTCCTCTATTTTGTATGTGGGATGCTGCCACAGCATGGCTTGATGAGTGGTGTGTAGGTCAGCGCCCAGGATCCGAACCTGTGAACCCCAGGCTGCTGAAGTGGAGCACATGAACTTAACCACTATGCCACAGGGCTGTTCCACCTCTGGGTTTTAGATGAGGAAATGGAAGCTTAGGAAGTCTATTGACTATTTCCCTAAGGTCATGCGTGCAGTAGGTTTCAGAGGAAGAGTACCACCAGAGTGTTTTTTTTTTTTGTTTTTTTTTTTTAAATCTCTGCATTCTGAGCAACTTGAGGGCAAGATTTGTGTACTATTCCCTTACGTATCCCCAGCGTCTGCCAGGGCTGGGGGTATGCTAGGCACTAAATATGGTCTGATGTAAGGAACGAAATTGTTAGAGATTACTCCATTTTCAACAATGGGAAATGCAGTACTGTACAAAAACTGTGAATTACAGATTTGAATAAGGATTCTGCAGATTTGAATGGAGCTGGGAAAAATTCTGCTTTTATTCAGAACATAACCTATAGCTTATACGGTGGTTTCTAGACCCAGGAAGTTCTTCTTTTAATCATGGCAAGCTCTGAACACAATTGTAAAGTGGATAAAATTTATCTTTGGAATGCCTACCTCCTCCGTCCTGTAGGATTTCTCCATTTCTAGGCTCATTCTTGCTTTCTCCAAAACAGAACTTAAGATATTATCAGTAATTTGTAACTCACTGTGACTTTGTCACCTTCAAGCAATACACGATGGTCTCTAGGGGTTCTTCCAACTCAGCCTTATAAAAGGAAGTCCTCTGTCCCCTCTAGAACTCCACTCCAATTATGCACGTGATGCGTGGCGTCTGGGGCAGGGAATTCTGAGTGAGCTGCCAGTGCCCTTGACCATGCCGGTCATGCTACTCTTGGTAGCTGTTGGGACCAGCAGTCAAATGTGATAAATAATTTGCAAAGTACTATAATGTCATAACCCCTTGAGTTCTATGTGACATTGGACCCAACCTTGCCCTCAAAATTTGCAAACACTAGTAAAAAAGTCATCTGTATGGTCATCTCCAAAGTCATCTCAAGTTCTCCTTGAGAAGTGACAGTATTTCTGTTTTTCTGGGAGCTTCGGCATCACACGGTCAAGGTGGGAAGTGACAAATTGGATGGAACTGTGAGGATGAGTCCAATCCGTCTTCCTGTGAGCAGGCAGGCCCACCTGAAGAACAGGATTTCACCTGAGCCGAAACTCCCCTGTGATGGAATCCGTTTTATTTCTCAGGTAGTAATGAAAGTAATAACAACGATATGACTCACTAGGTGCCAGAGACTGATGTAGGCACTTGACACGTCTTGAGTCGCCTCATCATGGCACAACAACCAAGGATGTGATCTTACTTCCTCAGTTCCCCACCCTACCGTGCGGCGCTGGGGGGCAGGGACCACGTGGGGGCCGGATCTGGTACCCGCTGGTGCTTTAGACAGAGCAGCTGCGCAGGATGGGTAGACTGATGGAGTTCACCCGGGTTATTAGCTCATCGTTCAAAATACTTAAAAAAAGGCTAGCAACAATTCTTTCAGTGATACCACCAATAAAACTGACACGTAGGGGCTGGCCCCGTGGCCGAGTGGTTAAGTTCCCGCGCTCCGCTGCAGGCGGCCCAGTGTTTCGTTGGTTCGAATCCTGGGCGCGGACATGGCACTGCTCATCAAACCACGCTGAGGCAGCGTCCCACGTGTCACAACTAGAAGGAGCCACAACGAAGAATATACAACTATGTGGGGCGGGGGGCGCATTGGGGAGAAAAAGGAAAAAAAAAGAAAACTGACATGTAGTCAGTGCCTCTAACGCTCTGATTTCGGGTCCTCCGGAGGACATACGTGCCGGCCTGTCTGAGCAGGTGTCACCGCGCGTGTGAGTGGCAGGCATGCTTCATTCTGACGCTCCCAGTCCTTCCTGGCTCAGGCTGTTGCTCACGTACTAAACTCTTCCTCTGCGTCTTTCCTACCACTGAGGCCACAGGCTCCATGTGCCACATAACCACAAACAAGGCCACCTCGGGAGGTGTCCTGTTGGGACGGGATCCGCATTTTTGCGGGAGCAGCAGGTAGCGAGGCACCCTGCACTCGCCTTGACGGACTGGCGGTACCCACCCCCGCATTTGGGATCTCTGGGTCCCTGGTTTCCTGCTGGTGACAGTGGGGTCCTCTTCGGTTTCTAACGGATGCAACTTTAATTCAAGCCACTAGGTGGCGCAACAGAACTTTCATTAAATTTTCTCCCGTTTCTGGTAATTTAGCGGTGGACCCGAAATGTGATTTTCCTAGCATTTAATTTGATAAAACGTATTTAAAAATTGAAATCAAAATAATAAATCATCAGAAAGGAGGAGAAATTGCCCAACCTCATAGAAATGAGCCACTCTTATTAGCTTAGCATTTGGGCTTGGGCTGGAACGACATCCAATCTGTAAGGCAAGAGAGCCATTTTTGAGAAAAATTTAAAAAAATGTTATAATGAGACTATTTAGGTCTAAGCTCTTTAGAAACTCTGATCGCCCCATGCAGAAATAGCAAATCTTACTAACTAACCACGTTTTGAAGCAAAGTTGTAGTGAAAATGTGTGTCTAATTCTACCTTCCTTGATTAAGAGGGAAAAAACCCACAAGAGACTCAGGGTCTCTCTCAGCAGGAGGGCAGCGAAGTGTGTGAATTCAGGGATCTGGGAGTGAAGCGAACTGACGGCCGGGTCTGAGGCTGTGAAAATCGCCCAAGCATGGCTCGAGCTTGCAGTGTTGTGTGACTTTGGGGAACCCTCTCTGGGTCCCCAGCATCTTGTCATTGATCCGGGTAGGGTAGGTGGGGGCTCAAAGGCAGCCTCTCCTACGGCAGTGAAGTTTACAGACTGAGGAGTGAGGAAAAAACCTGTGCTCAAACCCCAGCCCGCTGCTTAGAGCCCAGCGGCCTCAGTCACAGAAGCAGTTTGCAATTTCCGTAAAATGGGGATAGTCCCGACACTTCCGTCAGAGGCTTGCTATGAGAATCGATGGAGAGAAGGTAATGATGCGGTCGGTACAGTGCAGCACATAGTCAGAGCTCCATAAACAGCAGCCATTACTATTTTTGAGAAGACACATGTATCCATTTTAAAACAGGGGCTTAGCAACAGTTTGGTTTCTTAACCTTAATTATATTCCATACAGCTTTGACAATGCTTGAGGGGCTGTGATGGTCAGTTTCATGTGTCCACTTGGCTAGGCTGTGGTACTCAGATATTTGGTCAAACGCTAGTCTAAACATCTCTGTGAAGGTATTTTAAAGATGAGATTAGCATTTAAATCAGTAGACTTTGAGTAAAGGAGAGCATGCTTCACGATGTGGGTGGGCCTCATCCAATCAGTTGAAGGCCTTAAGAAAAAGAGTCTGAAGTCACCCAAAGAAGAAAGGATTCTGTTTCCAGACTGCCTTTGGACTCGAGCTGCAATGGCACCTCTTCCCAGCGTCTCCAGCCTGCTGGCCTGCCCTGCAGGTTTTGCACTTGTCAGCCCCCATGATTGCATGAGCCAATTCTGTAAAATAAATCTGTCTCTCTCTCTACACATGTCCTCTTGGTTCTGTTTCTCTGGGACTCTCTATTATAAGGGACCAGGTAAGAACTGGGCACAGCAAGGTATCTCCTGACAGTGTTGGGACTGAAGGATCATGGTCAGTATGGACAACCTGCATGGGACATATTATAATTTATGATACTTCAGCATCACTTACATTAGTTTGCTAAAGCTTGAATATAATGCAAAATTAAAAGCAACAGACATGCGTCTTTTGAAAAATATGAAGCAAGATTATTTAGCACAGAAGCCTTCTCTGGTGCCGCATTGCACCTGAATTCTGCCACATCTGCATGCATTCTCAAAGTTACATGTGGAGAAAAGTCCTTGTGAAAGTTTGGACTGAAAACCCAAGACATGGACCTAAAATATTCCTCGGGGAATCTTAAAATAGGTATTTGAGAGTCAAATGATTTTCAATACCTTAACTTATCCTAATCCTGCCGATTGGAAGGACGCAGAGCTGCCTGCCAGCCTCCAATCCCGCTCCCTCTTGTCTCCCTGCCTCTCGCACACTCTCTCTCTCCTCCTGCCTGTCCGCCTTTTAAAGACACGGAGAGTCATTCTCAGGCAGAACTCAGCTGAGGGGGCTTCACAACAGCTGACCGTGGCCCTTCGTTGTTAGCCCTGGACGTTTTGGGTGGTTCAGGGCAGCCCCAGTTCTTGTCTTCGTAGTGCTAAAACCTCTGCTGTCAGCTGCCTCCTGTCCGGCCTCTGCCTGTCGGACTGGGCCCACGCTCCACAGCCCGCTCCCACTGACCTCTCTAGATGCATCTTTGTTGTCACCCCATGCTCTGGCCCTCAAGAACATCTCCTGGTTCTATGAACAGGTTATAACTTCCCTAACTTATTGTCACAATAAGTGATACACGGCTCCTGCCCAGGGGCCTCCGCCTGCTCACTCTGTGGACTCCTGAGCATCCTTCTGAGCGCACACACTCCGGATGCTCCCTCTCTGCCCCTCGAGGGCATGGGTGCCTCTCACGCATGCCACTGATTCAGAAGCAAAACAAGAGTCAGTCGGGTGTAATTTATGTGACAAGGCTGTAGGATCCCTACTCAGCCTATCTCCTCCCTAAGGAAGATAACGAATTTGTATCAACTACTAAGACTGTCTCCACGAAAGTAAATTTAGAAAGATTGCATACCTACTTATTTTCTACAGCATTTGGCTTTAGGAAAAAAAATAATTTTTTTCATTTAACAGAAATATAAATGGAAATGGGTTCTTTCTGGAAGGAACTGCATCTTTCATGGAAATGTCAGGAGAGAATGAATCTAAATTTATATTCAACGTTGGCAAGATGCAAAGATTTAACCTTTTTTCTCAATCAGATGTTGCTGATTTTATGGATTTCCAAAAATATATGTAAAAACAAAGGAAAAAACTAGAAGGCTGAAGAATGATAACTTCCCAAGTCATAGATAATCCCATAAAAGTCATTGGCATATAATTTCAAGTATTTTTTTTTCTTTGAAGAGAACCAGTTGTTGTCACTTATTCTCAATTAAGCTAGTCCCCTAGGTATAAAGAGTTTAATAACAGTTTATAATTCTGTTAAAATAATTCAGCCTAGTGCCTTTCATACCTTTTTTGACCGTAACCTATAGTAACACAGAGCTTTACATTGTGCCCAGCACACACATAAATATGTATATATGCATTTAAAAATAAATAACAGAAGCAAAAATTTCACAATATAATACCTGCCCTTACTTATGTGTGAGGGCCTCTGATATTTTCTCTTCTGTTTGGTATGCTGGTTGTGACCCATGTAATTGAATTCATGATCCCGCGATGGGCTGCAAGCTGCGGCTTAAAAACCACGTATCCCGATGAACCTGTTCACCAGGTAGGAAGCCCTCTTCTAGTTTCCCTGACGGAAGATCAGGAGACTCTGTACACATCCCATGATGCTCTGCTTCACCAGAGCTGCCAGTGGGGACCTCCCCCTGCAAACTGGAGACCACTTCCCAGTTAGAATCTGCTTTCCTGTCATCTGCAGGAATCGGCCCCAGTGCATTCTCCCCTCCTCTCTCCTCCCTTCCCCTCCCCTCTCCTCCCCTCCCCTCTTCCCTCCTCCCTTCTCCTCCTCTCTTGACTTTCTCTGTCCTCCCCTTCCCTCCCCTCTCCCTCTCTCCCTCCCTCTCTTCCTCCCTTCCCTCCTAGGGTCTTTGCTAAGCTCTTCTGTGTCTGAAACTGTGCTGTGTCCTACGTGTATAAAGACTTAGAACCAAGCCTTGTTCTCCAAGGAAGTTTCGCTCCAGTCAAGGTGTCCTCAGCTCAGAAATGGGGTTTCCTGTTGGACCTTATTTTGCTGGACAATACAGAGTAGGTCTCATTCCTTGTTCATATAACAGACTTTAGTATATGTAACTTCTGCTGCTCTTGGATTTATTTAATTAATTTTTCCCCACAACTAAACATCCCCGGCATCTACACATTTTTTTGATGGAAGAATAATTTATACGCAGTGAAATACACAAATTTTAAGGGACAGTTGGGTCAGTTTTGACAAATGCACACAATGTCTAACTTCCCTAGCAAGAGAAAAAAAATTCCTATTACCCCACAAAGTTCCCTCATGCTTCTTCCTAGTCAATATCTCCATCCACACTCCCCACTGGAAGCAACCATTGATCTGACTTGTATCATCGTAGAATAGTTTTATTTATAAGCTCATCTGTTTCCTATCTCCTGGGTCCACTACCCAACTCCTACCTCCCAGCCCCTTGGCTGGAAGACACCCTAATTTGTCAAAGTCCTTCTTAAAACTGGTTATTTGCAATGTGGTATTTTAATCCAGATATAGTTGAAATAATCAAGAAAATCAACAGTATGTTAAAATTTAAGGCAATTTCATATATAACTCTGTCGACTCATGGAATTTGAGGTCAACTAAAACCCCCAGGTGTAAAAAAATTGTTATAAAACCAACTATTGCTCTTTTTATATTTGTAATATTTTAATTTTAGGGCTAAACTCAGAATTTTACATTTAATTGTTGAAGTTAATCTTAGTTTTGCTCATTGTTTCAAAGTATTCTGTTAATTTTAAGTTTTGTGATTTAACACATTTTAAACTATTCCTTCTTGCTTTGCGTCATCCACCAGTTTGAAAATCCCATGGTTTATATCTTCATCAAAATCTTAATGGAAATTTAGAACAGGGTGTATCAAGAAAAGAGTGCTTGGGGACCGGCCCACTAGTGTAGCAGTTAAGCTCGTGGGCTCCACTTCCATGGCCTGGGGTTTGCTGGTTTGGATTCTGAGCGCAGACCTATGCACTGCTTGTCAAGCCATGCTGTGGCAGGCGTCCCACTTATAAAATAGAGGAAGATGGGCACAGATGTTAGCTCAGGGCCAATCTTCCTCAGCAAAAAGAGGATGATTTGTGGCAGCTGTTAGCTCATGATTAATCTTCCTCAAAAAAAAAAAAAAGGAAAAAAGGAAAGAGTCCTAGGATACTGACCCAATTCTAGTATCCTACGGAGTCATGGGTTAACCTAACGTCGGGAGTGACTCGGCCTAACCATTTCACCATATGGCTTCTGCCTCTTCATCTTGTCCCCAACGGTATCAATTATGTGTCTTCAAAGCATATCCTGCTGTCTGGATTACATCTTCTTTTCCATCTACCCTTCCATCCTAGGGGTCACATCCAGTCCCATGGCTTAAAATACATCAGTATGTTAATGTGCCCAAATTTATTCCTCCAGCTTGGTCCTCTCCCCTGAACTCAGAGTTCTTTATCTTCCTGTACACATGACATTCCATCTGGAAGTCTAACTCTCACCTCAAGCTAACACCTCCAAGAACAAAGAGTTTCCTTCTGCCCCCTCACCCTACACTTACTCTACGATTTCCTCCTTTGCAAATCATGTCTTTGTTCTTCCTGTTCCTCAGGTCTAAATCCTTGGAGTCTCCCTTGATGCCTTTCTCTCTCTCACTCCGTTCACACAATCAAACAGCAAAAACTGTGAGCTCTTCCTCTGAAGACAGCCCATATTTGGCCACTTCTTAATGGCTCTGCCCCTGCAGCTCCGGGTCCGGCCAGCATCCTCTCTTCTACAGATGGTCACCATAACCCCTATTTGGCCTTCCTGGTTTCCACTTCTGCTTCCTGCAGTCTCTTGTCCATGCAGCAGGAAGGAAGGTCCTTTTCAAACTGATCTCACATAGGTCACCTTCTGCTCAAGATCCACAGCGGCTTCTGCATCTCAGACTAGAATCCAGTCTGCGCTGAAGCCTCTGGGGCCGCCTTACCTTTTACCCTCCTCTGACTGCTCCTGCTTTCCATCTCTCTGCCTCTGCTCCAGCCTCCCAGCTCAGGGCTCGTCATGTCCATCCTCCTGTGGTACCTCCTCCTCATCCCCTGCCCCCCACCACCCCCAATATCTGCACTGCTCACTCCCTCGCTTCCTGCGGTCCTGCTCAAATGCTCAGTGCACTTCATCGGATCAGCCTCTCATGGCTGGTACCACCCTCATCCTCTTTAATCCATCTGATTTTGTTGGTAGCCTTATCTCCTGTGTTATATGTTTATTTTTCACTCCTCTCTTTTGGAATTTAAGCTCCAGTTATGCAAGTGTTTGTTTTCAACTCTTGTATTCCCAGTGGCTAAAACAGTCTCTGGAACATAAGTAAGAGCTTAATAAATATCTGTTGCATGAATGAATTAAATACATGAATCAGTGAATGCCACACACAGGATTAAATGTTAGGTGAGAAAAACATATACACATAGTAGGATGCATTAAGAAGAGGATAGGAAAATGAAAAACATTCAAAAAGTTAAAAATTTGTTTTTTTATGCTTTTTCTTTTTTCCTAAGAAAAGCCTCTAAATTTGAATTTTGCCATCTAAAAAGTTTCAATCCAAAGCAGTTGTAATAGCAGACATGATTTGGCCTGACTCTGATTGCTGGGCCATCCCAGAGCTAAGCTGGGGCCTGATTTGCCAGGCGTTGCCGAGGCACACCCACAGACGGGAAGCGACGTGCACAGCAGCAGAGACACAGAGCTGGAGAGTTTAGTTATAGTGAAATTAATGCAAAAAGAGCCTAAGACTCTTCTTCTTTGACGCCGATTAGCAGAGGGAGGCCCCTAAAAAATGTCACCTGCTCAAGAGAGACCCAGAGTTTATTTGACTGTATTCCACATAAATTCTCCAGATTATTTCAATTTTGTTAAAACATAAGGCCAAAAAAAAAAAAAAATCATAAATGCTGTACACAGCAAGAGCTCAGATTTTACAGAGAAACTGCTGTGGCGCCTTTCCGTTAACTGTAGAAGCACTTGCCTTGAACAGGTCGACTCTGCTGATGATGCTGAAATTCATGTCGGAGGCGAGGGCTAGCTGCATGGTCGTTGGCAGGGTCTCAAGCAGGTCGGACTCATCTTCATGAGGATAAACACGTCAACCCACAGAGCAGAACAGTTAGTGAAAAAAATCACCAAGGTATGAGAAAAATTTAAAAAATAAGGGAAACAGAACACCAAGTTTTTATAGATAAACGGCTGCCTCAAATTCTATATTTTCATTACTTCTATTGGACGTATACCCCAATCACAAAAGGGCTATTACTCTCCTGAGAGAAAAGAGGTATTTTAACTATTGATAGCATGGCAGTTCTGAATAGTTCCAGAACATTGTGTTTGCTGAAACCTTCGATATCAAGTTTGGTGATCGTGAGACACAGGCTAGCGAGCAAACTGAGACGGGAAAGGCTCTAGTCCTGTCTTCCCATTCTGCAGATTGCAGCCCTAGCATCCTGGGGACCGCGAAAACAACAATGATGAGTACCATGTGGCCTTTGAAAGCTAACAGAACTGTCGTAACCCTTATCTTACTTGACCCTCGAGACAACCCTAAGGATAAGTCTTCTCATTCTTGCTTTGCAGAAAGAAGAAAACAAAAGGAGATCTGAAGCTCAGAGAGGTTGTAAGTGGCTTGCTCAAATGTGCATGATGGTAGGTGGCTCAGCTGGGCATGAGATCTAAAGCAGAAATGTGCTAAGTGAGTGAATTCAAATCACTGTTATTTACTTGCTTATTAACTCAATGAAGAATGAGACTACATTAAATATTTTTCTACGTGTGAATTAAATGATGGGCCTTCAGACTCATAAAATGTCCCACAAACACCCATTCTTGGTGTCTAGGATGCTACGAGTTTCTGAGAGTTGACTATTTTTGATGTTTGCTTATATCCATTTAGAAAAGAAAAGAATTGCTATTTTATATCCTTAATTGGATTCCAATATTGATTCTAAATATGAAAATCCTTTCTGTGAAAACACAGCTCCTTGTTTCCGAGGGCTGTTTGTCTCCGGCTCCCTCCTAAACCGAGGAGCAGGAGCAGCGTCTACAGGCAGCGGGGGAAGGAGCCCCCTCTGTTTCTTCTGCCCTCTTCCTCCCCAGTTGACATGCCCTCAGGAATAGCTGTGGATTCGCAAGAGGGAAGCACGTAGTGGTTTTGGTCACTCGGATTTAGGAAGCGGTTTTAAACATGCAGCTGGGGTCTCTTAGGAGCGACAGGCGGGTGAACGAAATGTCCGACTGTCAAGAACCAGCGGTTCCTTCTGCTCTAAAGAACCCCTGTGATTTGAGAATCACACTGTACCTCTGGAGGCAAGAGCTTTTTTGGCTTCTCAGTGGCACTAATTTTCCTATTTTTGTATGGCAAGGAACAAACTAAATATTGAATCTGATTATCATCAACTGGCACATTTCTTTAACTTTTGTTGTTAGTGCCGTCCAGTCCATTCCGCCTCCTTGTGACCCCGTGGACAGCAGAGCTGAACCCTGCCTGACTTTTCGTGCCATCTTTTCCTTTCCGGGCTGTGTCAGACCATGCTCTGCTGCCGTTCACAGGGTTTTCGTGGCCAATCGTTTTCAGAAGTGGGTGGCCAGGTCCTTCTTCCTTGTCTGTCTGAGTCTGGAAGCTCTGCTGAAACTTAACTGGTATTTGAAATCCTGGTGGCATAGCTTTCAGCATCATAGCAACAGGCAGCCACCACAGTGTGACAGCCGACAGACAAGTGGGTGGCTCCCTGATTGGGAAACGAACCGGGGCCGTGCCAGTGTGAGCGTCCAATCTTAGCCACTAGACCACTGGGGCTGGCTATCTTTAACTTACTTTATATCATTTAATAAAAACGCTTTCTAACTCCAGTATGACAGTACTAATCGTAGACACCGCGAATTATAAGGAGTCTCTTGGAAGAGACTGTGCGCCCTGAGGTGCGTTGGAAGTGGCCAGAAAGATTGCTGCTGTTTCTGAGGACCATGGTCTGGGTGAGAGGCTGGTATCACAGGGAGGACAAGCATTTGGAGAACAGATGCCCGTCTGAGTTCCATTTAGGCCATTTGCTGCATCCGTGTCCTCGTCCAAATTTTACAGTTAGTAGTTCCATTTCATTGTCTCCTAAAAGGGATTGACAACATCTAATTATCCCATTTTTTTTGGGGGGGGTGGCGGGTGGTGAGGATTACATGGGGGAAAGTACATAAAACCTAGAATCTGGTAGGCATTGAATAAAATTGAGACTTTGCTCTTCCAGGGTTTGCAAGACCAGTAAGTTATGACTGGATATTTAAGATATTTAAGTCAGTAATTCGCCAAGCTTACCGAGCATTCTTTGAGAGTCCCATGTGTATTCATACCAAGTCCGCACCCGATTCTGCACACTCCTGGGGATGGAGTAAGTGTTCATGTAGGCGATGGTCTCATCCATGCAGGCCCGGAAGTTGTTCTGGTTAGCTGTCGCTGCCCCGATCACATCTCGCATCTACAACCACAAATACGGTCACTCCACATCCAGCGGAGGAATTGGAAGAGTTACTAAGAGTCCAGCTGAGTCAAATGTTCTCACATAACACATTCCAGTCTAACGCACTAACTAGATTTTTAACACAGTGATATGGGGTCCTCATTTCAACCACTTACGTAAAATATTGGGCAAGTCATATCCTCTTTCTGGCCCCATAAGCACAACAGTAAAACCTGTCTTACCTGCCACATGAAGCTTTTGTGAGGATTCAGTCACATAATGCATGTGACTGCACACAACCTTCTCTGCAAACTTGTCTATTGCTGCAAAGATGTAGTTGATGTTTTAAAAATTATACAGCTTGTGCTTATACGAGGAGCGTGCAAAGAAAAGCGAGCAATTACCTGGCAGGGTGGCTAGTCCATTTTGGTGAGTCTTGCTTTGCAAGCATCCTTCATAGATTATCCAGCGTGGCTGGCTATATAGACTCAATTCGTCATGAAATTGCAACCTCTGTGCTTCCCTTTGTGTTGTTTAGACAGATAGAATCAAATCTCGTCGTGCTTCAGGCATAGTATTCAGCAGAAGCTGAAATGCGCTGAAATTACTGATGCCTCATCCACTACTGTGACAATACTTAAGGAACTGTCAGCTTTTAGTTCTTGGATGTTTATAACTCAGCCATAAAAACTCACTCTAGGTTAAAAGCTGATCTTTAAGGTCTCAGCACAAAAAAGATCTATAGCTCGACTCTTCCTCTCACATGGAGGGAAGCAAGTGGTTGTAAATTTGCTTTGACGGTGGGTACATAACAGGGAGGAAAACGAGGGCCTCACTTCCACACTCTTAAGACTTCACTCAATCCTTCTAGTAGCTGAGCCTTTTATGCTTATGGGAAAGCAACTTATTCTTTGAGGTGTAGCTCAAATGGCTCTTTTATTGTGATGCCTTCCTGTCACTAGGTTCTCCTACTTATCGAAAGCATCTGCTGGGGAGCTATGCAGACAGTCAAGCTGGGCACATCGTTTTCAGTCTCTAACTCACTCCTTGGTGGCCAGTCCAAGTATTCTGTGACAACCTCAATTCCTAGAACTCCCTTCTGCAAGCTGTTCTTGGCAGATGATGGACAGTACGGAGTCGCCTGAGGCCGTGAGAATTAGGATATTAGGGGTCGGGTTAGGAGATTTAGTAGAGTTTTAAATTGGGAACCAGAGACAATTAAAAGCATTATTGATCTGTGTTGAGGGCCCAGAATTTGCGGTGACAGGGATCTGAATGGTTTATGTGCTCTCCTTCGACAGGGCTGGGTTGTGGCCGTGCAGGAGTTGGAGACCGTGCGTGTCCCATGACATGTCCCAGGTGAGGGAAGTACGCCAGGACGTGAGAGGAGGAAGACGTCCGTCTCTGTGAGTTGTATCAGAGAGTAGAATGCAGCAGTTAAAATGTGATGACCGGGTCCAGGGCGCTGTTCTTGCTGCGTTCACACGTGGGAATTCAGAATCAGTGGAGATTCTGTCCGAGTTCCCCTCGTTCTCAGCCTCTTTTCTTCAACGTGAGAGTTTAAGGCACAGTCTTTTTCTCCCGCCTCAGTCCCTCTTTTGGGGTCTAGGGTCACATTTTCAGTGGCTTGATATTTTTCCTGTTCCTGTTGGAACGTCAAATTCAATGCAAAGGCAGGTGTGGTGTGGTGTACACAGAAGCATTTCTCAAACTTTCCTGTGCATGTGAGTCACCGGAAGATCTGGTTAAAATGCAGATTCTGACTCAGCAGGTCTGGGGTAAGGCCTGAGTTCTGAATTTCCCAAGGGGTATTTCCGCCACTGCTCCAAAGATGACACTTGGAGTGGCAAGAGAATTGGACTGGAGCTAGACATAGTTTTTTAGTCTTGTGAGAATTGCCTTGGACCCAGTAAGGCTAAACACATCTTAGATTTTCCTATTATTATCAATATTGTATTATATGGCTCTATCATAGGACTGTATGGATTACACGCATGAATTAAGGATGCCTCAATCTCTTTAAACTGGAGGTTCCTCATCTGCAGAACTGAGAGAACATTGAACGTGATGTGGCTGCCTCACACAAACTATATGAGAAATTATGAAATAATGGGATTTTTGCTGTTTATATTCAAATTAATTTGAATTGCATTTCTCTCTGAACCAGCTTCCTACTTTCAGCCATTGTTCATGGGATCTCCCCAGCCATTAAGATTATGATCTTTACGCTTTCAGTTTCTAACTGCTTTGCATTCATCTTCCCAGACTTAAATATTTTCTAAATAACGTTTCTTTTACAGCACCTCTCTCCGCTCCATTACCGTGCTCAGGCTGGAGTTGCCATACCCCTGGGTATCTGTATTAACCATTGTTTTTATTTTCTGTGTGTTGATGATTTGATACCTGGAACCGTCCCTCCCAGAGTTAGCTGATTCCTGGAGGTGGCAAACAACCATATGGGGAGCGCACCTTTCATATGCAAACCCACCAATCCAGAACCTTCTTTATTGGGCCCCACATTCCTGGACACTGTCCACCTGCCCCAGTCACCCCAGGGTACCAGACGACTAGAGAAAGCTGGTAGAGCCTGCTGAAATTATCCAAACAAACCAGTCCTAAGCCCGAGTACCCTGCTTCACCCGTTCCCTCCCTGGCGCTTCCTCACGTGTCCCCCTCGGCATGGTGTGACCCCTCCTCTTAGATCTGTTTGTATAACAAACCATCTTTTCAATGCCAATCGTATCCTAATCTGTTGGCCTCAACATACCTAAATAATAATAAAAGCTATATTTTAAAACAGTATTACTCCCTCCCATTCATAGTATATTTTCATTACTCTTCCTTGAATCTCTTCTTTATTCAAAATGCTCCCCTGGCCCACTTCCCATTGCCGTTAGGATGAAGTCAACATCTTTCCTTTAACATCCAGATCCCTTAAAATATCTTGTCCCTACATACATCTCTAACCTTATTTAAAGCACCCTTCACTCCAGTCCTTCTGGTAATCTTTCTATTTCCTCAAACATGTCTTGTGCTTTGTCATTGCTATCTGTCACACACTGTTTCTGATTGATTGAACTACCTATCTAACTGCTGAATCCTATCTGGTTTTTAAAGATGGTTCAAATGCCTTCTCCTCCAGGAAACCTCCTGGGAAGCTTCCCTCTTCTGAACTAACACAGAGCTTTCAAACTCTCCTCTGATACTCACCCTGAACAGCAGACCCATGACATTCATGGATGTAGGATTTGAGTTTTGACTATTTGTGATCAGCTTCAAGTGTTATAAAGAATAGTTTTTCTTGATAAATTTTGTTAAAGCATGGGTTTTATTCATACAATTGTGAATGCAGTGAGTAGGAACCAACCATTATAGTGGGAATAATCATTTTGTGATTTTGTATAACTCTTTACCCAGTACACAAATCTCAATACGGTTGTTCTGTTCTCAAACAGGTAGTATATAAAGTACCTTCAATGGAAGTATAACTTCTGAAGATGCTGTGCTGTCGAGCTTTTTATTTCTTGTGAATCTGGGAATTCACAAAGATATTGGGCTCTATCCTTTGCAAATGCCAAGTACCCTGGAATAGAGTCATTTGTGTATTTGTTTTTCTTTGTTACTAGACTGTGATTCCTTGAGAATAAGAACAAGGAGAGGCCATAATAAACACTCATGAGCTAGAGATTTATTAATTAAATGAATTTAGAGGGCGTTTGGTGGCCTCTAGTGTAAACGACCTCTGAAGTTGATTTCAACTTGGGGATTTTATGACAAGAGTTAAAGTTCAGGTAAAGAAGAGAGCTTTTAAAGGTTTTCAGGAAACTCCAAGTAAGAAGTTAACTGAGTAACTTGGCTTTTGGGAGTCTAACCTGATGCCCGTTGAGGACGGGTTTTCTGGTAGATTTAATGGCCTAAAAATTGAAAGGTGATGTTGACCCATTCACATCCTCCTCAAATCCATCAAAATAGATGAAAGTTAGTAAAAAAAAAAAGCACCAGATGGATTTTGATTTTCCCTCTGTAGAGTTTATCAAGACTTATCAGCCTCTCAAAAGTGACAGCATTCTATCTCGGGATTCACATCTCAATTTACCTGACCAATTAAGCTGGAGAAGACAAACACTCCCGAAAAAAAGTTCAACAGTTGAAAAACAATTTCAAATGTAGTTTGTGGTTCTGGAAGGCCCCCAATGGTAATCAAAGTTCGAACTGCCCAATAATAACATCTCAGATACCTGTGAAAAGAGAAGATATATATTTTGCTTTTTACCATAATATTAAAATACCACCATGTTTGAGAGTATAGATTACAACCAAATTATAACACACTTGCTCATCATCAAGGTTTTCTTTTCATAAGCAGCATTGGCAGGTACTATGCAAACTAATGTAAACTTTTTGATAAACATTGTGTAAAATGACTAAACAAACCCAAGGAAGGGTGTTCACTAGCTAGTCCACTTATCTCTTACTGTAAAACAAATCACTCCAAAATTTAGTGGTATAAAACAACAACTATTTTATTAGGCTCTTAATTTTGTGGCTCAGGAATTTGTGCAAAGCCCAGCAGAGATGGCTCATCCATGCTCCATGCTGAGTTGGTCCTGGGATGACTTGAACGGCTGGAGATAGCTGGGAAGAGTTGATTGAGGCCAAATGTCTGGGGCTTTGATTCTAACTGTGGACTGGGTTCCTCTGTTCTCCGCATTATGTCTGCTCAGAATGCCCAAAGTGTCTTTTTCTCTCATGTGTCTGAGCCTGGGCTGGAATGGCTGGAACAGCTGAGGCTGGTTGGGTCTGTCTCTCTTCTCATTCAGCCTTTCGATATGACCAGCTTGGCTTCCTCACAGCATGGCAGCCCTGGGTGGATGGACCTCTTACGTGGTGGCTGGTTTCCCCCAGAGCAGTAGCAGCCCTGGTAGTAGCTGTAAGGCTTCTTATAACTCAGAAGTCTTAATCTCCTGACACATTGTATTTGTCAAGCAAGTCACTAGATCCAGCCCAGATTCAAGGGAAGGCATGTTTGAATCCACCGCTCAGTGAGAAGAGGAGAAAAGAATTTGAGGCCATCTTTAAATTACCACACTGGTGATTTATGAGCAATATTATAGCCATCAAGGCTATTTATGCAGAAAGCCTTTGATAGTTTAGATGCAGTTGCTTTTACTGATGGAAACTAGAACAGGCATGTATCCTCTTTCTCTTTTCTACCCATGTCTTGTTACATTATTGAATTTGTAAACCACGGGAGAGGTGGAGGAGAAGTGAACTCCATCTGCAAAGGGAAGCTGCTTGGAGCTGGCCCCATGGCCTAGTGGTTAAGTTCAGTGTGCTGTGCTTCAGCCGCCCAGATTCAGTTCCTGGGTGCAGACCTATACCAGTCATCAGTGGTCATGCTGTGGCTGTGGCCCACATACAAAGTAGAGGAAGATTGGCAACAGATGTTAACTCAGGGCAAAACTTCCTCAGTAAAAAAAAAAAAAAAGGGAAACTACTCTCAGGTGTAATAGGTAATTTATCTAGAAATTTAGTATTGTAGAAAACAAGGTATGCTCAGAAATATACTTGATAATGATTCTGTGCTTTACTTTGAGCAATTGCAAATGAAGAAACTGAGATCATTGTAGTCAGATATGAGGAGAATCAGGAACCAGGGCAACAGAAGAATATGATAAAGATTAGGAGAGAACACACAAAATTCACTTGGTGACATTTGGCTACAGGTTTCATGGAGTCCATAGTAGGTGGGAGTGGAAGTGGGTATTACAACCCCGCTATGTGTATATATATTTGTGCATGATTAGATATACTATTTGGCATATTCCATAGAGCTCTGATAACATGGTCTGGATCAGGCATTCCCACCGAGTCCTTAAAGAAAAATGCCCTGTATACAGAGAACACCTCCAGATATTGTCCAAGAGAGGTATTTGGATTTAGTGGGTCCCAACTAGCTATTCTATACACAGTGTAGATGCAGAAAAGCAGCACTTTTTACAGAATCCTGATGTAGTCAGGCTTTTATTTCTTGGCTGGATGTGCCACATAAGCATTAGGACTTTAAGTAATTGTGTACTAATCTTTGAAGAAGAGCGTTTTTTTCTTGTGAAAATACTGTGCAATTTTCAGATCTTCAACTAGTAGGAAGCTGAGGTGTACAAAGAGAGAAACTAACCGCAGCTGAAGTCAGTATTCATATAAAAACAGATCTGGAGAGAAATCACTCATTTTGAAATTCAATATCTTTTGAATGACGTGAGTTTTTTTTTTTTAACCTGGTGGATATAGGAACAGAAAAATAATTAACACTTTTGTGGGGTTGGAAACCACTGTGCCAAGAGAATAAAAATATTCCCATTCCAGCAGGCTTCCTTGGAGTTACGGATATGATAGTGAACTTGATGTCCAGGAGGACCGCCTTGAAGAAGTGTGGAATTAATTTTTTGAATTGCATTTTAACTTTTCAAATTCCAATTTATAACTTCCTATTACCCGATTTATTTTGGACACAGGTCCTGGACCTGTGGGTCCCTTTAAATTAAGGAAATGTGCTGAACCCCATACTGCCCAGGAGTAGGACAGGGACTGGATTCTCTCCCCACTGGCCAACTCCATTACAAGAGCTGGGATGCCTTTTCCCTCCAAAGTCACTGTCATGGTAACGGGGGCAAACGTAGGAATGACTGTCTTTCATCTTCTCATTATGGATGCTAAAAAACAACAATCAAATGTGAAACTTTGGCGTTGATTTTCCAAATCTGAAGGGTTGGCCTTGAGCTACTTTTCTGTGTAGGAAATCGTCTGCTGCGTTAATTGGAAGTTTTCTGCCCTGATGCTTTGAGGTTTATTTTGGGATTCTTTCTCAGCCATGTCTTACACCCAGACATGCACAACCAAAAGTAAGATTTGTAATTTAATTAGATGGCAGCTTATTGATTCTCTAGGATTAGCTTAATTAGTGAAGTGTCTCCACCTCTAATATTTACACCCCAGGCAGATATTTTCAAGGAGATTCTATCTGCCTGATTTAATACATGAACTATCTAACAGGCTGTATATATGCAGCTCTGAGTTAAAGCAATCAGGCAGAATCTGACATAAAACCATAAAAAATATCTAGCATGGAAATAGAAATTCTTCCTCTGTGAAACAAACATGACATGAAATTTTCCCCTAACATTTTGTTATGAAAAATTTCAAACAAGCAGGAAAATCGAAAGACTTCTACAGTGAACACCCATTTATCTGCCACCTAGATTCTGCCATGAACATTTTACTCTATCTCCTCCATTTTTCCATCCATCAATCCATCTTAGTTTTTGGATGCATTTCAAAGTAATTTCCAGACAGTAAGACAATTCCTCCTAAACACAGTGCTTCAGAATGTATATATACTAACTAAACTTCAATATTTCTATTTTAAAATTTGAACATACAATAAAAGCACAAATCTTAAGTATACTATTTGATGAATTTTGATAAATGCCTACACCTGCATAACCCAAACACCTATCAAGACAGAACATTTCCATCACTTGTCACTCTGGAAAGTTGTCTCATGCCCTTTCCCAGTCAATTCCTGACCCCAGATAGGTACACTTTATTTTATTTTATTTTTTTTGCTGCAGAAGATTCACTCTGAGCTAACATCTGTGCCAATCTTCCTCTATTTTGTATATGGGACGCCACCACAGCATGGCTTGATGAGCGGTGTAGGTCCATTCCTGGGATCTGAACCCAGGCTGCCAAAGCGGAGCATGGCAAACTTAACCACTAGGCCACTGGGCTAGCCCCCACATAAATACGCTTTTGTGTAAGATGGCTTTCACCCAGAATAATGTTTTTGAGATTTATCCGTGTTGCTGTGTGTATCAGTAGTTTATTCCATTTTATTGCTGAGTAGTATCCAATGTATGAACCTGGTACAGTTTACCTGTTTTCCTATGGGTGAACACATAAGCTGTCTCAAGTTTTCGGTTATTATGAAAAGATATTCTATGGAAATACTTATATTAGTTTTTTAATAGACATATATTTCTGTTTCTCTTGGTTAAATATTTAGGCTTGGAATTTTTGTTTGTAAGGTAGGTGTATATTTAGTTGTAAAAGAAACTGTCAGATCTTTTCCCAAAGCAGTTGTACCATTTATCACTCCCCCAACAATGTATGAGAGTTGCTCTGTATTCTTACCCCAACACTTGGTATTGTCAGTCTTGTTTTTTGAGGAAGATTAGCCCTGAGCTAACATCTGCCACCAATCCTCCTCTTTTTGCTGAGGAAGACTGGCCCTGAGCTAACATCTGTGCCCATCTTCCTCTACTATATATGTGGGATGCCTGCCACAGCATGGCCTGCCAAGCAGTGCGTAGGTCTGCACCCAGGATCCAGACCGGCGAACCTCAGGCTGCTGAAGTGGAACATGCAAACTTAACCGCTGTGCCACTGGGCCGGCCCTGTCAGTCTGTTTAATTTTAGCCATTGTGGTGGATGTGTAGTGGGACACACAACTTTTAAAAATACCCCATTCAATATTTTATGTGTGGACCTTCTTAACTATCCCAATCCATCTTAGTTCCGGGGTTCTGCAAATTTATCACTGTAAGCACTGAGTATGGGGGAGAACAGTCTCATTGGAAGACAAGCTCCGCAAGCACACGTGTTTACGGAGCTGGCACAACAGGAGCGTAATAATATGTGTTGAATGACGTGACCCTGAGTAAATACTTTCATCTCCCCAGGTCTCACCATCTTCTTGTGTAAAAGGAAAGGGTGAGTTATTCTGAGTCTCCCTAGCACTGAGGTATGGTAATTCGGATTTCTTCCTCACCCCGTCTAGTCATGAGTCCCGCGACAGCCTCGCTTGCTTTCTGACTCTTTCCTTTGACGATCTATGGGGTAGGAACTGGGGCTAGGGATTTGCTAAGAGGTCTGTGCACAGTGGGAAATTTATGTCAGAAAATAAATAAATTGGGATATACATGGACAAAAGTACACTGGGAACTTTTCTGGGTGCCAAATAACCTTAACTACTTATGTTTTCTTTCAAGCTAAGCCCTTTTCTTTGTTAAATTTCACAGTTGAGTGAAGGATGCCATCTACTCCATATAAGTGAAAACGACTTGTTTTCTATTGAAATGAATAGACACTGTTATTCTGGTGAGGATTAATGGAAAAGTAATAAACTTGATGCTTATTTTAAATGTTCACAGTGCTCCACTTGTGCCCTACACTTTGCTGCCTAATTCTAACTAGGGCAAAGTTTACAAATCCAATGGCCTCATAAGGATCCTTCAATTTATAGGTCGTCAGAAACCATCACAAGTGTTGAGTAAAAATGCTTTCGACTTATAAGTTCAAGGGTAACAGGAGGCAATGAAAGGGCAGGTGATGTTCAAAAACTGTGAGGAAAATGTAAGTTTACTAATGACTACCACATGCAAATTATTTGAAAAATACGTAAAAATGCTGCTTTTAAAGGCATTTTCTTTGTAAGGATGACAACCTTTGTCCCTGACAGCTGGTAACAGGATTATTGGAGCTTGGGTTTTTAGTGGGAACTCCTCTGTCTAAATGCGCAGGAGAGAGCCGATGAGGTGATGCTCGTCTCTACAGTCAGAGCACGCGAACTGTTTGATACCAATGCTGTGAAATGTACTGCAACTTGCTTTTGATCACTTTTTGCAGGTTTTCCGTGAGTGAGTAAGAAGAAGGGGTGATTTCTAATTCTTGGGTGCAAGGTTCTCTTTCTATCCATTAAATCAAGCTCGTTAATTGGGTTCTCCAACCTTTCGTATCTTTACTAACTGTTTTTGGTTGCTCCATCAATCAGGAGGTGTGTGTTGACATCTCACACAATGATGATGTGTTTGCCAATTTCTCTTCCTTCTATTAATTTTTGCTTTATGAATTTCTTTGATTTATTATAAGTATTTTATTGGGTGCATAGACATTTAGAATTGGGATGCTATATTGATGGTGAATTGAAACTTTCATCATTATGCGGTGACCTTCTTTTTCCCTAAAATGATTTTTGTTTTAAAGCCTACTTTGAGCAATATTAATTGATAATCTCTCTTAGTTGGGGAATTTACTCCGTATTAATTTTTATTGTGCTTATTGATATATTTTAAGTTGTTTCTATCATCTTACTTTGTGCTTTCTGTTTGTCTTGCCGTTCTGCCTTTCTGTATTTCTCCCCACAGTTTTCTTTATTTTTGCCTTTTTTCTTGACTGATTGAGTTTCTTTTTTAGTTCTCTTATTCCATTTTTTTTTCTTCTACCGATAAAAAAGCTATCCTCTCTATTTCTCCTCCTTGATGGCTATCTCACGACTCGATTCCGCTCCAGCTTCAGGACGCACTTTTGTTTTCTAGACTTTGGAGTTTCTTCTTACTTTCTAGAGAATTCTGCAATCAAAACTGTGGTAGCTGTAATTTATCTAAGAAATGCATCTTATTTACATTACATAAGTAACTACAACAAAAATTACAAGTAATTGATCTTATTGAGGGGCCACTTGGGATCTCCAGTCTGCACTATAGCCGGAATTAGAATCCTGAAATATGAGTGCGCTTTAGCTTAAGTTTCTTATGGGTTGCACCTGAGATTTCTGTCTTTCTTGTTATAATACAGATTTGGTCATTTCGTCTTTTTTTTCTCACTCCCTCTCTCTCTTCCTTCCTGCCTTCTTTAAATACTGGTCATGTGTTGAGTCCTTGTTATACACTTCACAATATTCCAGGCACTGGGTACAAGATGTATGCTCTAGAAATGCCGCACACAGGCATCCAGGTGTGAGAAGAGAAATAGCGCCACTGGAGGCATTCTGATGCAACTCTATATTATTTTGCTAATTTGATAAAAACAGTTATCAGCCTCAGGCATCTAATGATGTTGGATCACATACTCACTTTCAGGCAATGTTTAATATAGTTGGTACCTCATGCAGTTTTCTGTATAAATTAGTTATTTATATTAAACTAAATACATACTTAAGTTAATCCACATTCTAAAGGGAATTGCTTATGGGTTTGGTTATAAATAGATATTCTCTGTTTGTGTATGTAGGTGTGTTTTCCCAATCAGTGGGCCTTCTGACTTTAAATTTTTAAAATCAGTTCTGGTTAAAAGTTCCAAAAATGCTGTTCTGATTCCTCACACACCTCCTGCTCACTCTAGGTGGTGTGTAATTTTGTGAGGTGTCTTTGCTCTATCCTGTAATTGCTTTCCTTCCCAGGGCTGCTGGGGGCTGCCTTCAAAGTCGTGCTGGGACCTGCTGTCTGCCAGTAAGGACACCGCCGCATAAGATGCTCAATGTCATTTCGATCGAGCAGAAAGTCTGTGCAGTTTACTTTACGCCAGGCTCTGGTATCCCACCCAAACGAAAGCTCTCTATTAAATAGCCCAGTTGCCATTACTGAGTCCTGATTCTGCTGCACTAAATTTTTCAAACGATCTCTTTATTCCTGGGACACGTGCATGTCTAATTGTCAGGTTTAATTTATGGTCCTTGTTACTCTCTAAGTGTTTAATTGAGTTAGTGGTTATAGCTGACTCATAAAACTGTAAAATCCTTCAGTGGTAAACTAATTAACTACTGCACCTGCCCTCCAAATAATTAACATTGTTCATTGCTAACAATCAGCATTGGAGTTATTAAAAGTTACCTTACCACTCAGTTGTCTAAAGCAGAGGCTTCTGAACGTATTTGATCATTACCCAGATTAGAAATGCCTTTCCCACATCAACCGAGGACACAGACACACACACACTCTCTCTCTCTCTCTCTCTCTCTCTACTACTGGGCACAGCAGAGTCTGGTATTTTCTATTCTGCTCTCCTCTACTTTAATCTCTTTCACTTAAAAACATACCCGCCTACCAAAGAGTTTTTACAGCCTGTTTGTGGGTTATGACTTCCAAAACACCGGTTTAAGAAAACTCATACATTGAAACGGAAAGTTAAGAAGAATCAATAAAAGCTTTCTTCAAAATTAAAGCTTACTTGTTTCCTTCACCATCGTACACCCATCTAGTCGTTCCAATTCCTTCATAGTTTGAAGCCCAGTAATAAATACAGGCATTAATGTGCAGAGTAAACAGCAAGTACCCAGTTGTTCGAATGACTCTGGCAAGGAGAATAAACACAAAGTAAGTACTCATGTTGTTTCTGAAATACGGCCTATCTTACGTTTTCTTTTCCTTAAAGTCTCCGCTGAATCTCTTTGCTTTACATTTGTGAACCGTTAACTCTCATTACTATAGTATAAGATGATGGTGCCATCACATGTTTCCCGACTGCGGTGTCTCCACTGGGACTGACGGAGTGTAGGAAAAAACCTTCCTCTCTCTTCACAGATGGTGTGAGTCAACTCTGAAAGACATGCCTTGAGGAGCACCCCTCCACTTTGAGCCCCATAGCAGACGCCACACTGAGTTCACTGGATCACCCTGAGAAGCTCGTCGGACTTACGCTGTGACTGAGTGTGACCATGTATCTCTGTGCCAGTGATGTTCAGAGCAGCTAGGAAGGAAATTCAGACTAGAACGAACTGTCATGAGAGAGATATAAAGTCGATGTGTGAAAGAACATGTTTATCAGTACTTGCTCTAATTGAAGCAGGTATTATTTCCTATTTTTTTAGTCCTATATTCTTCTAAAATATAACGTGATTTTCACACTTTTATCTCACTTCAAATTATTCAGATCTGTTTTAGAACATAGCCCTATATTTTATATAGGCAAAAATCTGAAATTATCCCCTTTTCTTGATCAGGGAGGTCATATTCTTCCTAAATACTGCCTAAAATGTTGTCGCATTGCTTTCTCCCCACTTCAAAGTGTCCTGACTTATACTTTACCTGTAGATATAGGCCTTGTCCATTATCGATTCCAGATGGTGATTAAACTCAAAAAATGAGGTGTACTGTGTAGAAAACAAGCAAAAGAAATCCAAAAATGTGTTAGTCTTAGATACATCTATGTAAATAAAATAGATTTTATTTGTTACTGAAAATTATTCTATTCATATGTCTGTAAAAAAAAAAAAACCTAGGGCCTGTTTATCGGTGTCTTCCTCTGGACAGTACATTTTAGCATGATGCCAGACTTCCAGAGCTTCCGCTGTGTTTTATTTTTACCCTCCAGTTAAGTCTTGTTTGTAATGCTTGCTGAAAATCAAGCTTAAAAACATTTCTGTCCTTTTTCTTTTTAATGCATATAGTAGAACTCTGTTTTACAATAATTGAAATCACACTCTCCCCAAAACGTAAAGTAGGAAAAGTATAATCTAATACACTGACATCACAAGAGCTGTTAAATCTTGTTGTTCAATACTAACATTGTTTTTAAGCAAGTTGCATTAAATGTATATTTACTCCCACAAAATTTAAAGTCCAGTAAGTGTTCGCATTTGTTAGCTGTTATGACGTTGTTCAAAGATACGATGAGTTCATATGCATCTAATCCAAACAAGGCTGCCATGTCCCTCGAGCTCTTTCTGCCTCTGTCTCCTTCTGTCTCAGCTCTCGGCCCCTGCATGCACTTCCTCTTCTGCTGCTGCAGGCGGTTAACCCAGGGGTAGGAGCCGAACGCCAGTCCCACCTCCACCGTTTGCTAACTGAGCCATCTTGGAAAACTCAATATCTCTGTACCTCCGTGTCCTCATCTGTAAATGAGGACAATAAGAAAACGTGCCTCCTAAAGGGGTTGCATGCGGACATGAGTTAATATACTTAAACATGTAATGTGCTTAGACCCATGGTATCTCCAAGAGAGAAGGAACCTTAGAGAGTTCTTAGTTCAAAATTTCATCCAATATAGATACGACTGTAATAGAGCATTTGGAATTAAAAAAATGATATAACAGTGACTACTTACTTAGAAATATACACAAATGATTTGTTTTTCTAGAATTCCTGAAGAGGAAAAGTTCCTCAAACATTCAGATTAAGATCATTTCAATTTGTGGTAACTTGTTTATTGTGCCAGAAGTTTGCACAAGAGAGTGTTTTTAAATTTAGCTTGTGTTCACTGTGGAGAAAACTTATATTTTTGTTTTCTTGTGTATAATTTGGAGACAGATACATATTTATCCTAGAGAGTTGTGCATTAAAATGACACATTTATATGTAAAATGACTGGGTTACGGGGCTGTGAAAAGATCAATGCTGACTTTCAGAATCTCTTGTATTAAAAGAAAACACTGAATATAGAGGGCTTTCGGACATCTTAGGGATACCGAGATGGAACGTGAACAGCTGGCATTTTATAAGCTTTTATTACAACACCAGACCAACTCCCAAATCTCTAGGAAACTGAGTTTTTCTGAAAGTTGGTCCTCTCTGAGCAGGGCCTCCTGAAACTTTCCTGGGAGACTGGGAATTCCATGAGGCATGGCCTGCCCACTGAACTGCTTGGAAGGTTAAGTGCTGCCTGAGTCTAGGCCACATGCCAGGGTCAAACCAGAGAGCTCTAGTGTTGTTTTGAATGTACAGGAATAGAGGGTATGGTCCCTCTCAACTTGGAAAAATCATGGGCATGGAAGGAAAGCCCTGTCAGCCTGAGGGTTATTTGACAACCTGATTATAGTGAAGAATTTAGAATCGGAAAAACATGTGATAGAATCCAGATACTGTCAGTCCCCAACAGCATCTCTAGACAGATTTATTCACCCTGCTAATTGTCATTTTCCTCATCTCTAAAATGAAGTTGTTCAGAGGAATAAATGAGATAACAAGCATAAAGTTGAACAAAGTATGTTGGCCCAAGTGTGTATTCGACAACTAGGAGCTGCTGCTCTTGCTGCTGCTGGCGTCATCAGGATCCACTGTGTCCCCAGGTTGTGCTGTCTTGTCTTCCCAAGATGCGAAGGAGATAACCACCTAAAATTTATAAAATCTTCGGTGTTCCTTTTAAGAAGGTTATCTTTGGGAATACAAGCTATCATTGCTATTGTTAAAGATTTCTATGAAATTTCACATTCTCACTCTTCTAAGATTCGTTTCAGGTACCCGATGAAGCCATGAGTTATAAAATATTTATATCTTAGCATCTTTTTGAATAGGTAATACATTTACATAGTTCAAAAGCAATAGGAAATATGTACTTCAAATGTCTTGCCCCTACTCCTGCGCCGATCCATTCTCTTTTCTCTCTTGCCTCCCCTCCTCACCTCAGGTAACCATTTTTATTAGGTTTTTTTGTAGCTGTTCAGTGTGTATGAAAATACAGAAAAATGGGATATTTTCCCCATTCTGTTATGTAAAAGTTAGTATTGTTCTATAAACTGTTCTGTAACTAGCTTTTTTTTTTTCAACTTCGTAATTTATCTTGGAGGTCTTTCTGTATCAGTTCAAAGAAAACTTTCTCTTTATTTTTTTTATTTTACAAAGTATTCTGTTATATAGATGTACCACAATTTATTTAACCAATTCCCCTTTGAGGGTTGTTTGAGTTGCATCCAAGTATGTAAATGATTTTGTTATGCAAAAGTGTATTTGCATTTTTTTCTAGCATTATAGAATTTTAGATGAGCAAGATAACTTAGAGGTCATTTAATCCAACGTCCTCATTTTATAGCCAGCATTCAGGCATTCAGTGACTGTCTAATAAGAAAGGACAAATGGAAAAGAATAAAATTATAAAAGATTCATTTGTAATTATAGTTGTATTTAGAAGTAAAAAGGCATTCCTATCTGAGATTATAAAAATACCTATTATGAGATACAGAATAAAAACAGCTAAGAGCAACTTCCATTAGTAGAAACAACAACATTTTTCTTTCATTCAATTTTTAAAATTCATAGCATTGACGGGGGCAGAAAAGTGGAGGAGAGTTTGGGAAAGTTAAGAATATTCTACTTTTAGGATATTTTAGATCACTTCAAGATTTCCATTATTATAAGAAGACAATTAAATGTAATTATCTTACCTTTAATACTCTATTTGTCCTAAATATTGGATTAAACCCAAAGAAGAGGTAGAAAACATCAAATGGAATTATTGATGCGACATCCAACTGTTGGAAGAACACGTTCACAGTTATGTTGTGTTTACATGCTTTTTTATACACGGATTGACTTATACCGATGTATATAAAAACTGACCAGCCGCCATGAAGTATTGTTTAATACAAAATTGCCTTCATGGTGCCACCGAAAGGCATATGAGAACCATGAAAACAAGGACGCTATTTTGTAGCCTACTACCGACGTACTTCATTTCCACCTCGTTGCCCCTCCTGTTGCCTCAGCCACTGCATTCTCTGGGACTTTTTTGGACCTGTCACATACACTTCAGAGATGGCATGGCTGCTAATGTTAAAATACATTTTAATAGTGTTTTAAACGTGGGGCTCTTGGACTGAAAATCAAGTCCGCTCTTGATTTTATTTGAAATCATTGCCCATTCATCACAGTGATATATTTTTATGTTCCAGCTAATTCTCCAGCATTCAGAACTGATTATATTTTTGGTGGATCATCCAGACTCCTCAATTCTCTCTACTGCTGCCTACTTTGGATCGTATTGCTAACAATAAACTGCTGTGAAAGTATCTATTGGAGACCGTGCAGACTAAGAGAGAAGAGAGGAAAGAAATCAGTGCCATTTACAAATAATCAGCAGCTCCAATGGGAAAAGGTACTGAAAGCGCTATTATGGCTAAAAATAGATATTTTTAAATTCACCATATACTTAAATTATTCCGGCCTTCTATTACCCTGGTACTTGTGAAATGACACATCACACTTGAATACTTTCCTGATCGCAGTGATAGCTAAAAATTCTTCTATGTAAGATAGTTATTCATTTTCATTAATTTTTACGTGGTTTAAAAAATAGGGTACATTAAAAAAATCTAATTTACTTAAGACAATTAAGAGCAGTTAAGAGCTTTCTGTAAGATCATATATATGAAATGGAGAGTTGAGGTAATTAATTGTGTACCAGAATTTCACAATAGCCTAGGTCAATTGAAAAGAAATGGAACTTTCAGTTTGATTTAACCGGATTGGCTATTATAAACAAATTACTTACTAAAAGTATTGGTTTAGAAATTGCATCATATCATCAAACCTCATTGATTTTTACCCTACAGATATTGAGCCTCGTAACAAGTTGAGAAGTATACAGAACAGCTGCTAAAATAATGTCTCACAGAGCAGAAGGCAGGCTCACAGAGCCGTTGACTTGTGTAGTGCTATTTCCGCACCCATGTTTTCTGGCTCAAATCACAATGATCTTTCCTTTTTACCTTTAAAATAACTTTATTAGGACTAATATGTCAGAATCATGATCTTTTTACTTGCTGCCTATCCGGTTGCTCAACTGCCCACTTGCCTTCTCTGTGCGGACAGTCACCAGCTGTGTTTGATGTTAACACACTAGCATGGATTTGTGTAGGTAGAGATGATTTATTTTTCACGGGACTGTAGAAAATTGAATTAAGTGTTGACTAACACTGCACTTTGTACAAGGTGCTTTGCGAGGCATGTTTGAGTTGAAATCAGAATGAGATATTGTTTCTGTCCACAAAAAGTTAACTATCTAATAGTGGTGGAACCAAGCACAAAAATAACTATAATACAAGCCAGAAGACAGGCAGGGTGTGCTACGGGAACTCAAAAGGAGAAGGGACCACAATTAAATGAATGTAAAATTTTACATTTCTAAACTCAAATTAAATATATGGTTAATTTGCTCTTATTCAAATGCAAGAAAGTGATTAAGAGTTCGGAATAAGCTTTGTGGCACTTACAAAGAATATCCATCCCCTTTGTAGAATTCATCAAAGTAGTATTTATTATCAATATGTCTAAGTATGTGACAATTTTTTACAGAAAAATTAGTTGGAGATAAAAACAAATTGAAAGAGATTTTAATCACCAGAGATCTCCAATAGGGACAATTTTGCGTGTAAATCCAAATTTGTAGTTTTTAACAAGATTTGAGGCCACTAAAGGGTTGTCCTTGGAGTGAGAGTCTGGAGTTCACTCATATGGATTAGGCAAACTTGGATAACCACCAATCTCTGCCTATTTCTCAGAGTTGGGAGGAACAAATAAAAGATAAGAAAGTACTTTGCAAATAATTATGGTTGAAAAACATAAGATTATACTCTTATTTGGGGAAGATACCATGTTATTTAAGTAGTTGCTTCTTTTCTAGTTGTTATTTTGCTTACATGGACAAGAAAGAAACGAGTAGAAACCATTTTGTAGACTTTTACACTATTATGCTACATGAATTGGAGGCTAGAATTCTGTGTGCATAAGACAAAGTACACCTCCTACTCCTTTCCTGACATTTAAATTGGAATTTAAATGTGGGCACTAACATTTTGTTCTGCCTAATAAAGACCCATATATTGAATTACACATTTGCACGTACAAGGAAGTATATCTGGTAATTATTGAGAAGAAAAAAGTTCGGGCCTACCTTTGCCTAATAAAATTTCATCTGTATAAACTTTGTTACAAAGGTTATAATTCTGAAAGACGGCAGATTTTTTCTGGTAGAAATCCATAGATGGGACCCAAAGTGAAAATGGCAATGGGTTACTTGAGCAAATTTGAAACTGTCAGTCACCTACCTGAAATTTTGTAGAACTCCTGTAGTGTTTCTTTAGCTCATTTGAATCCACCTGAAATGTTATATTTACATTTTATATAAATTTTAACCGATTTCATCAACTTTCCAACTTTAGAAAATATTTAGAGCTATTTCCCTTTCTCATTCCTTCCGACTTCAACCTATAAATATGCTCTATCCTTATCTTAAACTAAAAAACCTTCCCTGGCGTTTGTTTTCTTTGTGTTATTGCCCTGTTGTTTGTCACACTCAGTTTTAAAGAGAGTCACCTACATCACTTTGTTCCACATCTTTCCCTCATGTTTATTCCTCAAGACGCGGCAGTTTGACTTTCGCTCTCTTCTCTTATTGCATCATGACCGCCAGTGGGTGAAAGCCACCGATGACCTCCTAACGAACACACCCAGGGAATCCTGTATAGTACTTAGCATTTTTTTTTTTTTACGGCATTCACCCTGTTTTGAAATTGCACATGTATTTCTTCGTCCATTTATTTAAAATCTGTTTACTCCATTAAATGGCAATCTATCTCCAGACAAAGTCGATTTTGTTTAGCAACTGTATAAAACTAGTGGCTAGGTAATACTAAGAGCCCAATAAATCTTTGAGTGGATGAATAGACAAAGGAATGAAGACATGAGTAAAACTTTTTGAAGCATTTGACATTTTTTTGAACAATTCTGTCCTTGAAACTATGACTTTCTAAAGAATCTGTAAGGCCATTCTTGGTTTACTTCTTCAGTCTCAACTTTGTGGCGTCCTTCTTGGATTCTTGGGCTAGCCCTTTCAGAGCCAGTGTTCCCCGGGACTCAGTGATCTTCTCTTTACCCTTCTTCCTGGGAAGTTCCATCCACCTTCACAGTTTCAAAGATCACCATGCATGTTGATGCTACCAAATCTCTGCCTCCACCTAATATCATTTTCTTGAGCTGTTGACGTGTACGAGCAACTGCCTGTCGTCTTCTTCATTTAGCAGTTTGCTCATCTCAAGTGTAATCTATGCCAAACGTGAATTCATCATCATTCTCCATTACCCTTAAGCCTACCACGCTCCTCCTCCTCCTGCTCCTATTGAGTATCCTACAAGCATCCTCATCTACACTGGTCACTCGCCCTCCCTCAGCCCTCATCCAGTCAGCAACCAAGTTCCACTGATTCTTCTTCCTAAAATTTTCTCTGGTCCATTCTCCCTTTTGGCCTTGGTCTCCTTGCCTTTAGTCGTGCTCTCCTCGGTCCATTCTAAAATGGCAGCTGGATGATCTCCCTAAATCAGGTCATTTAACAATCCCCATTTATGTCAAATCCTGTACCTCCACATGACTTTAAGAAAAAATCCAAGCTCCTTTTCATGGTCGGTGCTACTTTTTCTATCTTACTGGCCTCCTGTGGCACCCACACCTCTGCGAAATAGTTCCTCAAATGCATCACAGAGTTTCTTGCCTTGATGTCTTTGCTCTTCCCAGAGCCTGGAACGTATTTTTTCTCTTTTCTCTTGTGGTGGAGGTGTGCAGATAGCTTAAATTCATCCATCAAGATTTGGGCCAGGTGTCCCCTCCTTCATGCGGTTTTCTCTACCCCTCATAGCCCCAGGGCTCACCTCTCTCATGATTCACACCACAAAAACCCACTATTTTTCTTTTGTCTGTCCGTCCTCCATACTCTGAGTTACTTCAGAGGGAAGGGACCAAGTCTTTGTCTTCTGTTTCTCCAGTTCCTAACACAATGTCTCACACACAGGAGTTGCTCAATAAATGTGTGAGAAGTGATAGATGAATAGGGAGGTATTTCTTAACATTCAGATCTAAAAGAATTAATGCTAATGTGGGACTTAGAAGCCTATATTTCAGTTACAGGTAGGAAGGCATTGCCTGTGTACTATTAATTAGTTGACCAATGTATTATAACTTGGACACAGGAAGCCACATGTTGTAACAATTATTATTCAGGCTGTCCAACTTCAGAAGTTTTAAACTAATGCTGAGCAATGTTAGAGATTGGTTAGCCAACTCTCTAATTCCTACCCCCCACACCTACTTTTTTTGACTATAATTTTTGCTCATGTACACATACTAAATTTTGCAGAAATGTGTTAGAAAATATATGACCTGCTCATTTAATGATTTTCGCTGTGAAACAAAACTGCTTACTGAGCCACAGGTAGACACAGATAGAAGGTAAAGTTGAACCATGTCCCAAGCTTGAGTAGAACCGATCAGCTGCTTCAAAGCTCGTGTGGGACAGGCGCGTTTCAAGTCTGAGAAGTTAAGTTAAAACATCACCTCTTCCTCAAACCCCGGAAGAACGTTTTTTAGCACATTTTTTCCCTTTTCTTTCAGGGTTGTCTATGATCCTATGATTGAATAAATGTAAATGAAACTAAAACGTGCTAGATTAAATGAAAATGTCATCTAATGATTCTGAAATTCCTCTTCTTTGGAGTGCTAAATAAGTTTGGCTTCATCAGCCTTATGAGGATCAGCATGTGTACCGGTAACAATTAGGCACTTATTTTAAAATGTCACCCTATTTAATTCTCTTTCTTTTAAGCCTCATCGTCATGCAGGCAACGCTTCTTCAGAGGAGGCTTACTTTGGGAAAGGTATGCTAATTGCACCTAATCCTTTCCCAATAAATAGTTTTTGGAGAAGCTCTACCAAGGTATGTTATATGCACTTATTATCTACTTCTCTTAAAAAGTTCATAGAAACTCCACAATTTCACATAGAACAGATAGAAGTGCTTCAAAAATAATAATGCCATCTGAAACAAATACAATGCAGATTACATAATTATTCAAGGAAAGAAAATACTTGAACCAAGATTACCCTTCATTCATTCCTTCAGACATTTCTTGAGTAAACTCTGAGTTCCTAGGATAGATAAGGAAATGAATCGAATACTGTCCCTACTCTCTAATAAGAAACTTATTATCAGGTAAGAAAGAGAGCTCCTTGTACAAATATGAGACAACAGGGAGAAGCTAAGTATGTGGATATTCATTCATCTGATTTATTCAACAATTTACTGCACATCTTCTAGATGCCAAACCCTCACTAGGTGTACACAGTCTTATTTAATCGTCACAATAGGTTTATGGGGTGGATACTACTATTCCCACTTTATGGATGAAAAAGATAGTATTCAATGAAAGGGTAACTTTATTTTCTTCATATAATGCTGCTAGTGGAATCTGACCCTGAGCTGTTTGGTTCTACTACATCATAATTACCCTAATTGTTATTTAACAGTTAAATAACAGAAGCATGAGTAAAGTGTAGAGAAGGGAGTGGTTAATTTTCTTCAGGTCAGTTTATAAACATTGAGAGCATTAAGCGCTGATAGCAGTTGAGTAAAATGGTGCCTGATTGACATCATCACCAGATGGCGCTCGCATCTGCACGGATCCTTTGTGATTCTAGGTTTAGCAAAGTGTTGTGTGTGGCAGAGTCTCATATCTAATTTCCACGGTCATTTCCAACTTTATTTCTGCTGTCTATAGAGGAAATTAAGACAAGTGACTTTTTTTTTGGTCCTTGATTCAAAATTCTGATCTCTATCTGTGCAGCACCATTTTCAGAAGAAAGATACAGTAAATAAATGCTGTGGAAAACTTGCAAACCCTCCCAGTTCCCAGTATTGTGGCTTTTAGCACCTCAAAGTGTTGTCTGTTACTTATCTGTTTTCCGTTAAGGCCTTGGGGAATTCATATTTTCATTCTCCAGCCCTGACGCAGTACCTGGCAACTGCAAGTATTTAATAAATGTTAGTTGAATGAATGAATGAATAATTTGCTGGTGTACACCAAAGCTAGCATAGATAGCCAAATGTAGAGACCTTCAAGTTGGATACTCCACTTACATAGTTTTCTTACCAAAATGTAACCCAGTTTCAAAGGCTAAAACTACCTACTCTAAATCAAGGAAACCATTAAACGTCTTTTGAACAAACAAAGCAATTAGTTCCCGTTCTATGTTTGTAGCTTATGGTAATGCATTTTAAATAGAGCCCATTGAGTGTGTTTTTATTGGTTATTTTTCTTGGTTTTAACACTCCATTGTGTGCAAAGGCCTCTTATAAAATTGAAAATAAAAGTCTCCCCTTACTGATTTTGTCATTTTCCATTTGTCAAACATCGATTTTCTCCCCCCCTTGTGCATCTAATGGAGGTTGAAATTAGCACTCTTTTTTTGGTGTTGTTTACTCCTTATTTGTACACCGTCATCATCATTCATCAAGCTGCCAGTGAGCTCTGGGGACAGTGCTGGTGGGTTAACCAACACTCTGAAGTCCGCACAAAGGCTATTTTGAGTAGATTTTTGCTACAGCTTTAGTTCTTGCCTTTAGAGTTTATTTCTTGGAACGATTTCAAATAAAGGAGGTATTCCCCAGCAAACAATATTTTTTTTAGAAGAAAAATAACCAAAATGACTTCTTTCAGCTTTTTGATAATTTAAAATTATCTGGAGATTCAAAAGAAAATAAATATTGAGGAGATTAAGAAATCTACTTCTCTTCTACAAAAACATATATAACCCAAGGTGCCACACACTGGGTCACTCTGCTCTTCCTACTGCGACATTGGGGGATCTGTTCTGTGCAGCCCTTGCTGGGACTGTGGAAAGATGTTTCAGTGGACATCAGTTGGGAAGGAAGCATCCTGCTAGGCAGCTAGGGAAAGGACCAAGGAGGAGAAGCTCTTAGATTTAGGTGTGTGCTTGTGAAAACACATTCTTTTGTTTATGTCTTAGATTAATCAGATTGGCTATGAAATTCCCTCAATACTGAGAATAAATCCAGGAGAAGATACTTTCTCCTGAGGGTAAGGATGCTAGTTGGTCACTGCATTTGACGGTGAGACGTGGGATGTGGTGAATCTAGAAAGTGAAGAGCAAAAGGAAGATAGGCCAGCAGATACTGTATTAATTGAAAAACAAAACAAAACGACTACTGTGTGTCTCTGTGCTTGATTTGCACCTGTCTGCATGGCATGCCTTCCACGCCCATGGTTTGCTCTCTCGATGGAGACCTTGATGGCTCGTTGTTCTCTCATTGCCTTATAGCACATTCCAACAGTACATTTTGCAATAGTGGAAATATTCTTTGCTATCCAATATGGTAGCCGTTAGCCACTTATGGATACTGGGCACTGGAAATAGGGATAGTGTGGCTGAGAAACTTGAATTTTTAATGTTATTTAATCTTAATTAATTAAAACAAATTTGAATAGACACATGTGGCTTGTGGCCACTACATCAGAGTCTACACTAATTAAAAAGGTCATGAATGCTTTTCTTCCCTTTTTAAGTGGATTTTCCCAAAGGGTCCAGGTCTAAAACCTTGGACTTGATTTCCGTGCTGTGTGCAAGCACTGTGCTAAGTGCTGATTATACAACGATAGACAGGACTCAGTCTGTGTCCTACCACACTCACAGCCTGGTGCTTTCTCACAACACCACCTTGTCTCCCAAGGAGGCAGGGCCGACTCTGATGAAGGAAATAATACCGCCTCAAGTAAAGAAATACTGAGGGGAACCACAGATGATCACGTGCTGGAGAACTGTGGCCTCGCAGACTGCGGGAGGCTTGATTACGAGAGGAAGGTGTATTAAACTATTTCTTCTTTTTGCATTGATAAGTTATATATTTTTTAAACATTGTTTAGTTAAAATATGTATGTGCACGGTTTTGACCTTTCAGACCTGGCATTATCTTTGTATCCTCAGGTAATATCGAATTCTGAAAAACTCGCCAACTGAGCCAACACGGTGTGGTCGTAATGAGCGTGGGTTTTGGAGTCAAGCCCTGGGTTTGAATCCTGACTCCACTACTTTTCACCTACCTTCTCCAGACCTCAGTTTCTGTATCTGTAAATGGGGCTAATAATATCTTCCTCATAAGGTGATTGACGGGACTGAGTGAGGCATTGTAAATAAATCAACCAGAATAATAATGAGAGCTCACGGTTGATATGCACTCAGAGGCACCAGGCGCAGTTCCAGGCAGTGTACATGCATCAGTTCATTCGGTCTCCTATTAACAGCATGAAGTGCTATTGTTATTCCCATTTTCAAGACGAGGAAACTAAGGCACAGGGCGATGCATGGTCCCCAGCACATAGGGAGCGCTTGATGGTTGTCTTGTTGTTATTGTTATAATAATAATAATTATGATTATTATCATACTGGTGGTTTCCAGTGGTTAAAGACCCATCCAGTCAGACATGAAATAAAACAAAGCTAATTTGTTTTTTGTGGGCAGACCTGATATTCATTCGTTAGTTTCTGCTTTCCCCTTATGACTCACTATGATGTCTCCTCCTCTTATAAACTGGAGTCTGGGCTGGATTAACAGCATATCGCAAAAGTAGATGAGATCACACACGACGTCCGTGATGAGCCAGTAGTGTGTGTTGTCTGGGGTCTGATACGGGAAGACGAGGCGCAGTGGGATGAGCCAGCAGTTCCAGTTATAGGCCACGGTGACGAGCAGGAGCCACAGGAGATAGAGATGATCTAGAAAAACAGCAACTGGGGTGACCCACACGGCAGCAACAGGCATTGAAATAACCCTCTCGCTCAGTTTAGGAAAGCTCAGTTTAGGCAGCTCTGGAGCCAGGAGCTCTCCTCTAGGTGCCTCCATGGACACTCAGACAGACCATCCTGCTCCAGAGCAAGAGGCCCTGGGTGCTGGGCGCTAAGGTGGTCCTGTCAGCTTTGGAGAGTGTCTCTCCTATCTCATAGAGAAGGGGCCACTCTGAGCCTGCACCCGAGTGAAAATACTGCATGGATGGCAAGGGGAACCCAGAGAAGCTGGGCTCCCCGCCCAGGGTGGCCACAGCAGGCTCTGCTTGTGGGCAGCCCAGCCGCAGGGTCACGGGCATGTGGTGAACGGCCTCACTTGCCCCAAGATGTGTGGGTGAGGGGAGGGCAGAGAACCAGACCCCGAAGGCTGTCCCAGGCCCTTTGCCCCAGGGAGGCGGTAGGAGGGGATGTGTCCAGTTAGAATAATTGACAGTGTGAGCCCTGGAAGAAGATGAACACTTACGATGGTTTTTGAGCCGGGGGTCAGTGTAAATATTGCTGACTGCTCTGGGGCTTTCTTTTCAAAGGTATAATTAGGGGCAGGACAGACCCTGACTGTGTTTTAAAAACAGGCAAGAATATTTTATCGGTTGTCCTCATCAGAGAGGGACAAAGGAGCCATTGCATATTTAATATAGTCTAAATTCTGCTTTCTGGGTAGATTCAGAATGTGGGCCAGGGAACATGGAAGCCCTCTGCGACACTGGTTACAGAGGTTCTTGGTAACAGCCGGCCCTCCCCCAGGACAGTCCCCCTTTGACGGTACCCGTGTACGAATCTATGCTTCTCGGGAGTCTCATCCGCTTTAAGTACTCTGTCAGAGGCATCTTCCGCAGTTTCCAACACAACACGTGATAGTAATGTTCTTCTTTGGGCTGAGCATTGCTTTCTTGGGTTGAGGATACAGCTGTGGGTTTTGCTTTAGAGGAAGAAAGGAGATGAAAACGTTTTTAAGAGGTTAAATTAACTTAAATTGGCTTAATGAGAAAAAGCTTGGATTTCTTGAGGTCAGAACATTCCAGAATCTTCCCCTTTCCATACAGGCAGATGAGACATTTCGTGACACTTAAAATAGTGACATGGTGACAATATCCATCTAATGAACTGGAATTTGGAAATATATACGTTTAAGCTCACTAATTAAGTGTCCCACAGGTGTTACAAATAGGATATTTTAAATATAAACCTGATTCTCACATATTTTGGAGCATAAAGAAAGTGTGTGTGCTTTGGCTTTGCATTGAGCAGGAGCGTTGCAAATGTGTATAGTTCTATGGGATTCAGTTTCAGGCTTCTTTAACCTCACATACATCCTTCAAGTTACGAGCAAATAAAGCTCAAAGTATTCTTTTCAACATACAGTCATCAAACTATAAGGACTATGTTTTATTTTAGCCTCTTCTCTTTAAAAGAAACTATTATGCAATACATAGTTTATTTTGAAAATCCAACTTCCCTTCTACAGAATTATAAGGAAACCCTCAACTCCATCCCACGTAATTAACAATTTTATTTTTATTTATCTGTTATTAAACAACCAAACTTTCTTCTATTTCTTTGTCCGTGCATACACAAACATTTTACATATATGCAATCCTAGTGTACGTCTCTTTGGTGCTCTGCTTCATCGTATTTATTAATTTTTCACAGACGTATTTCTGTAATGACCAGCGAGGTTGGCAGCCATCCTTCCCCTTGTGTGACTGTTGATGCCCTTTGCTCTGTTGTGTACTCAGTGTCCTGCGTTGTTATCATAGGCAGTTTGTATACTGTGGGTGTTCTTAGTTAAGATTTACAATAAATCCTGCTATGGCAGATGTGGTTGTTGGTCTGCGCATATGCCATGGCCCCGGCTGTCACGTGCAGAGGGCTCCCTGCAGCTCTTGGCTGGAGGGTTTCTCCCTGCTGGCTTGCTTGAAGCGCTGGAGAGTTACAACATGCCCCAGCAGCAACCCTCAACCAACGAAGGACAGGAGCTGGGGAATCAATCCACCATCTTCTCTCGGGATAATTCTTAATCTCCGAGTGAGTGTCATCCGCATAGATTTCCAGCTGGATCAAGCACCGGTGGCCCACAGTAGTAACCCGGTCATTAACACACCTTTATGGTCTTAACTCCCTTCTCTGTCTTTCTTGCCCGCTTTTACCTTCCTGAGTCCCCCTCAACATCCACTGTTTATACCCAAATCGTTGTCTCTGGGTCTGCTTCTGGGGGAACCCAAACTAAGACATTTGCAAAACAGAGTTCCCTCACAACTTCCTTCTTCCCAGTTCTTTGAGGTGACAGTGCTTACCAGTTTTGGGGCTGGCTTCAGGTGAGGATAAATCATCTTCCACCAACTTCCTTTTGTACAGGGCCGTTCTTTGACGCATCCTCTTTACCAGGTTGTGTAGCTGGGCGTCAGAATACTCGTTTATAATGGGGGCTTCAGGTGGTTTGCTCTTTGGACTAAATGAGGGGAAAAGTGGCAATGGAGATAAAGTCATACAGGAGGAGATACATACAGGGAAGGGATCAAGTCTTCACCTTCCTTATATACTCAGAATTATTAACTGCTCTTTTCTGCAATTGAATAGGACAATTCAAGCATTGGGTTTGATGGAAATAGTGCTGGTACAAACCAGATTTGCCACAGAAAGCCTAGAATGCACAAATAGCAAATGGCCATTCTTGACCATAGTGGATCTTGGTGACTGTGACTCTGCCACTAAATTTTGTCATTTTTAGAAAAAAAGCTATAGCTGGCGTGGTAGGCAGAGTTATAAGATGGCCCCTTGGTGGACACGTCCTGCATGATCCTGGGAAAAATGAATATGGTGGATTTTACTCCCATAATTAGTTCTTGTTAGATGGCTCCTTGACTTTAAGAGATTATACAGATGGGCCTGATGTCATCAAATGAGACCTTAAAAAGCAGAGAGTTTCTCCAGCTGCTGACAGAGCAGAAAATGAAGCATGAGGGGGATTTTACTTGTGAGAAATTCTCCACTTTTGGCTTTGAAGAAGAAAGGGGCCCGCTGATAAGAATTGCATGAGGCCTCTAGGAGCTGAGGGTGATCCTTGGCTAGCTGATAACAAGGAAACAAGGACCACAGTCCCACAGCCACAAGGAACTGAATTCTGCCAGTAACTGGAATGAGCTTGAAGCAGATTATTCTCTGGTGCTTCCAGGTAAAGGGCCCCGCCAGGCCTGGCTGGCACCTTGATTTCAGTTGTGCGAGACCTTCAGCAAAGAACCCAGGAACGCCCACCCAGACTTGGATCTGCAGAGCTGTGAGCTGACAAATGGGTGTTGTTTTAAGTAACTAAGTTTGTGATCATTTGTTACGCAGCAATAGAAAACTAATATAGTTAGCGTGCTTTAATTAACTTCCTTTCTAAGAAAACATACAGACTAGGACGGGTATAAGGTATAAACTAGTATACTTCATAACAATCTGAGTTTCCGCACAGGTTTTCCTCAGAGCTCTAACTCCCTCTACCTTCCTCCTGAGGTCTGACACTGGGTCTACACAGCCCCGCATGGGTTCTATCCATTCTCACCTCCTCATATCCATATCTGTTCTTTCTATCTCACTTCCAAACCAGACCACAGAGTTCGCATTAGAACTGGGTAACTCGTGGGTTCCATTTGAAGAGAACTCTAGTATGAGCCTCTCTCCACTAATCTCTACTCCCCATCAGGCCCACAAATATATCGTATCTGTAATTGTTTACAGATTCCCAGACCTTTCATGTCTTTTTCTCTCCTCTTCTAATTATCATTCTATAATTTATACTTCTTTCAAAAGTCAAAAGTCTTGCCTCAGCATCGAGATTCTTCAAGTGTATCCCACTAACTACGACCTTTGTAAGCCTTCTCAAGGTGGTGAAGACTGAGCAGCGGTGAAAGAAAATCTGACACGTCTTAAACAATACAGAAATAGGGGAACATTAGGTCCACAAAACCAGAAAAACTTTTCTTTCTGATTGAGAAGTGTTGTCATGTATATCATTTCAGTCATTTCTTCTTAAAGTCTTAGTGAGCCTAGAAGTTTATCCATCTGTCAAGTGATTATTGAGATTCTACTTTATGTACTGGAAACATATATAGAGTTAGAGAGTTAGATAGACACTAGCCCTACGGATGTTCATACTTCAAAGTGGGGGCAAGGATGTAAAGAAGTAGCTAATAACAAAGATATGCATGAAGTGCTCTGCTCACATCGAACTTGGCCTGTGCTATCAAGGAGGGGCTGTACAGAGAAAGCTTCTTCAGTCTGAAGGAATCAGAAGGCTTTTGACAGAGAAATGAAACAAGGGCCTTCTGGGACTTGAGAACAGTGTGTTCAAAGACGTGAAAACACATGACATGTTCAGCAAGTGTTTTGGTGTGACTGGAACAGAGTGTGTATATGGAGGGGGCCAGGTGGCAGGCAGAGTAGGAGTGGAGGTGGTCATGTCTGGAAAGGAGAGTGGAGTTGGGTTATGATGGGTCCTATATGACCCGCTTAGGAGTTTGGACATTAACCTGTAGGCTAACGGGAGCCAATGCAGAGTATTCAGCAAATGAAGGGTGTGAGAAGGTGGAAGTTCTGGAGAAGCAGCAGCAGTGGTTGAGTTGAAGAGGAGCAGTGTCAATGCATGGAGGCAAGGAAGGAAGTTAATAGATTGGGTTAGAGCTGGTGGGGGAAAAAGAGAAGGGCTAAAGAAATATTTTAGAGGCAGAAATCAAAGGATTTGAACTTTCTGGATCTTTTGGATAAATCCAAATAAGGAATCAAGAATAACTCCTAAGTTTCTATTAAAATAGACTAGATTCATGAAGACACTAATATAAATAGGAATTCAGAAAGGAGATATTTGTACGTAGTGGGTGCATGGAAAAAATGAATATTTTGTGTGTGTGTATATGTTCGACTCAAGGTTGTGTAAGACCTTGTGTGGTGGGACCTTCTTGTGATGCCCAGGGGACATTCAGAAATACAGCTCTGGCCGGGTCTTGGGGGTCCTCAGTGGATATGGGGTGTTTGAAGCAACATGAGTGGATGACATCCTCACAGACTGAAGTTTTCAAGGTCAGAAACTGTATGTTTCCTTTATACTCCACAATAAAAGTTAATAAATGTTTATTGAATAAATAAACCCACTACTTCTAACCTTTTGTTTGACCTTATTTGACGTGCCTCAATGCAATAAAAAAATGTAAGCAAAGTGAAGCTGAGGGTTGGCGGGTCACTAACTGTGCAGTCAGGTATCCAAACTGTCAAAATGTCTAATTCACACCCGAAGACCTAAGGAGAATGTTTTTTCTTTTCCTGAATTATCTATAAGCCCTAATTGACCACATAATTGCCACTTAACCACACCAGTTTGTACTGTGCAAACCTACCTAACAGTTAAAATGCTGAAAATTGTGTTAGAAAGCATGCCAGCATTTCAAATACATAGCTATATTTTAACTATTATACGCTTTTCTTTTTGTATTAACTGGGGATTAATATGTCAATCTACTTCATGTTTTCTTTTTTCCAGCTTCTTTTCTGGAGTAATCTTGGCTCATCTTCTCCCCCACCTACCTATATACAGAAGATATGAATATATTTTTCTTTAGATAATTTTGTGACTGAAGGGAAAAAGGCAAATACAGATGAAGAAACATATATCTCATGAGATAAACGAAAAATCAAATGGGGGTAGAAGGGAGAACCCATGGTTATGCCTTATATAACTATGCTTCCTTTGAGCTATATTTGATATTTGATTTTTCTTGTTCATATTACTAATTGTATATTTTTAAAAGAATTATTCCTCATGGTTCCTTGAGTAAAGAATTGGTAAAGAGTAAACATATTTTACAAATTTTCATAAACAAACATAGAAGGAAAGTCTTTTTGGATAGTGATTTCTTATTGAGATGGGTGAGGCTTTTAAAATTTGTTTATATACCTATGGAAGAAAAAATAATTAGTTACTGATAGAATGAAATTTATTCCTTTTTTTTGGTAGGATACAGAGAAAACTTTTAAAGAAGAAGTTAATGAAAAGAATATATAGTAGCATTCCTTTTTTATTTAAATTCAATTAGAGATATGGGCAAAAAGAATCACATAATTGACAACTTTCCCTTGTTTGGGATTGCAGAAGTCTTTGCACTCCAGGGCAATGTGTCATAGTAACTTCAAGATGGGTTATAAGTAGGCCTTACCTTCGTGAAGTGGGAGAAAAGCCATCATGAAAGGGATGATAGGAAAGAAAAACTTGTAGTCTTCAGGTGTACTCAGGAATATCAGTTTTAAGAAAGTACATACGTAAGATGTAAATCTTGAAATTGATTTTTTTAAAACTGTGTTTATTAAGAACTTGGAAAATTTTCATGTACACTCAGGGATGCATGTTCTCTTGTTTAAGATTTTTGCTTTAATACAGCACAAAGGGATAACTAATTGTGATGGGATAAGATGGTTGGGTGGCGCTCAGGGATGTGTTCACAGAGGAGGTGATATTTGAGTAGAACATTGGAGGGTGAATGGCACTTTGACTGATAATTATTAAGGCAAAGGAAACAGCCTAAGGAAAGGAGTGTTGGTTGCTGCCTTGAGAAGTACAATAAAAGTTCAAACGTTTTAACAGAGGTTCCCAGATCACCTATAACTTGACTTGAAAGTTCAGTTGAGATCAGCAGGGAACAATAGCAGAATTCTAAGCAGAAGAGGACCATTATTGGCTAGGCTTTAGAAAAATGAATGAAACAAGATGATGAGTTGCGGTGAGGAGGAAGTATGACTTGACAAGTCGAGTTAAAATATGTGTGTTGCTGTAAATTCCAAGTTTGGCCAGTGTACTGCATTGAATAGTGCTCAGCCAGAATTCATGACCACCCGGAACCTCAGAATGTGACCTTATTTAGAAACAGAGTCTTTACAGATGTAACTATTTAAGTTAAGATGAGATCATACTGGAGTAGGGTGGGCCCTGAATCTCATGACTGGTGTCTTTATAAGAAGGCCAAATGAAGACATGGAGCAGACACACGGGGAGAATGCCGTGTGATAACAGAAGCAGAGATTGGAGTGCAAGCCAAGATACAACAAGCATCACTGAGGGAGAATCTGATTTGTACCTCTCTCCTAGCTTCTCTTGGTTGCCAGTGATGCTTGTACTTTGGCAACCAACAGAAGCTAGGATAGAGGTATGGATCAGATTCTCCCTCAGGCTTTCACAAGGACCAATCCTGCCAACACCTTGATTTCAGGCTTCCAGCCTCCCGAACTGTGGGAAGGTAAATTTCTGTTATTTTAAGCCACTAAGTTTGTGGTAATTCATTATGGCAGCCCTCAGAAACTGCTAGAGTTAGCAAAGTGGATAACTGTGATACCATATGGGCGAATCAGATGGAGGCATAAGTTGTGAGAGAAATATGAATACATTCAATTTAGTGTATGCTAAACTTGAGGTGTGAATGAAGAGTCAAGGTCTTTGAGAACATATTCCATACAGCAGGCAGTTGAGAATTTGGATTGGAAATTGGTGGGGAGGACTGAGCTGGAGATGCTGAACAAGGAATCGTTCATCCAGAGGAAATGATAAGGATTGTCCAGTGGACTGGATTTCTGATAAGAGCCTGCATAGAACCAGAAGAGACTGGGAGGTCAAAACCTCGGAATTTGCTGACATTTAAGGAGTAGCATAAGAAAAGGAACTGAGAGTGACAATTAGAGAGGTAGATCCGAGAGAGAAAAGTGTCACAAAAATCAGGGAAGCTGAGAGTTTGGGAAAGGAGGTCAGTGGCGTCTCAGGCTGCGTACAAAGTGAGTACGATGGAGACTGCAGGAGAATTTCAATTTCAGCGAGGAAGATTTCACTGGTAAACTTTAAGAAAATTGGTTGGGGAACTGTGCAATGTCATCAAATTTTGCCATTTTCTTCCCATTTGTCTTAACAAGTATTTTGTTAAAAAGTACGCAGAATCTGTCTTTGTTCTCTAAATAGTATTTTGGATTTCCATTCACTGTTTTCCAAATTCAACTAAAAATGATATTTTTTCCTCTAATAAAATCTTCTTGAACAAACTTTGACTTTTGCAAACTTTGCTAGATTCCCCTTAATGCTTAATTAACTCATTTTTTCAATGATTTAACTCACTTAAAAAATTCCAGTTGGTCAAAGTCCTTTATAACCTACTATTTCTATCTTGTTGATTAACAGACAGGAGTTAGGCAAAGAAAATTATATTCCAGTTTAGGAAGTTTGAGGGGAGAGAGAAGAAGATCTTTTTTTTGTTGTTGTGTTTTCACAAAAATTAATGATAAATTCAGACAGTGATCCTTAAAAGTTACATCTGAAGGAAAGCAACCTACTTTGAATAAGTCAACATTTTTGTAGCAGTAAATTTCTGAGTGAAAAAATACTTGAAATTAGCACAAAATTCTGATTTTTACCAATGTTTCTGGTACTTTACCATAAAACCTACAGAATAGACAAAACAGACAATAATTTTAAAAAAGATTAATCTCTTTATAGAGAGAAGGGATGATATTTATTTTATGTTGTCTGGAATAGGTTATTGTGAATGAGAACAAATTAAAGACTTGGAGATAAAAATTTTAATCATCCAGAAAACAAAAATAAAACAACAACAGCAACAATAAAAATACACAAAAAATGAGATTAGCTAAATTGCAGAATAGACACAACTGAAGAGAGAATTAATGAGTTGAAGAATTCTTCCAGAATGCAGCACAGAAGCACCACAGATATAAATGCATGCAACAGGAAGTAAGAGAAGATCGAAGGTAAGAGAAGTAAGAAAGGCATGAAGGATGGATCTAGAAATTCTAACATGAGTGAGAGAAGATCCCAGAGGAGAGAACAGAAGAATGAGAGGAGACCAACTAGTCAAAGAAACCATAGAGAAACATTTTTCAGAGCAGAAGAAACGCACAGGTTTTCAGATTCAAAATGGTCACCAAATGTGAGTGAGATAAATAAGAGAAAACTAAACCAAGCAGGCTGTCATAAATCTCAGGACACTAAAATTAAAGAGAAAAATCCTAAATACTTCCAGAGGAGAAAAAAAGTCCTATAAATAAAAAAGCATTAGATCCGCATCAGCTTTCTGATTTCAACATTGGATACTAGAAGCTAATAAAGAAATATCTTAAAATTTCTGAGGGAAAATGGATTTTCCTTGAACTCCACGCTGCCAAACCTTATATAAGATCAACTCTTTGCTTTGCTCTGGGAGACTTCACTTTCCACGCGCAGCTCTCCCTCACTTACCAAGCAGCAAATTCAATTTCTGTGTCAGGTATTGAGTGCTGGCCTCGTCCTTTGACACTAGGATTATAATTTAAAGGGTGAGAAGGTTTAAAAAGGGAAAGCAGTTGGATTTGGGATTTTTGCTGGTGGAGAGTGTAGAGCTCTGGTAAAACCTATATTGAGAAATTCAGTTTAGGCCTTGAGGCTGAAGTAGATTCTCCCACCTTCTTCTGAACCTAAATTTTGGAACCACACATTGAAGAGAAATATACTATTTCCGCTGGTCAGACTGTGGGTCTACTTACACACCTACCCACCTTGAGTGGAAATCTTCGCTAAGTAGTAATCCATGCCCAGACATATTTACTGCATGGGAGAGGAAAAACCTAGAGAAAGTGTGAGGCCTGGTTTCCTTCCTTTAAGCTGCAGTAATCCCAACACTGCTAAAACATGGTGGATGAATATTTTGGGTTCTGACTAGATTAGCAACTTTTCTCACTGTGAGTAAATTGAGAATGAGACAGTGGATAGCAAGAGGCAGATGTGACAAAGGGAGTGTAGGACTATTTCAAATTCCTCCAAACAAATGTCAATCACCCTGAGCCAGATCTGTCATTGCCTGGGCACAGCAGGTGTGGCTGTGGCCTGGAGATGGAAGCAGAAGCTCATGATGCAGAGACTGGCTTCTTTCATTGGGATGCCAGTGGAGATGGATGTGGGGAGCTCCTGGCAGGAAGGGGTTCCGTTTCGAGCAAGAATCACGTGGAGAAAGAGGGAAACTAAGACTGTCTGAGTCAATGAAGCAAAACCACAGGAGAGCCTCAGAGAAACTTCAAACTGCACAGGAAGCAATCAGACTGGGGAAGGGAGGAGAAGTCAGGCTGCTGGTCGGCAGACACGGGGAGTTAGGTCATGATTCTGCACAGTGGGGCAGAGGGCCGTAGAACAGAAGGCTGAACTCTGGCCTGTGTGTGGTTGTGGTCAGCATTTCAAGCCCTGGAGCGCCACACTCTCCATCTCTGCCCAACTAGAAATCAGACGTTCAGCGTCTGGCTGGGAAAACTTCCAGGTATAGTCTTCCTGGAGTGAGTGAGTAGGAAAAGATTAGTAGGGATGCATTTCCTTGATTAGAAAATATTTGCCGAACTTCTTTTCTCTGAAAGCATAGAGAGAGACATCATGTATATTCCAGGTAAAGAATTAACAGTACCTAATAGAGAAATCATGGAAATGGAAAATGAACATTCAGTTTGATGTTGACATAAAGGAGGGGCGGTGCATATGTTTAAGGACTACTCTGGGTGCTAAATTCATGGCTTCTTCTTTTCCTTCCATCTTCTAAATGTCCAGAAGAGACATCGAGTTGACCTGAAGCACCAAAGAGCCAAAGGAAACATGCTACAGAAGGTGGCTGGGCATGTGGATAAAGTTTGTGGCCTTTAAAGCACTGTATGAAAGGATGAAGTGTCCATCAGAAGATTGATAATGAGCAAGATGAAATTCAACAAGTCGCTGAAAACTGCTGAGACTTGGTGAGAGAACCGTGCTGCTAGTCTGCCGCTGTACGGAAATGTTCCTTAAGCCGCAAGGACTGCAATAACTTCCCTTCTCTGTTAGTAATTACATTTTCACGAATAAATTTGCACTGACTGGGGCACTGCCACAGTCTGGATTGCCATCAGTTATCTACTGCTGGGGGCAGACCTTTATGTCTGAGGACAGGACATTCATGCCACCATTAAAAAGACGCCAACCGATTTTTGACAAAGGGGCAAAAGCAGTTCAAAGGAGCAAGAAGAGCCCTTTCAACAAATGATGTTGGTGCAATTGGACACCTATCGTGAAAAAGTGACCTTCAACCTAAACCTCACGACCTAAACCTTTATAAAAAACTAACTTAAAATGAACCATAGACTTCAGTGTAAAGCATAAAACCACAAAACTTTTAGAAAAAAATAGGAGAAAAAACTCTGGTCCTTGGGCTAGGCAAAGAATTCTTAACTTTGACACCAAAAGCACAGTCCGTGAAAGAGAACAGTGATAAATTGCACCCGATAAAAATTAAAAACTTTTGATCTGTGAAGGATTCTTTAAGGATGAAAAGACAAGCTATGGAATGGGAAAAATATTTACAAACTACACATCCAACAGAGGCCTAATGTCTAGAACATAAAAAGAACTCTTAAAACTTAGTAAAAAAAAAAAATCAAAACAATCCAGTGGTAAAGTTAGCAAAAGCTATGAGCAGACATTTCATGGAAGAGAATATACGGATGGAAAATAAGCACATGAGGAGAAGTACAGTATCAGTGGCCATTAGGAAATGCAAATTAAAACCACAATGAGACATCACTGCACACCTATCAGAATGGCTAAAATCAAAAATAGTGACAACACCAAATGCTAGCAAGGATGTGGAGAAACTGGATCATTCATACATTGCTGGTTGAAATGTAAAATGGTACAGCCACTCTGGAAAACAGTTTGGCAGTTTTTTATAAAAATAAACATGAGATTATCATATGACCCAACAATTGCCCTTGAGCATTAATCCCAGAGAAAGAAAAACTTGTGTTCACACAAAAACCTGTATGCAGACGTTCAGAGCAGCTTTATTTGTCATAACCTCAATGTGAAAACAACTTAGATGTCCTTCTCTGACTGAATGCATAAGCTATGGTACAGTCATATAGTATGAACACTACTCAGAAGAGAAAATGAGTGAGTTATGGATGCATACAACAACTGGCATGAATCTCTAGGGAATTATACTGATTACAAGCCAATCTCCAACGGTTAATGCTGTAAGATTCCATTTATATAACGTTCTCCATTTATATAGAGGTGGAGAACAGATTCGCGATTATCAGGGGGCAGGGAGGGAGCAGGGTATGGGGTAGGGAGAGATGCCTGTGGTTATAAAAGGGCGACAGGAGAGACCCTTGATGGCACTGCTTTGTGTCTTGATTATGCTGATGGAGACATGAACTTACACATGTGATAAAATTAATAAAACTCAATACACACACACAGACACACGCAGACAAATGAGTACGAGTAAAATGGGGGAAATCTGAGTAAGATTGGTGGGTTATCACCAATGCCCTGGTTGTGATAGGGTGCTGTAGTTTTGCAAAATGTTACCATTGGGTAAAGCGTATATGGGAGCTTTATATATTATTTCCTACCATTGTATGTAAATCTATGATGATCCCAAATAAAAAATTAAAAACAATAAAAAATTATTTAATAAACTAAAAAAAAGTTTCATTAAGAAAAACCACCTTATACTGATGGCAGGCTACCTGCTTAACTATGTCCAGCATACTTAGGCAGAAACATGGAGTTTCACCACCTTGCTACTCAAAGCGTGGTCTGCAGCCCACAGCACGAGAGAAATCTTACCTGCTTAAATCTGTAAAAATGTTGGCAGGAGCTGGCTGTGTCAATATCACACATGATTCTCACAAAACTCAATGAGATGGGCTCGGTTTACCCCTTTTCAGATGAACTAATCAAGGCCCAGACTATCTGATTGAAAAGTCACGTATGAAAATAGGTGATAGGTTATAAACAAAGGATGACAGAACCGTCGAAGAGACAAATGGAAATAATTAGAACTCAATATTTGTTGATCTTAAGAGGTGATGACTATTTTAATTTTAAGAGGCCAAACTGGTCTTACAGTGAATTTCTTCTCTTAAAAAGTGGAGAACATTCAGAGTAAATGGAACACAGCTGAATGAGAGTCTGGTCACTTGGGTCCTATTTTAGCAATATGTGTTGCAAGGTGAATTTGTTAAAATTGAATAACACTAACTTAAGTTTAGTTTGCTCATGTGTAAGGTAAAGCTAATATTTTACAGAGGGGAATAATATGATAAACTATGGGAAAACACTTGAATCTTCAAGAGAAAAATGTGGAAAACCAAGAACACCATATGGTGCTATAACATAAATTTCCAAGGCTTTTCAGAGAGGCAAGCCACTCTCTTGATGAACGTTGTCATCAAATTTTACAGTCGAAATTACTTACCATGTCTTGTGCAAATAATTTGTATAGTCTGTCGCATACTGTATTACAGTGAATATTCAATTCAAATAACCTAGTTTCTGAAGGCATAACAGCACACAGCACTAAAACTTACTCATAAATCATGAGCACGGTTGAGGGAGCTCGCCATTTGATCTATTTGCACTCAGTCCAAGCTTGGATGCGCATCACAGATTTTTATGCAAATCAGGGACATCAATAGTCATATAAATTTGCATTTGCAACTTGATTCCTCTTAGTGAATGTGACAGAACCATCCTATTGGCTGCAAGCAAACTGCAAAAGTAATGTAAAAGAGATTACAGCTTTAAAATATTGCCGACACCCTATGGCTCTCTTCTTTTTAATTTGATATTTGAGAAGAAGAAGTAATTGTCAGCAGAATTAGGTCTGTATCCTTTTGCAGACAGAAATTTATGTTTAGCTTTCTAGCAATAACCTGGACTCAAGGTGTCCTGCAATTGATAAGTGGCTTGGATTATTATGGTTCCTGCCTTGCTACCTGGAATACTAGGTGCTTAAACTTTTTACTCAGGTGATAAGCTATTTGTCATCAAGGTTCTAAGTAAAGTAGGGTGACATTGGAAGCAAAAGGGTATCCCACTATAGCTGGAGCTGGGCATATTGCTGTTATACTCATAAACAGTAGATATTCTTATTTGCTGATGCACAAGAAAAATTCAAGTTTTGTGGGACTGGAGACATATCATTTAGAGGGCTCTTGTAAAGAGAAAAAATAGAAAATTATGAATTCTAATTTCGACACAGAGTTTCCAGTGAAGGACTCTGAAACATAAGGTTTATCACCGTCACAGTAAATTCACCTCTGCAGGTGTTAAAGATGTTTTCAAAACAGCCAGTGTTTTAAAATCCACCATCCAGAGACACCACTTTACACCCAATAGGATGGTTATTATTAAAAAAATGGAAAATAAGTATTGGCCAGGTTGTGGAGAAATTGGAACTGTTGCACCTCACACATTATTGGGAATATAAGATGGTTCAGCCACTGTGGAAAACACTGTGGTAGTTTTTCAAAAATTTAACCACAAAATTATTATATAAACTCACAATTTCACCGTTAGGTATATACCCCAAATAATGGAAAACAGGTACTTAAACAAGTAGACAAACAAGGCATGTGTATTGCCCTATTCACAATACCCAAAAGATGGAAGCAGCTCAAATGTCATCAGTGGATGAATGGGTAAACAAATTGTAGTCTACACACACAATGGAATATTATTCAGCCATAAAAAGGATGAAGTACTGATCATGCCACAACACGGATGAACCTTGAAGACACTATGCTGAGTGGAAGAACCAGACACCAAAAGTCACATGTTGTATGATTCTATTAGGGTGAAATATCCAGAATAGATAAATGTGAGGAGACCGAACACAGACTGATGGATGATAGGAGCTGGGCGGGGGAGGAAAGAAGAGGGAGAAACTGTTTAATGAATAAAAGACTTTAAAGTGATGGAAATGTTTTGGAACTAGAGAGAAGTACCAGTTGAACAACATTGTGAATGTACTAAACCCTATTGAATTGTTCACTTTAAAATGGTTAAATTTATGTCATATGAATTTCACCTCAATTATTTTTTTAAAAATTCATCATCCGTTCCTTTCCTCAATTAGTAACTAATTGTTACTAATGTTGTAACATTACAATATTACACTACATTACCCTACGGTGTGCTAAGTTCCAAGAAGAAGCGACCACGTGTTTATGGGGTACCTGTTATGAAATAGGAATCTGGATATGCCAAGAGGGTAAGTCACATTACTTGTTCTTAAATAATTTAGTATCAAAATAAAAAAAACTATGAATGTTAACACATTTACAGAGTTGTATGACACAACGAGTGATAAGATAGGAATTGTCAGATCAGGTTTCAAAAAGCAAATGGGCTTGAGGTTATTGTGAAGGGTATGTGGTTTCAGTAACGGAGAAAACTCTGGGCGTAAGAGTGAGCAGAAGCATGGAGGTATGAACCAGTGCGGATCTCACGGGAGCTAAGGAGAGGACCAGTGGAGAAATGTCTTTGGTGGTATTTGGAGGTAAAGCGGTCAGTTGTCATGGAGTCAGATAACAGAACTGGTGGCCCAGCAGGAGGCAGGTGGGAGGGCATGTGGCAGAAATAGGTGAGCAAAAGTACAGAGGTGGGAGCTATCAAATCACATGTCGAATGTGCTCCTGTAGGGGATCTTAATTTAGGGTCCATGGATCACCTAAATGTTCTTGCATTGGTTTCCGAAACTTCATGAAGCCCAGAAATTGCATACAATTAAAAACAGTGCATACGTATTTTTCTGGAGAAAATGTCTGTATATTTTTAGTAGATTTTCAAAGAGTAGTACCTCAACTGTTAGGATTTAGCAAAATTCACGTCATTGCTGAAAAAAAAATAGCTAGCACTAACACTATTCTTCTTTTCACATTTTAGGAACTCTGGTTCCTCACAGAGCCAGATGCTTGACCTTGGGTATGAAATATCAGAGGAAGTGTCTTATTTATGAACCAACTTTTAAAGTAGATTTTATCTAACAAAAAAAAAAGAAGCATGGTATCCTAACCAAGCAGATCAATTCTACCAGAATATGAGTGATTTCAGCTTTGTGGCAGATAACCATGGCAGTCTGTGGCGTGCCTGGGAGGGGAGCACAGTCTTGCTGTCATGGACGCACAGACGCTCTTTCCTTCCCCTAATGTTAGACTGTGAGCGAGCGGCAGTGGTGGAAACACAGGCATTCCTGTGGCCTTGAAAGCGGTGAGACACAAAAGGAGGTAATCTGATAACTACATCTTGACCATTTCTATTAGGTTAAAGGGTATGATAGGGCTCTTTGGGGCCATTCAGTCTCACCTTCCACTCAAAGAAGGAAGTTTCTCTACCTCATTCAGGACGAATGGTCATTCTCTCTTTGAACTTTCTCAGGTGTAGTAATTGCCTGTCATTGCAAGCAGTCCACTCCATATATGGACGGCTCTCATTACTGGGGAGGTTTAAAAAAAATCAATAGACTTTATTATTATATTTTTTAAAACAACTTTATGTTGTTAGAGTAGTTTGAGGTTTACAGAGAAATTGAGCAGAAAGTACAGAGAGCTTCTTCGGTGTATCCACCCCCACCCCACCCTGCAGTTTCCCCTATTAGTCTGCAGTAACATTAGTGTGGGACGTTTGTTACAATTGGTGAGTGAACATTGATTTATTATTATTAACTAACTCCATAGTTTACATTAGGATTTACTCTTTGTTCTCTTTTCTCAGGTCTCCTTTGGCTATTTGGGGTCTATTGCTGTTCCATATAAATTTTAGGATTCTTTCTCCTATTTCTCTGAAAATTGTCATTAGAACTTTCATAGGGATTGCAATGAATCTGTAGATTGCTTTAGGAAGGATGGACGTTTTAAGTGCGTTGATTCTTCCAATCCAAAAGCATGGAATATCTTTCCATTTCTTGGTGTCTTCTTCCCTTTCTTTGAACAATGTTTTATAGTTTTCAGTGTACAGGTCTTTCACCTCTTTGGTTAAATTTATTCCTAGGTATTTTATCCTTTTTTTGCAATTGTAAATGGGATTTTATCCTTAATTTCTCTTTCTGCTACTTCATTGTTGGTGTATAGAAACACAACTGATTTTTGTATGTTGATTTTGTATCCTGTAACTTGACAATATTCATTTATTATTTCTGAAAGTTTTTTAGTGGATTCTTTAGGGTTTTTTTATATATAAAATCATGTCATCTGAAAATAGTAACAGTTTCACTTCTTCCTTTCCAATTTGGGTCCCTTTTATTTCTTTTTCTTGCCTGATTGCTCTGGCTAGGACTTCCAACACTATGTTAAATAAGAGTGGTGACAGTGGGCATCCTTGTCTGATTCCTGTTCTTAGAGGGATAGCTTTCAGTTTTTCCCCATTGAGAATGATATTAGCTGTGGGTTTGTCACATATGCCCTTTATTATGCTGAGGTACTTTCCTTATGCACTCATTTTATTCAGAGTTTTTTTTTTTTATCATAAGTGAGGCTGTATCTTGTCAAATGCTTTCTCTGCATCTATTGAGATGATCATGTGATTTTTATTTTTCATTTTGTTGATGTGGTGTATCATGTTGATTGATTTATGGATGCTGAACCATCCCTGCATCCCTGGAATAAATCCCACTTGATCATGGTGTCTGATCTTTTTCATGTATTGTTGTATTCAGTTTGCTGGTATTTTATTGAGGATTTTTGCATTGATGTTCATCAGTGATATTGGCCTGTAATTTTCTTTTTTTGTGCTGTCCTTGTCCAGTTTTGGTATCAGGATAATGTTGGCTTTGTATAATGAGTTAGGAAGCCTCCCCTCCTCTTCAACTTTTTGGAAAAGTTTGAGAAGGATAGGTCTTCTCTGAATGTCTGGTAGAATTCACCAGGGAAGCTGTCTGGTCCTGGACTTTTATTTTTTGGAAGGTTTTTGATTACTGTTTCGATCTCCTTACTGGTGATTTGTCTATTCAAATTGTGTATTTTTTTCTTGATTCAGTTTTGGAAGGTTGTATGATTCTAAGAGTTTATCCATTTCTTCTAGATTATCCAATTTGTTGGCATATAGTTTTTAATTGTGTTCTCTTATAATCTTTTGTATTTCTGAAGTGTCTGTCGTAATTTCTCCTCTTTCATTTCTAATTTTATTTATTTGATCCTTCTCTCTTTTTCTCCTGGTGAGTCTAGCTAAAGGGTTGTCAATTTTGTTTATCTTTTTAAAGAACTGGCTATTAGTTTCATTGATTTTTTTCTATTTTTAAAATCTCTATTTCGTTTATTTCTGCTCTGATTTTTATTTTCTTCTTTCTGCTGATTTTGGGTTTTTTGTTTGTTCTTTGCTTGTCCTTCTCTTTCCAGTTCCTTTAGGTACACTGTGATAACTCACTTCTTTTTATCACTGAATACTATTCCATCATGTGGATGTACACAGTTTATTTATCCATTCACCTATTGAAAGACATCTTAGTTGCTTCCAAATTTTGGCAATTATAAATAAAGCTGCCATAAATATCTGTGTGTAGGGTTTTGTGTGAACATAAGTTTTCAACTCATTAGGGTAAATACTTAGGAGAATGCTTGCTGCATTTTATGGCCAGACTATATTTAGCTTTGTAGGAAACTGCTGAACAGTCTTATATAGTGGCTGTACCTATTTTGCACTCCCGCCGGCAATGAATGAGAGTTCCTAGTGCTCCACATCCTTGCCAGCATTTGGGTGGTCAGTGTTTGGAATTCTGACTGCTCTAATAGGTGTATAGTGGTATGTCAAACATATGCTTACTTTCCATCTGCATATCTCCTTTGGTGAGGTGTCTGTTCAGATCTTGCCTTTTTTTTTGTTTTGGCTATATGGGCTGTTTGTTTTGTTATTGGTGATTTTTAAGAGTTACTTGTATATTTTGGATAATAGTCTTACCAGATTTGTGTTTTTCAAATCTTCTCTTCCAGTCTGTGGCTTGTCTTTTCATTCTCTTAACTAGGAGAGTTTTATTGTGAACCAAGCTGGGACAAAGTTCGTATATTGATCCTCACTTTGTTTTCTGAAACTAAACAGGACAAATCTAACCTCTCTACCATGTAATAGACACAATTATCTGAAGATAACCATCATTTCCTTCCATCATGAGTCCTAATTTTCCAGGATACCATGATACTCAGGATTTTTCATGGGGCACGGCATTGAGACCCCTTCCTCACCACTGTGAGTGCCTGTCTCAGGGAGCCCTCCATTTTGTCAGTGATGCCAAGAAGCAGTCTGAACACTGCTGATATGTTTTGATGAATATAGACAAGAGTGGTAGTATGCATTCTGCTGGTATGGTATCATTATTTCTTTGTTTTAAATAGTTAAGTCCCAATGTTGGCTCACACTGAGTCACTTTCCTCAACTGAGTCTCCCAGCAACTTCTATGTAGCTCTCCCTCTGTCTATATTCAGGCGATTGAATATTTTAAGCTTCTGCTTAGAACTCTACATTTCTCTCTGGCATATTTAAAAAAATATTTGAATTGCATGTCATGATTTCAAAAGGGTTTTACCATTCTTGTCTCATTTGACTCTCACAACCACCCCATGAATGAGGCTGCTCAAATGTGATTGTCCTCCTTTTTAGATGAGAAAACTGAGGTTCTAGCAAATTAAGAGATTTGTCCAAGTCTAAACGAACAGTTAGTATAAGAATGAAGGATAGAATCAAATTCCTTTAGTTTCATTTATTTTAATCTATTATTCCAATCTATTGTTCTTTTCACCCTATCACAAATATATTAACCATCCTATCTTATTTTGTTTCATTTATAGATTTGGGACTTGTATCATCTATGGCTTTATCTTAGTCCCTGAAAAAAATGTGGAGCTGCACAATTTTAAATGCAGTCATGTGTCCCTCACCGACGAGGACTGTTCTCAGACATGCGTTAGGCAATTTCGTTGTTGTGTGAACATCACAGAGTGCGCTTACACAAGCCTAGATGGTATAGCCTACTACACAGCTAGGCTGAATGGTACTAATCTGATGGGACCACTGTTGTAGATGCGGTCCATCATTGACTGAAACATCGCTAGGTGGCACATGGCTGTGTAGAGTCCGTATGTATAAATTAGAGATTAAGTTTACGCTGGTGCATTTATTAAAATTCAGTAAGTACATTTTTCAGCTATGAACTCATTTCTGCATCTTGATTGAAAAGATATAATAAGAGATTGTCAAATTCTTTTCTAGAGTGAGGTGAACTGGACTTGTTTATTAGCAAACCCCATTTGCTACTTAAGGACCGTTTTGTTTTCTAAGTGTTCAAAAGGCATGTTTAACCATTCCTTTATGGTTCTTCCAGGGACCAACATAAAGCTGTGTGATCTGTAGTTTCCTGATTCTGTACCATACTCCTCTGTGAAAATTAATACATTAGCTCATTTTAACATCAGAGATTCAAATCATTTGTAGATGAAGATTGTTCTAGATGTTGTTATTTAGATGTTCCTTGGAAACTAAATATAAACATCATTTTCATCAGGGCAAAATGACACTTCTGAGTCTACCTGTGTGTGAGCATTATTATGACCTTACAGCCAAGGATAAGTAGTTTTCTTTAATGAGTAGAATAGAAAGCACATTTCAAGCTTGTACTGGTTGGCGGCTGTGATCAGGGCAAGGATTTTGGTTTTACAAAGAGAGAAAACAATTGCCTGTTGTTTGGTTCCTTTGCTGCATTCCCTCCCTAGCACTTCCCCACATGTTTGATGATATTCAAAATTTCTTAGTAGCAGAAAAGATTTTAGGAAAAGAAAAAGAGATCATAGAAAAAGAGATCAGACTTGTGGTTACCAGAGGTGGAGGGGAAGGGGGATTGGAGGAGTGTGGTCAAAAGGTACAATCTTTCAGTTGTAAGATAAATATGTACTGGGGATGCAATGTACAACATGATGACTACAGTTAACACTGCCGTATGGTAGAAGGGAAAGTTCTTAAGAGAGTACATCCTGAGAGTTCTCATCCCAAGGAGAATTTTTTTTCTTTTCTTTTTATTGTATCTCTATGAGAAGATGGATGCTAACTAAACCTATTGTGGTAATTATTTTATAATATATGTAAACCAAACCATCACAATGTACACCTTAAACTTATACAGTATGTATGTCAATTCTTTCTCAATACATCTGGAAAAAAATTACCTGAAGTAGATTTAGATGTGACAAAGTGGGAGCGTAGATGATGGAGTGGGTGGCAGTGGTTAGGTTAGTGGTGAGAGGTAGGAAGTCAGAAGGAGTATTAAAAGCTTGGGATTTTCAAGGTGGGAGAGATGGAGGGGGTAAAAATAAGTTAAAAAAATTGTGCAAAGGGTTAAGTCAAGTTCTTCTGTGGGCCATGATAATAAATTTTAGCTACTTCACAATTTAACACTGGATCACGCTAGACCACAGCAAGTTTACGATTAAGGCAATGAAGATAATTTTTCATTGAAATTATTTCCCTTTTCTCTCTTCCTTAATTCCTCTTGAGCTTTTCTTACTCTGGACTCTTCTGTCTCTCCCGCCACCCCTGCCGTACCCCCAACCCCATAGTCCCTATTTATTGGCCCCTCATCTACTTGGGCACATAATTTACTATCCTAGGTGCTGGTATTTTTCCCAGTGAATACTAGTTTTCTTAAAATTAGCGATGAATGACAGGGAAGGTGGTCATTTGGGATACTTTTACATGTTGAAGGTTAGTGAAGTAGAATGTTCCCACAATTTATTTCTCACCCCAGAGCATAAGTTTTAGGTTCCTCTCAATTGGAACCTCTTTTCCTACCCCACCTGTTGCACCTTACTGTCAGATTGGAAATTATAACAGTCTAAAAAAATCATCTTCATTATTATTTTATATTGCTGTAATGATTAATAATTTAATTATAAATTAACTGGCTCTTATTTTACAAATAAACAATAGAATTAAGAATATTAATGTCAAAATATTGCACACGAGTACCATTTCCAATGAACCATTCATTAGTACTTATGGGTTTTTGTTGCATATTATACATGATATTGACCCGGGACAAATAATGTCCTGATATCCACAATAATCATTAAAAGGAAAAACTGCTGAAAGCTTTCAAGTCTTTCAGTGTTTAAAAACTACGGTTAGTTTGGATAGAAGTTTAATTTCCCAAATTTTCAATCTCATTGTGTTAGATCCCTTTTCCTAAATTTATAGGGTTGCCAGAGTATTCTTTTTGTACAATGCTCATAATCCTCCAGTCTTAGCAGGTGGTGAATGCTTTAATCTTCCTTCTCAGGCTCTCTAAGAGGACAGTCAATTGGAAGCCAAAATCTAATTCATCCCCTTTCCCACTGTTCTTCCTTTCTTATTCCTCCCCTCCCAGCTCCTTCCTTCCCCTTCCCTCCTCTCTCCCATCCTCCTCCCTCCCCCGCTTCCCCTTCCCCTCCCTCCCTGACTTCCTTCCCTCCTTCTTCCTTCCTTCCTTTCTTCATTCTCTCTCTTCCTTTCTTCCTCCCTCTCTCTCTCCCTGGTTCTCTCCTTCCCTCCTTCTTTCCTTTCTTCTCTCTTTCAATCTAAATCAAGCCAAATGAAATAGCAAGATCCTCACAAAATTTTGTTTAACATGTTCAATTTCTTGTTTTAGCAATACAAAGACACTTAATTGCTATAATCTTTTATTTCAACTTCAAAAAAGGAGGCCTAACTCTTTCCAAAACAAATTATTACAGAACAAGAGCCATATCCTATCAGAAGCACTCTTTTTTAATAGGATTATTTCACTTAACTAATATAAACATCAGAAACTCTGTCAGTGATGAACTCAGCTCTATCTACTGCATTCGTCTAACATCTTGGAAATTGTTAAAGTCTGTTGCCTGCCATTTTCGAACACTAGTGTACTCAGCACCATTTAATTGACCATATGGAAATTTACCACTAGAGAATTTCCACGAATAAATATTTTAACTAGCTGCATTTAAATGGCAGCCATGGTAAAAATTCTGGAAATTTTCCTTAGTGTGGGACTTATTTCTTTAACGTTACGTTCTACTTACAAAAATTCTCTCAGTTACAATTGACAGTGTCAAGTTGTTTAAATTCTAAACCCTTTTCTCTCCTCATCGTCAATACCTTCAATTTATGGTACGAATCAAAACCAGAACAGCCCCAAAATGGACAGACTGGTAGACTAAAGGGAAGGAGTGTTTTTGGATATTTCCAATCTCGATTATTACCTTCTGGATAATTATCATGTTCAATATAATTTAAAATATAAGCAGTATCGTAAATATTGAATCCCAGCTCTACGAAAGTCCCTCCCTCCTCAGTCTGTAAAGAATGCTTCATTTTTTAATAGTTGATAATCTATGAAAATTAGTTTCTTTCTACTTTAATAGCTATGAGCTCATAATTATCCAAATTGAAATCTGTGCACATAGTATCTATCCCTCTCTTCTTTCAGATTCAGACTTTCCTTGGCTATAGAAAAATCTCTTTGGCAAGCAGAAGCAAAGATTGTAGGACTGGAACTTCAAATTTTTAAGTCTAAAATGGCAAAATATGTCAACATTGGTAATATTACCGATTTCATGGGATTTAATTTCTTTCAGCATTGAAGTATTTCCTGAATACATATGGGGCTCTAACACTAATAATAATCCCTAAGTTTTGTGATTTGGGGTGCAGAAGGCAAATTTCAAAGGACATCTCAGAAGTCCTTTAATTCAATGCTTCTTAAGTGAAAATCCCTTCTACTGCACAGCTAGACAGATAACTATCCACTCTCTCAGGAGGGGGCCTCTGTGGACTTCTTGAGGTAGTTTAAAAGATCAGGAGAAAAGGAAGATTGCAGTGCAGGAGTGTTCAAAGCAGCTCTCTTAGTGGACAACTGCTATCACGCCATCTCACGGTAGATTTTATTTTTTTAAATCATTCAATAGATAATCTCTTGGAAATGGTCACTTCCCCTGCAGTATTATTGTACTCTTTTGTTATGGATTTTATAGGTTAAGATTTAAAAATTATTTAACTATTAAAATGACTAATCATTATTGAGGACTTAGAAAATACGGAAAAGTGAAGGCAGAGAAAGCAATACGAGTTTTAGGTCTACTAGTCAAGGAAAATCTTCTTTAACATTTTGGTGTATATTCTTTAGGCCTTTGTTCTATACATAGATTTGAAAACATTTGAGATAAGATGGTATGTATAACTCTATATTCTTCCTTTTGCTATTAATATTCTAACATTTTTCAAATTAGAATTTTTTGGTAAATATTTTAATGGTTACAGAGTAACCACGTTTAATATATATACTATGAATGCTTCTTAATCTTTCTTCATATCATGACACACCTAGAAAATGACTATTTTCAAGACACTCTGATGCAAACAGATGAAGCTGCTTGAGGCTGGAGGCAAGTGTCCTGGGGCTCTGGCTGTGTGGAAAGACCCTGCTATCATCTTAGGATCTGAGGGCATCAGCGATGCTGAAATCCGCTCAGCAGTGTGGCTGAACCCCCAGTGGGGCAATTCTTCTTAAGGCTCTTCTCGCTTGTTCTATCATTGGACATTGAAGGTGTATATACATATATTATTACAGATAATCTTGCAATACTGTCTTTGAACATGAAGCTTTTTACGCATTTAAGGATATTTCATCAGAATAAATTCTCCAAAATAGTTAGCATTGAATATTCTTGAGTATGGATATTTTTATGAATTCCGATACATGCCGATTGTTTTCTTAAAAGTGTACCATTGAGAGTGTCTATTTTACTCCCCCTTTTCTGGCACTGGCTATTCTTTTAAAAGCATTTCTACTAATTTGGCAGGCCGAAAAATAGCATTCAGGCTTTTTGTGTGTGTGTGTGAGGAAGATTGGCCCTGAGCTAACATGTGTGCCAAGCTTTCCATATTTTGTATGTGGGACACAGCCACAGCATGGCTTGATGAGCTGTGCGTAGATCTGCACCTGGGATCTGAACCTGCCAACCCCAGGCTGCTGAAGCAGAGCATACGAACTTAACCACTATGCCACTAGGCTGGCCCCAGCGTTCAATTTTAATTAGCATTTTTTGGTTAATCTCAAGGTGAATGCTTTCTCATTTACTTATAATTCACTTTTTTTACTTGTTAATTGCCAGTTTTGAAGTCATAGTCTTTTTCTTATCTCTTTGTATGAGTTCTTTATATGTTACATATGTGTAAACATTTTCTCTGTTTATTGTGTCCCTGTTCATTTTTGTTCTTTTCAAACAAAAGGAAGTGTTAATTTTGATATAGTGGAATTATCCACATTTTCTTTGGTCATTTCTTCCTGCTTAGAAACTTCTCCATATAGTTGATAAAGATTCACTTTAATTTTCTCATAATTTCGAAAATTGATTTTGTTTTGCATTTCATCCATCCAAAATCCATCTGGCTCCTTGGTCCCATGCGAAGATCAACATGCCCCTTTCTTTCTTCCAAATAGCTCAGCACCTAGCAAAGCTCCTTGAATAATACTTCATTTTCTTGTGAATTATGATATCTTCATTTTCCTTTAATGTATTATTCTTTTTCTATTAACCAAATTCTTATTTCAAGTAAGGTCAATTAATCCTTCACAGACATCCAAATATTTATAAATAATATATAATTCTTAATTCATAGCTTTGTTACAGGGGTCCCTTTCCTTCCAGTTACAGGCGTGATCAGAAAGAACAGAAGTGTGTGCGCCCTGTTGGTAAAGAGATGCAGGTGGGGATGGGGTGGGGAGGAGAAGAAGAAAAAGAGAGCTTTTGATAATTTATTTTTCCATAATAGGAGTTCACTGAGTGCACACCGTTTAATTTCCTTTCTAATCATTTCCTTCTACCCCTTAGTCATCGTTTCCTTTGATCTCTTTTCAGCTTTGCAATCATTCTGATGATGCATGCTGCTACATTGCATCTTGAGGACGGGCACTGGAGGGCAGTGTAAGTGCGTCTTTATGGTGCAAAACCAGGCTGCTCAAAGGCAGGTCTTACTGAGCAAAGTTTAAGCGTCGTTGTGACTTCGGTTCAGCAGCCCACTGAGCGGTAGGAGCCAGCGCCGAGCAGACGCTTGCGTGCTGCCAGGGGCTCGTACAACCGAGGAAAGCCTCTTTTCAGTTTTATGCTACCAACTTGCTCATTCCTTCTTTCATTCGTTCATTTGTACTTTTCCACAAAGACTGGGTAGCTATGGGTTACATCCGAGTGTTGAGATTATCGTTATAAACTTTAGTTTGTGTTCTTTTTCAAATTTCCTACGGTGGGCCTCTGTAAAATATATTATGAGAAAGAATAAACGCTATAAAAATTAATTTTTCTTATTGTTTCTAGCAGTCAAGACATTGCAGATCATTAAGGATTGTGCTTAAGATAGGCACAGAAGGGGAGGAAAAATCCATCAAGCTGCATTCTCGTATATTGTCAACCAGGGATGCTGGACACTTAGCTATCAGGCATTGACGGAGCCAAAGGAAAGTGCAGGCTGAAAACATAAGAAAATTGCACATCATTGGAAACTAGGCTTATCCGAGGCTGCCTGGGGGGGACGTTCTGCCCTATCCTCGAGAGCTTTGTACGTTTGCCTCCTCCTTGCGGTCATTTCTCTGAAGGACCCTCTGCACAGTCTCTGGACACCTCATAGGGACTCGGAAGTCCCCCCCTGGTGCGCTCATCTCCAGGTGACTGGCTCCACCTTGGGGGCCGGGACAGCGCGCTCCTGGCAGGGCCCCGCCGCGGTGATGCGCAGTTTCTCACAAATTAGTTCTATGGTTCTTTCCCAGCACTGCTGGTTTTCAGAGAATGATCATCTAAATTGAATTCCGCAGGTCCACCTAGGCATCTAACTGCTATTTTTAGCATTGTTACAATGGAAAAATGCATTGGGAGTTCCAAACAACCGGTGACTTTCAAAACACCGTCTATTTGTTTATTTTTATTTGGGGCGTCGTCTGTAGGAGTGAATGACTGGGGTGGGGGTGTAGGTTTCCTTCATTCGGGGTCACTAGCAACCTGGGAACTAGAAGGCTGTATTAGCAGCTACGTTTAAGGATCGATTAGAGTTAAAAATTAAATTTAGAATTAATCTAAACTAGCCCATGTCCAAGGATTTAAAGCTATCCACAGGCAATAAACCCCTCCCCACACCTCTTAAAAAGTATCTTGGATGAAGCAAATTGCCCAGGAATTCTAATTATCTGCTGAAGTCCTTTGCCAGTATTTCACTGTGAGTAGAATTCTCATATGTATTTCCGTCCGTGAGTAGGCAGCTTTTTTCTTTGCCCAATTAAAACTCAGGTCTTGGAAAGTTTTCATTTTCATCGTTTAAGTTTTGTTCAGTCTTTTACTGTATTTCCCTGCCAAAATTATACGATGGGTCAGTAAACTATTTGAATTTTCCGGAGTGAACAGACCTCACGCATGAATGAAAGTATCAGGTGGTGTGTTGGGCCAAATGGCCCCTCCAAAGACGTTGTCCATGCTCTCATGCCTGGAGCCTGTGAACATGTTACGTTAATGGCAGAAGGAACTTTGCAGGTTACAGACTTTAAAAGGGGCGAATATCCAGATGGGCCCAATCTAATCATGTAAGCCCTTAAGAGCAGAAAACCCCTGATTGTAAGCAGAAGAGATTCCGCAGACAAAAATTGTCAAATCCGAACACAGGTGCAGGCTGGATATCAGGGACACACCCGACGTGAGCAGATGAGGATTCAGAGTGGAGTTGCACCCCGAGCTTCCAGGATGGAGCTGTGGATGCCTTACATATGCCGACAGACGCTTCACCACAGGGGGTCGTAAGATGCTAAGTTGCGGGGCCTGCTAAATTCGAATTTGCCTCAGCTCGTGGAGTAGATCCAAACGGAGTGGATATAGTGAGACATGGAATAGGAACAGCGGGTGTTGCGGGACCAGATGCCCGTCTGAAGAAGCTAAGACAGACACTTGTCGTTGTTGTTGTTGTTGTTGTTGTTGCACCTGGCTAAATTTTCACCAGGTTGATGAGGAAGAATTGTTAGCTTGGGAACTTTCTTTATGGAGTCCTTACACTAAGAGTCAGCCTAGGATGGGAATTCAGTTGCCTGTATAAGTTGCCTGTTAATAATCAGAATATGAATTCCTTCCGTATTGTAGTTTATATTCCTCAGTGAATCTTTTAAAAATCGTCTGTATAAAGTAGGGAGTGAAGTACTTTTTCAGGTCCTATTAAAAGCAAATATCTGATCTCAGTAGAGTAGACGGATGACTGAGTAAAGATTGCTGAGCCTAAGGGGCCGACTGGGCAAACAGGCCGTCTTCCCTCGGATTAATGTCTGAACGGCCCTCTTTAAGTCCACGTGAACCATATGTTACATTTCCAGTTCCTTTCAAAACACACGTTAGTACCGTTTAAGTAAAACATTCATTACTTTAAAAAATACCCTCTGATTCTAATTTTAAAAGCATGTGAGTAAATGCATTGCTCATTAGTTGGAGGAAAACACTACATCGAGCTCCAAGTGGGAAAAAGTGCAGCAGTCTGGAGAGCTCTTTCATGTGGCCGCCATTTGTATCTTAATCCTGGGGGAGAAGCAAAACCTTTCTCTGATTAGCTCTGCTCTGAATAGAAGGCTTGCTGTGTCCCGCAGCCTGGTGCTTTGGTTGCGTGGACTGATGCCCACTGAAGATGAGACTTAAACCATAGTTTTCCTTTCATTTGAGTTTTGAGTCATGTCCTGACTCTGGAGGGGAACACTCAGTGCAATCACCTCCTGATTACAGTGCTTTCTCCAAATCTGGTTGTCATATGAGTCATTAGAATGATTGCAGCTGAAACCAACAGTTGTAGAGAGGAAATCGAATGCATAACTTCTACTTCTTATACTTGTGGAATCAGTTAAAGCATGAGGGTCCAATTTTGTTTTTGACCCCAAATAGCTTAAAAGCACATTAAATTGTGTATCTGCTTCGAGCCACTGAAAAAGACTTGGTGGTGTTTTGTGATAAAAATCTTGTGAAATCAGACATGGAGCTTTGTCAAATATGTTCAGGGAAGAAGATGTGCAGAGCTACTTAAGAGAAATTAACTTGACAATATTCTAAATTTAAGAATTTTAAGGATGAAGTCACAAATTTATGGGAAAAAACATTATCTTTCCTCCAAAATGACGTAATTTGGGGATTCCATTCATTCATTTAGCATTTATTTATTGTAGGCCTACTATATGCCAAGGAGTCTTCTGGGCATTGGGAATTTAGAAGTAAACATAATGTGTCTTTCCCTCAAGTATGCACCTTACTTTTTAGTAGGGAGAGACACAATATAGACATTTAAAAACTACAGAACGTGTCAGGTAATGATAAATGCTACAAAGAAAAACAAGTCAGGGTGAGGGAGACAGAGAGTGAAAGGGCTCGCTATTTTCTACAGAGCAGTCAAGGAAGGCCTTTCCGTAAGGTGACGTTTGAGTAGAGACTTTGAAAGAAGTGAGGAAGGAAGTTACATAGACATCTGAAGGATTGTTCCAGGGCAGTTGGGTCAGAGTGAGAAGTCAAAGTGGTGGGAGCCAAGATCAGAGAAGCAGTGGGGAGGTCAGGGGCGAGGGAGGGAAGTTAATGCAGGGTCCTGTGGGCTGTTGTGAAAACTTTAGCTTTCACTCAGCAAAAGATGGGAAACCAGTGGAGAATCTGGAGGAGAAAGGATGACTTGCATTTCAGCATGATCACCGGGCTGCCCTGTTGCATATAGACCATAGAAGGTCAAGAAGTGGATGCTAGGTGACAGGTGCGGAGGAAGAGCAACAGCTATGTGAGAGTTGATGGACTATGGTAGGAGCAGTGGGGGTGCTGAGATATGGTAAGATTCTGAATATAGCCTAAAGGAAGACCTAACAGGATTTGCTGTTGGATTGGCTGTGCTCTATGAGAGAAAGAAAAGGGTGAATTTTTGGCTTGAGCAAACGGAAGAATGAAGTGCCTTATACTGAGATGGGGAAGACTGTGGGAGGAGCAGAATTGGAAGAAGTGAGGGAAATTAAGGGTTTTGGACATATACACTTTGACATGTCTAATGGACACCAAAATGGAGATATTAAGTAAGCAATTGGTATTTGAAACTGGAGTTCTGGGGAGAGATCCGAACTAGAGATATAAATTTGAGAGTCATCAGGGTGTCAATGTTGCTTAAAGCCATAGGACCAGATAAAGTCATGTACTAAGAGAATGTAGGTGGAGGAGAGAAGGGGTCTGAAGACTGTGCTTGGGACTTTCAAAGTTTAGAGGTTGGGGAGATGAGGAAGAGCCGTCAATGAACAGTGAGGAAGAGTGGGCAGTGAGGTAGGGCGTCAGTCGGAGAGAGTGGGATCTGCAAGCCAAATGAAGATAGTGTTTCAAGGAGAGTGTGAGGGATCAACCGTGGGTTGCTGCTGCTCGGTGGCAAAAAGCAGAACCAAGCACTGGCCATTGGCTCCAGCAGTGTGGAGGGCATTGTTGACTTTGGTAAAAGTGGAGAAAACCAAAAAAAGCTGTCATAAAAGTAGACAAAAGCTGGTGGAATGAAGGAATAAAATCCTGGTTGAAACAGTTTCAAGAGAACAGGGGAGGAGAGGAAGGAGAAAAAGTTAATGTAGGTAGCTGGTTTGAGGAGGTTTGCTGTAAAGGGGAACAGAGAAACAGAACAACAGCTGGCCACTCATGGGACCTAGGGAGACATTTTGTTGCAGTTGTTTAAATGCGAGAAATGCTGCAACATGTTTATATGCTTACAGAAATGGTCCAACGGGGAGAGGAACAAAGAGAACAATTGTGGGAGTGACGTCGGTGAGTAGGGGAGAGGCAACAGGCACGCCAGTAGAGGAGTTGGCTGTGGACACAAATATGTTCAGCTCATCCATTGTAATAGGAGTAAAGACTGATTCAGTGGGTACAGACACAGACACCTGTCACACACGGCGGCGGAAGCGTGTGGATCTTCTCTTCTGATTGCTCCTGTTTTGTCAACTTGTCTCCTGGCTGCTTTTTCCTATACAGCACAGTGGTTATCCTATGGTGTGTCAACGTCTTACCATAACCCATGTCTGGCTGGGCTCACACAGCCCTGTTTCTGTGAGCTGGATGCCCAGATGAGGGCAGTGGAGGAGACTGCACATGAATGGTTACAATGAAATGAATCACAGGCTGGGTAGAAGCGATTTCCCTGCCTGATTATTGGCGCGTAAACCAGTTGCTAGACTATTGCTTGTCTCAGCAGAATTAGAGTGAACATTTATTGGTATTGAATTATTAGACATTTAAGCTCTAAGTTTTATGTTTTACCATATTCTGTAACAAACCGTCCAGGTACCGTGGGATGCTGGAAGAGGGTAACAGTAAATGAAAACATTCCCTTCCGTATAAAGGAAGAACTTTTAACGTCAAGATGTTTCACAGCTAGTGAAACAGCCATATTTGAAAAGATTCCTGTATTTAAAATGAGAACAATGTTTAAGCCTAAAAATATACTCATAAAATTTCTATCAGAAACTTTAAAAATATGTACATATTTCACTTTGTGATTCCCCTTCTAGGAATCTACTTGGAGTAGAATGGAACACACAATGTTTTATTCACAAAGTGGTTATCTTTGATGGCGTATAGTAGGTACCAGACCCTGAGCTAAACATTGGAGATAAAATTGTCAACCCCTCCGGCAATTGCCTCTCTCCAGCGGTTGAGTAACCCCCATGCCTTTGTTTGCTGACTTGCTGAAAATTTAAGGCCTGCCTGCTCAGAAAGGGAGGAGAGAGCACAGAAGCGTCTGATGAGCTTACCTACCCTGACTCGCACAGGCCAGCAGACATTTAGGTGGGCTTCCTTCAACTTGTCTGTGTAGCATTTTTGCTGCGTCTTGAAAATCTGTAGGCTGCGAATCAGTGTGCTGGTTTTGTTTCTCCTGGGTGAGATCGTCTCTCAGGAGGTGGAAACCTTTTCTTTCTTCCCCAAATGACTCAACTCTTGTTTCTACTGTCACCAGGGAGGGAGGGCTCCTCCTCCCCATCTCTACTCCTTTGTCTTGTGCTAATGCCAGACCTAGGCACTTTCCTCTTTCCAAGGAGATAAAGATTTTAAGAAACATGGTGACTCGTCCATTTATTTTCTCACTATGGGGAGCTTCCATTTTACCTACTTTTACCAGATATTCCAGCCTCCATCAGTCAATCAACTTTCAAGTAAAATCAACCAAATCTCTTCTATAGGTTCTTGCTATTGATGCATGTTTGGACTATTACAAATGCATTAAAGAGGTTGGCTGAAAAACATTCTATTAGCATGGGAAACTGCTTATTAAATAATGTCAGACAAAAGATATCTCAAATATCTAAAATACAATGTCTAAAAAAAATTGTAATATAAGCTAAAATCCTAAAAATAGCAGGAAAAATAATATTGAAAAGAAATGCAATAAAGTTGTTAATTAAAATACGCAAAATATTCTTATAGCTTTGATTCTGTCCTCTATAAGGGCTTTACACTGAGAGCAGCGTTAAGGAATGTTTCTCCTACAGACCACATCATTACCTTTATAATGGAATTATAGTTTTTAACAGTGAACTTGTTTAGAACTATTCTATTCTTTCAGAGCAGAGACGGAAAGCTGATGACCTGTAGCTGTGCTTTGTTTGGCCTGTAGTTTAAAAGGATTTCAAATTATTTGGTAGTATTTGAAATATGGGCTTCTAGATTTTGAGATTTCCTTGAAAAAATCGGATGCCATTGGCATCACTGGACTCCCTTTTCCATATGGTAGCTCTCAGCTGGATTGGCTCTGTGTGGTGGGAAGGACCTCTAGTGCACTCAGGTTCACATCAGCATCCCTTTCTCTCCTGTCCCGTCCATCGTCAGGCTCTCTGTTCTTCCCCTATGTCCAGGGCGCTTTCTTCGTGAGTGAACGTGTCTGCCTCATAGAAATCTGGGTTTGTCCATTTGAGTAATTTTCAAAAACTGTCAATCAATCCATCAATGATCCAATGATCTTATGGTTCCCTTCATTTTGCTAGGTACACAAGAAGACCCATTTTTAAGTCACAATTTAGGTGCCATAAAACAATATAAAAATTTCCTGATTTCCTTCTTTCTACCCCAAAAGAAAGAGAGAGATACAAGTTCTGTCTGCTGTGGTTTTCTATGGCAACAGGCAACCGAAATAGTGATGCGATTTTAAATAAGATGTAAACTGTGTCCATAGGCCTGTTCCTCTCCCAGGTCTAGCGCACGTGCTCATAAAATCCTTGTCTTTTGTCTGTTGACTCATGTGTAAATGCTAGCCGGGGAAGCACTCTCGCTCTTTCTGACACTAGCCCGTTTCATCTTGGTACCCTGCATCTAATTTCTGGCAGCCTTATTAATGACTTGTAAGAGTAGAAGGCACAGATGGAGGCTCTAGCAAGTAATTAGCCACCAAATATACATATATATGAATAATGTATACATAACATATGAATATTGTTATATGTAGTACATACATATATATATATATACTGCTAATAATTCCTCTCTTTTTGAGGTAAAGATGGACCTTCAGATTGTACCATATTGAGTATCAGGATTATTGTTTTACTCCTGGGATTACATGACATATTGGTTTACTCTATCCTATTAACTAAGTACACTGTGCTTCTGGTATTGAATTTTGAAAAGAAGATGAAATAGTGGTAGTCACTTCTCTCACAAAGATATCAAGTGGATCAAGTCATTAACAATCTTAAAGTATCTTAACGGAAACAAAATTTAAATGCATGCTATCAGTCGCAAAATAAAAGGATCACTCCCCAAAGAAAGGAGCAGTGAGAATTTTCATATCTGGATATTTTGCCGAGTTTTTCTTTTGTCTTTTGCTTATGTTGTTGTTGTTGTTGTTGTTATGCAAAGTCTTTTTTTTTTTTTTTGCTGGGGGAAGATTAGCCCTGAGCTAACATCTGCAGCCAGTCCTCCTCTTTTTGCTGAGGAAGACTGGCCCTGAGCTAACATCCATGCCCATCTTCCTCTACTTTATATGTGGGATGCCTGCCACAGCATGGCTTGACAAGCAGTGCCTACGTCCACACCCGGGATCCAAACTGGTGAACCCCGGGCCACGAAAGCAGAACATGTGAACTTAACTGCTGCGCCACTGGGCCGACCCCCAAAGTCTTTTTTTTAATGTAGTAAAATGTATCAAGCTCTTCTTTTGTTACTTCTGAATTTTGAATCTTAGCTCTTAATGTACATTTCCAGGATATAGAGGAATTTGCCCCTTTTTTCCCTAGTACTTGTATGGTTTCATTATTTTGCATTTAAATCTCTGAGTCGTTGGGAATTTACCCTTGTCTACGCATGAGGGACAGATCCAACTTTAGTTTATTTCATACTGCTATCCAGTTACTGGAACACCATTTGTTTAAATCTACCTTTTCTGTACTGATTTTAAGTGCCAACCTTATCATACATTAGTTTTTCTTTTTTCAGTTTTCATACTTTAGATTTATAAAGGTAATTAGATGTATTTCTGTATTCTCTATTCTATTCTACTCATTTATCTATTCATATCCCAATACCACACTTTTTTTATTATAGAGATTTTAAGTAGGTGTTAATATCTGGTAGGACTAACACCACCTCCATTACTCTTATTTTGCAGGGTTTTCCTGGCTATTTTTGCATGTTTGTTCTTCTAAGTAGACTTTGTAATCCAATTTTCTAGTTAAAAAAAGGAAAAGAAGAAAAAAAACCCAAAACAGAAAAGCAAAAGCAAATATCTGATAGTATTTTTACTTTTCCAGAAGTTCAATGTGCAATATTTTCATTGCTGCTCCTTTCTAAGTATTTTTAAATTTATTTTTTGACCCAAGGGTCACTTAAAAGTGTATTTTAAATTTTAATTTATGTGAGATTTTTTTTTCAAAATTTTGGTAAAAATTAACTTCTAACTTTATTGCATAGCGGTTGGAAAATATATTCACATGCTGTGAAATCTTTAAAATTTGTCGAGACCTACTTTATGTTCTAGTGAAATGGTTCTGCATCCTGGATGTACGTGAGAATCACCTGAGGAAGTTTTCAGACCTGAAATGCCTGAAACCTGCTCCAGACCCGGTAAGTCGGTATCACTGAGGGGAGAGCGCAGACACCTGTGTTTTCGAAGAGCCCCTGGTGAGACATTACAGATTTTACCTGGGCAGAGCATACGGTCGGGTTTTGTACATGTTCCCTGTGAGCTGAAATAACTGTACATTCCTCAATTACTGGATTTAAGGCTTCTCTAAATATGCTTTAGAGTTAGTTTTGAAGTTGTGTTGTTCAAATATATCCTTAGTGACTTTTAAAATGCTTGATCTATTAATAAACAAAGAGAAGTATTTTAAAATCAATCTCTCTAGGAGCGTGGAATTACTGATCTCATTTCGTGATAGGATTGCTTGGGCGTGTTCTCTGTCTCTTACCTGTATCATCTTATAGTCTTAAAACCGTGTAAGTTCAGTGGACGGAGGTTAAATATTCTAATTAATTTAGTGTTTATCAAAGGTATTTTAACATGCATGTTTAATTAAGAAGTTCTAATCAATCAAGCTCTGAATTCTCTAGTCACCCCGCCACAGAGGGGGTCGTTTAGTTCTATCTCACTTTTTACCCTCGATTTAGACATTATTGTAATTGTTTCAGGGTGTCAATGTTATTTCTATTTATTCACATGCTTGCCATTTTCCTCACTCGCTTCTTGAATCTCTGTGCTGGATTGCCCGTTTGCCATCAGTAGCATTTCTGTTCCTTTTTATACTCCCCCATGTTATTGCCGTGGCTCAAAGCTCAGGAGCCTCATTTTTAAGAACTCCTTGCTGGGGGGGTTCTGATTTAGATTCCACTGCTGAGGGACACTTGTAGGAAACCTGGCAGTTGAAAGGAAGTCACGGCTCCTGTTTCATCTGGCAGAAGACCAGAGCGTGCCTCCTCAGAGGCGGCAGCCACTTCCTGACCTTCTCCAGACTCGGTCTTCTACTGCGAGCCTCTGCCTGTGGGGTCGAGGGGCAGCTACTTCCTGCACTTTCCTGATTCCTGGGGTGCAATCTCCACCCTTGAAATTTCCCCCTCACCCCTTACAACAATTTTTAAACTATTGCATTGCTTGGACTTAATAACATCTTCTTGAAAATTTACAAGTTCTTTCTCCCAACCAGTCTCTGACTAATGCAGTTTGAGTCTTTCCCTGTCAGATCATTTTTCCTTTCCCTGAAGTATACATTAAAATTTTCCTAAACTCCCTTCATTTTTGCTTAACTGCAAATGTCCATATTTTACTCTCATTTTTGAAGAACAATTTTGCCAGGCATGGAATTCTAGGTTGACTATCACTTTTAGAATCTTGGTAATGCCATTCTGCTGTCTACTGGTTTCCATTGCTACTGTTGAGAGGTCAGATAGCAGTTTACTTCTCCTATTTGCGGTAGTCTGTATTTTCTTTCTGGCTAATTTAAAGATCTTATTTTTGTCTTTTGTACTTTTAAGTTTCACTAGCCTGTATTTAGGATTATTCGTTTTATTTACGCTGATTTGCACTCATTTGGCTTACTGAATCTGGGGGTTGCTGTCTTTCATCAATTTTATTATCTCCTTGAATATTGATTCTCCATCATTCTATTTGTTATCTTCTTCTGGAATTCCGATTATATACATTTTGTCCCTTCCTACACTTTCCTCCATGCTTCTTAATCTCTCTCTTTCATGTTTCCCATCCTTTTTCTCTATAGTGGAAGTCTGGGTGATTGTTTTCAGATTGATCATCCACTTTACTGATTCTTCAACTCTGTTTAATATGATGTCTAGCTCACTGACTTTCTAGTTTTAGAGATTATATGTTTTGTTTCCAGATGTTCTGCTTAGTTTATTTGCAAAAATGCCTTGTCAGTTCTGACAATTTCTTATTCCTTTGTCTTGTTTTCAATCTTCTCTTTTGTTTTTTAAATATACTTAACATACTGGGGCTGGCCCGGTGGCACAGCGGTTAAGTGCGCACATTCTGCTTTAGCAGCCCAGGGTTCACCGGTTCAGATCCTGGGTGCAGACATGGCACCACTTGGCAAGCCATGCTGTGGCAGGCGTCCCACATATAAAGTAGAGTAAGATGGGCATGATGTTAGCTCAGGGCCAGTCTTCCTCAGCAAAAAGAGAAGGATTGGCAGCAGTTAGCACAGGGCTAATCTTCCCTAAAAAACAAAACAAAACAAAATATACCTAACATACGTATATCTGTTTTTGGTCATTTTAGCATCTGCACATGTTGAGTCTGAGTCTGCAGTTTGTTGTTTCCGTTGCCGTGTTGACAGAGATTTATGTCCTCACTGTGTAGTAACTTTTGGTTGTGAGTTTACATTAGTGGGAACTTTATCTATGGGAATACTTTGAGGCCTGGTTTTAAAGTTTGTTTTCTTCCAAATTGTGTTGGTTTTTGGCAGACACCTGTGTTCTCAAACTTAACCATTTTAAATACTTTTTTAGCTTCAATTTTTTTTCAGGATACAGACGTCATAAGAATTCTGGTTCTAGATCTATCTGATATTGGCTTTTGGTTAAGGATTCCTTTCCTTCCCTTCCCTTCCCTTCCCTTTCGTCTCCCTCCTCTGTCTCTCCTAGCCTCTTCGCTTTCCTTTCTTCTTCCTGATTGCAAATTTCTTTCCTTTTTCTCTACTCAGACTCAGGGTGAAGACAAGTATCATTCCCACTGTTTCTCCCTAGGGGATAGTTTCCCTTCCTATGGGTTACCGTTTGCAATCCTAGTTTTATGAAGGAGTCTCCAGTCTGTCCTTGTACCCAGTGTAACCCCAGCTTTTGTTTCACTGATAACACATTTTAACTCAGATCTAGGCCATAAGAATTTGGAATAAATTCTCAAAGCAAACAGCAGTTCTTGAAACTTTCTGTTGATAGAATTTATTTTCTACCAGCTCAGAAATGCATTCAAATGTAGGTTTTATATTTTATCACTGTTTTTAATTACATTCTCCTCAAGGAGAATTTTCCATAAACGTTTAGTCTGCCATATGGGTAGAAATAGAAATTAGCCATCATTATTAAAAATGATTTGCCAGGGGCTGGGCCCTTGGCCGAGTGGTTAAGTTCTCGTGCTCCGCTGCAGGCGGCCCAGTGTTTCGTTGGTTCGAATCCTGGGCGCGGACATGGCACTGCTCATCAAACCACGCTGAGGCAGCATCCCACATGCCACAGCTAGAAGGACCACAACAAAGAAAATATAACTATGTACTGGGGGGCTTTGGGGAGAAAAAGGAAAAAAAAAATCTTAAAAAAAAAATGAATTGCCAATCCATTGTTAAAAGCATCTGCAGTGCCTAATTATAAAAGTATTACTTCTTTTAATTTGGGGCTAGAAGTAATAGTGCATCATTTTTATTATGCATTCCACAAAATTATCACATATGTAGCAGATTTCCCTTTTTTTACAAGCTTATAAATTATTGAAGTATAAATTGTATTTTATTTTCGTAAACTTGATAGCTGACATTCCTTTTCTATTCAACTATCAAGTCACATATGGATTTTTAAGCATCTTTACTGCAGTTATTCTTGCTCTTTCTAGCTACAAAACAATAAACGTCAGTGTTTATGAGTACTGATAGGATTCTGAATTCTCTTCTGCTCTCATTGTTCCTGCTGTGAAATGATTGCCTATTTTAAAAGCACCCAAATAGAGACTGATTGCTGTTATGGAACAAAGAAGAGTATTCATAGAAATAACCTTCGTTCTCAGCATTATGGGTGGCAGCAGTGGTGAAAAGTCATATACCAACTGTGAAAGTCAGTCTCGAGGGCACCCCAGTCATGGGCACTGAACGATTCGCTCACTCGCTTGTTCATCGTTTAACCACTTAACCTATCAGCCATTCAACTCTGCCTCCTTTTCCAGACATAGCTATTTGACATTTCCGGGCAAAACACATCTTCTTTTGCTTGCTATTCATTAGTGTCTATCAAAATATACTTTTTTATATTAAAAAATAAGAATGTGCTGAGATAGAATACCAGAAACAGGCTGTTTTTTCTCAGTAATGGACAAATGGCATCAATGGCACTTTCCGGGGGTGAAGTCCATGTCTTTTGGGAGCTAAATGATTCATCTGACAAGATAATGAATTGGTTGCTTTCTTCAGGGAAGATTTGCAAAGCATTTCTTTTCACTGGATAGACAATTTAGAAAATGTTGTGAAAGGATATAAAAAGAAAGAATAGAGCAAGCAAGCTGGTTTAATACAAATGGATTCCAGTCAGAAATGTGGACGTGTAATACTTGGATATCTTGAAAAAAATCTCCTGGGCTGACATATATTTGAGATAAGTATTGTTACTGTGGCTAGAAAATTAGTTTAGGTTCTATTTAGAATCTTATTGAGGGTTGGATGACAAAAAAAAATTACAGAAGTGACTTTTGTTTTATGAAATTCACATCTTCATAATAATAAAATTTACTCACCTCTTCTTTTCGTGTATATATAAATAGCTAAATGGATGTAATATGTGAATTTGGCTTAAATATATATCCATGCTCTTTTATTCTTACAAAACAATATTGAGACAAGGGAACATTTTATAAACAGGATACCCAACTTTGTAAATCGTTAACGTTAGCATTTCTGTTCTGTGGCAAGATGAAGGTCATTGTTAAGGATGCCCAAGGGTACAGAGACTATATTAAAGAGTTTTGGGTAAGCCTGGGCTGGGTGACGTCCTGGTCAGTTCAGGCTACTATAACAAAGTACTCATGGACTGGGTGGAATATAAACAACAAAAATTTATTTCTCAAGTTCTGGAGGTTAGAAGCCCTAGGGCAGTGTGCCAGCATATTCGGGTTCTGGCGAGAGCCCTCTTCTGGTGTGCAGGCTTCTCGTTGGATCCTCACAGGGTAAAAAGAGGGCAAGAGAGCTCTCCAGGGTCCCTTTTAGGAGGAACTAGTCCCATTCATGAGGGGTCCATGCTCATGAACTAATCGCCTTCCAAAGCCCCAACTCCTAATACCATCACATTGGGGTGTAGGGCTCCCCCATACCAATTTTGAGGACACGCAAACATTCAGCACATTGCAGGTGAGGTGGGAGGACTGTGTGAAACGGTGAGAAGAGACTGCATTTTAGCCTCAGAAAAACCAGGACTCGTACAGTTTCAACTCCCTTCTGTGTGTGATGGAGATGGTGTGATGGCTAATTTTATGTGTTGACTTGACTGGGCCATGGGGTGCCCAGGTATTTGAGTGAACATTACTCTGGGTGTGTCTGTGACGGTGTTTTGGGCGAGATTAACATCTGAATCTGTAGTCTGAGAACCGCACATTGCCCTCCCTGATGTGAGTGGTCCTCATCTAATCAGTTGAAGGCCTGCATAGAATGCCAAGGCTGACCCTCCTGCGATTTAAGAGGGAACTCTTCCTGCCTGGCTGTTTGATCTGGGACATGGTCTTTCCTTGATTTTGGACTTAAACTGAAGCATCAGCTCTTCTTGGGTCTCCAGCCTGCCAGCTTTCAGACTGGAACTATGCCATCAGTTCTCCTCGTTCTGCAGCCACCAGACTCAGACTGGACGTACACCATTGGCTCTCCTGGGGTCTCCAGTTCACCAACTGGAGATCTTGGAACTTCTCAGTCTATAGAATCATGTGAGCCAATTTATTATAATAAATCTCTTTATGTGTGTATATATATGTATAGATATATATACACACAAACACACACAATCTTTCTCCAAATTCAAAAACTTGAGGTGAGAATCAGTCACTCATACAGTATCTATATTTAGTGCCTGCAGTCAATCAAATCCTTCATGTTTTCCGAGGAGAAAGAGCTTTTAAAACCTGACCTTGCCTGAGGTTAAAGTAGTTGATTTTTAATAACTGCAAACACCAAAATGACCTTTACTCATTGAGAGCATTGCAAAGTAACACTCTCAGTAGGAAGTTATTTTATCTTTGATACTTTCTGGTGATGTATAAAAACTCTGTGCTCTGGGATTCTAGATGTGGTACTACCGAGGCCCACGAAATCAGAACAGGAAGGCTTGGTGAGTCCCACGTGGTACTGGAACATTCGGATTCCCAGTAATATTAGTTAAAAGTGACACTAGACTTCCAGTGGCCCTTTTAAGTTCCTCCGTCAATGCAGCTGGTTCTCACTCAATCCTGAAGAAAAGTGTGACCAGCCGTCTCAAAACAAAGCAAGAGCTTTAAGCCAACTTGGATCAACTAGCTTGTCAATAGTTCTCAAGCCATTTTGCTGCCTGTATGGCAGAAAGAATAATTAATTATTTCGGAAAATAATCAATTCCCGAGTACAAGAGACTGAACTAGGACTGGTGTGACTGGAGCAGAGAGATGGGAAGGTAGGGGAGGGTTGTGTGTTGGGAGAGGACAGAGTAAAACTAGGTGGGAGAGACCCGGCACGGCGTTATAGCTCACACCAAGGAGTTTGTGTCTTTGAGATATGCTGATTGATACATTTTTGGGATAACTGAAAGGTGTCCAATTTCATATTTCGGAAGAATAAAAGTCCTATACTAGGAGTGGATATGAGTTGAGAGGAATACATCCGTAAGAATGTGAGTTATGGCTTCCCTGTCAGCCCTTTAAAGACCCACCTTTCACCACTGGTTATTACAAGAAATTAAATATACTAAAATAAGTGCTAGAAAGAGAGATTAGTTGAGAAGATTAAGCTGTTGACCGCAGGTGAGTGTGTTGGTGGGAGGGAGGAAAGTTCTGCTCAGGAATTGCAGTCTTCCGCAGTCTAATCTTGGCTGAGCTGACCCTATTACCATAGGCGGGCTAATTAACCTCTTTGTGCCTTGGCTGCTTATCTGCAGAGTGAAGATAACAATGACCCACTACGACTGCAAATCATTCTGCAAACACCAACACTTATAGAAACGGTATAAATATTTACGTACCCCAGTTGTAAGAGTCTGGTCTTTACCTAACAGTTTAAACCTCTCCTCTGCCTAAATAATATGTCAGGTTTAATTTTCGTCATACAGCATTTTTTGTGTGTGTGATAGAGTGAGTTTTTATTTTCGTATACAGCCAGATTCGTGCTTATTGAAAACGAGCTCTCTCTTTCTGATGCCTGTTGTTCGGTCTACAATACTCTGGGTCCTAGATTATGATGGTAACTTCTACCAGCACCATGTGGTTTAACACAGCAGAGAGCTGTTGAGAGAGCTCGTGGATGGGGCTCGGGGGGAGGAATAAGTACTTTTAAATTCTTTTTAAATGACAACTCTTCTTGCCTGTTAAATAAGAAGAGTACGCTCTTATTGTTTCATAAGTCTATTGCAATTGTATTAACTATAGTTAAGCAATTCAAAGTGGGTCAGCAGGCACATAGTAACATGCCAAGAAGTGGCAAAATGAACAGTCTCCTAATTGGGTTTTATTGTGGATTCACTGATTCACATTGAAATTGCCATCTCTTTTGTGATATTTCCAATAATTTTGTGGGAAGTATTTATAAAACTGCATTCTTTCAGTGGCATAAAGATTACCCATTTCCATAATTATTCTTGGTTATCATGCCACACTTTCTTTAGCAGATGAAAGGAAGTAGTAATCAATCTTCTGGAAAAATAAAATATTTACAGAATTGGAAGAGCTATTTCGTTGTGAACTCGGAGAAGAATCATGCATTCTCTTCAATTCTTTCTTTTCAAAATTCATGCCTAGTAAGTATGTAAGCTGTTTCCACGATGATATTAATGACTCAGACATGTGACTGCAATGTTTTTGTTGGTGTGATTTGGCCTTTAGCCAAATGGCTGCCTAAAGACCCTGGTTAGTGGCCATGACTGGCTGCTAAGGGACAATGAACTGGACAGAAACACCCTTTCATTCCAGCCCAGTTCCCTCGTGTTACGTGACTACGGTAACGCTCCCTTATCCGCATGTCACATGTGCCCAGATCCCCAGTGGATACCTGAAAACGTGGATAATACCAAACCCTAGATACACTGTGTCTTTTCCTATACATAAGTATTAGAAGTATGACAGCAAAACTGGCACACATTTCTTTCTCCTTCTTACAATTTCATGGATAGATTTGTTCTTACCGTGGATCTTAGCAACCTTAACATACGATTTTTCTTCTTTCCCTATTAAGTTGAGAACTTTCACCTTTTCACTCAAAGGGAGCGATCTCTGGCTTCTCTTTAGCATATCTGAATTGCCAACATCACTACTCTTGCGCTTTGGGGCCATTATTAAGTAAAATGAGGGGTACTTGAACACAAGCACTGCAATACTGTGAAAATCAATCCGATTGTCAAGACAGCTACCAAGCGGCTAAGGGGTAAGGGCTAAGGGGTAAGCAGGTAGCGTACCCAGCCTGGACAGGCTGGACAGAGGGATGATTTGTATCCCCAGCTGGACGGAGCAGGACATCATGGGGTTTCTTCATGCTACTCAGAATGGTCCACAACTTAAAACTTATGAATTGTTTATTTCTGGAATTTTCCATGTAATATTTTCAGACCACAGTTGACTAGGGTAACTAAAACTCTGGAAGGTGAAACCACGGATAAGGAGCAACTACTGTGTGTCCTGCCCTTTGCTCAGCTAACGTGGGGAACAGCTGTTTGAACTTTTCAGTGCGGGCCGAGTAGTATCTCTAACGTGTTATGTGTTTGACTGAATTCTCACCTGACCAGGCCTTCTTTCTCAGTCCCCATTTCCTGCTGCTCTGGCATCGTTCTGGTTGATTCCTCAAGATTTTTAGGGTCAGAGTTTGTGGGCAGATCTCTGAGGGAGTTTTTCTCAGAGCTTGTATCTATGGAAAGGAAACAACATACAGATAGAAGAATATACACCACTCTTGATACAGCCGTATGGGACAACATAAGCTACAGAGATGCTATTTGTTTTTCTGGAATGGTTTTCTCAGGATGGCCTCCCCTAGGATTCCTGCTAAACCAATTAGGACCTGATGCCGGAGGAGTTATCCTGGAGACACCTTCCAACTAATGAAAAATATACTTAAGTTGGTATATTATGTAGTAAAAGTCTACATGGTATATTTCTTTTTGATATTAGAAAGCTGAGATTAATAAGGAGTCATCATCCAAAAGGCATTTTTGGTTCTGCTCAAGTACTCATAATTTATGGCTGAAATTGATGTATCATAAAATTCAGAAAAATAAAATGGGCAGAAGTATGTCATTGACATTTTAGAATTTTGCATTCTAATTTTTTAATGAAAAGTGTTTGTTTTTGGTTTGATCATCTTTAGCTATGGCATCTTTTTTGAAGAAGCAATAAAAATTCACATGAATTAGCTTCATTTTCAGTCCCAAAATGAAATTTTGCCCTTCAAGGCTAAAATACAATTTCCAATTAATATAGTTTAAATTGTAATTTACTCAGAGAATAATCAATTCTCAGGTAAATATTTGGATTATAGAGAAGATTTTAATGAAAGTAAATTACTTAATATAAAAAGAAAATATAGAAAGAGCAATGAAATACAATGAACACAATTTAATAGTAATCCATTATCCATAGTTTCTAATCTATTTTTAATTGGATGTACTGTGCATAGAAAATTGAAATCAAAGCCAAAATCATAACTTTTATTTTATTGTAATACATTATAATTTTAAACACTTAAGGCACCTCAGTATTGAAAATCTGGATTTGCAAAAATAATAAACCAGGGGATGATCACTTACTTTACAAAAGTTTTCACCATACAAGTCCTTTAATATGAAAATTTCTATGATCCATCTAAAATCTTTCAGTGTACAAAGCTTTTCAAGAACATGTTTCAGGAATAAACGGAATCATAAAGTTGAGTCACTACTTACAGTTTTTGAAAATTTATGAATAAGAAAGCTTAACCCCCTGGATTTCCCAAGACTATTTTCTTCATGTGCATCTCCTATCTACCTTTATTTTGGAATTGATAGCAATTTTGGCTAGAAGGTAGGAAACACGGTAATATGCATCTTTTTGTTATGTGTAAGTGACTCGCCCCACCCCAAAATTCTCAAATTTACTTGAGACACAAAGAAGTTTCACGGTAATCATGTCCTTGAAATCTGTTGGAAGGACCATATCGCAGGTGAAACTTTGCCATGTGTGTGAAATCTGATGAGAGCGGTAGGATAGGTCCTTTGTATACAAGCACATGTGGTACACTGGTGGGTTTATCAGTATCCAACAGATTTCAGAGTAAAAAAATAGCACTTTCAATATGTCATTTTATACCAAGAGGCTTTTGATAGAACTAAGAGAGAAGGATCTATTTTCCCTATCTGTTTGGGTCAAACCATTTTTTCTCATTTCTCTTTATCCAACCAAAAAAATTAATAATTTTTCAGATCTCTGACATTGTGCCAAGTCTTGCCTAAGAAATTGATAGCCGGGTCCTTTTCTTGTATCCACAAACACTGGGGCAGTTACTGTGAGGTGTTTTAAAGCAGTGTTCTCAATCTCTAGCCATGGATGGCCAGTGCCTTCAACGACTGGAGCCCTTGAGACTGTGTGTTGTCTATGCACATTTTCCGTGGAGAGAACCTAGGGTTAACATGAGCTCATCAAATGAGTCTGGACTGAAAGAAGAGCTAGGAACCATTTTCTGCACGTGTATTTTTCCAGGAACACCTGCCCTCAAAAGAAAATTAGGATTGAAATAGAGCATGAAATATGAGGGAAAGAGTCAGAAAAACCCCTCCTGAATATAAAACAAGTGGAATCTGCCAAACAGAATATTTCTCAAGAGGCTCGTATCGACTATTTCTGATAAAGGCACGTGAGTATAACTTGTGTCATACACTCCTAGCGCTCACTCAAGCCCCAGCATGCATATCCCATTTGCAAGACCTCCTTTCTGCTAGTACCAATTTCTTGACCGACCGTTCCTCAATAGTTCTTTCTTTCCATTCTAATAAGGATTTTTTTTATCATCATAACATTTCGATTAAACTAAGTAGATCCTTGCACCTTACCAAGTCTTCTCTAGACATTACCGAGCCCTTCTAAAATGACGCCACCTCTATTATGACAAGACGGGGCTATTCAGAAATTAATTACAGCCTAATTTGCTTGTGGATAAGCATTTTAATTACAAAATAAATCCTAATCAGAGCTTATTGATGAAGATGAGAAACCAGTTATTGCCTGTTCTTGGATTCAAAGCAGAACAACAACTTAAAAAATACCCACGAGGACTTCAAACAAAAGGATCCCCATCAACTGTCGTCAGCGGGGTGTTTTTTCATCCGTGTAGCATGTTATTTGTTTGTGGGAACAGATGGTCAGATTGTTTGCATCATCCTGAACATGAAAGAGACATCTAAAATGCACGGCCAGTCTTCCTCTGGCATCTGAGTCAAGTTTTGTCAACTGCACATTGTACTTCTTCCCAGCTTCACACATGGGCAGCAGGATTCCCTCTTTTGTGGCTGCCCAAATGAAGAGTGTGAGGGTTTCTGCCAACCGTGCTTTTTACCTGTTGTATAGCAATTGCCAGCTCTTATCAGTGCCCTGGGTCCAATTCTGCCCTGGAACATGTGCCCACGGCAGGTAGTAAAATCTGGAACCAGAGTGTTCTCATGTGGTTGCTTTTATCGACCGTGCAAGAGCAAGTACTGAGTTTTCCCTCCACACACGTGCTGAGTCTCTTTTCAGCCTGGCAGCATCTCACTCTGCGCCTCTGTAACACACTTCCAAACCGCGCGGCCCCCTCGTCCCAGCGTGTCGTGGAGAACTTCACAGGGGTGGAATGCCTGCTTTCCTCTTCAAGTGAGGAAATAGGTGATGCAGGAAGCCATTAACTTCCCACATTTTATCAGTGGCACTAAATAATTGCTTGAAAAGGAGGGATTCAAAGAAAGAACCTAATTTGAGAGCAAGGTTGTGAATAAGAAGGCATTGATTCAATTGGCCTTTTTTGGATGGATATAAAAAGGAGAAGATTTGAAAATGCTCTCATTGGTTGGAATGTTTGGTGCAGGCGATGATATCACTTGGTTGAATTTCTAACTCTTAAAACACCAAATGCATTGTGGGCTCTGTCGCAAAAACAAATCTCCCATCTCCTTTTATTAGTCACCAACAATACCTGAGTAACTAGATATTCGATGAATTTATAAAGACTAAGTCTGAGTACTTTGATTAAATGCACAAATGATACTATTATTTTATCTGAATGAATGAACATTTGGAGGTAAATCAATGAATAACACAGTTTTAAGAAGTGTATGATTAATGATTATTTTCTGGCACATTGAGATTGTATTTTTGACTCAGCTTGTGGTTAATTTTGCAGTTGCTAGAATATGTGATGTTCTTAGAATAACTTTAATTATAACACTTTGATGACTCTTGAAAGTTTTTTATATCTTTATAGATTGTCAAACGACATGGAAGAAGTTGACAAACATCATAGCAGTGCATATAAAACGGAATCTGAAAGAGCTCCCTGAAATGCCACAGAATAGAGAAATGAAGTCCTTTATGTTAAGAAGTCCTCATGCAATCTGTAAAAACTCCAGAGGAGAAGGAGTCAGAGTGGGTGAGCGTTCTGGAAACCATCCCAATGAGGAGTGGTGGAGGAACTTGGGTTCTTTAGCCACAATATTGAAGACTAACTAATGGCCTAGCAGTTCTTTCAAATTCTTTGAAGGCTGTTACATAGAAAAGAAAGTAGACCTACTTCCTTTGTTCCACAAGGCAGAAGAAGGATCCCTTGGTGGAATTTGCAAAATGAACAAATAAAACCCCCAACATTCTCCCAACTAAACTTGTCTGAGAGGGAGACGCATGGCTTCATGAGGGAGTGAGAGCCCCATTGCTGGAGGTATACAGGCTGGAGCCTGTGCTAAGGGAGGTAGGATGGGGTCCTTTCATCAGATCAGAGGTTGGAGGTCCTTAATGTGCAATAAAGTCCTAAAAGGATTTTTGTATTTAGCCAGACTTTTTTCCTTTGGGATGCCTCATCACAAGTAAAGAAATGAACAGATGAACAAACATAAAAGAATACAGACCCATCTAGGGTGGCCTTGGTACTGTGTCAGTGTTGAGGAATCCTGTCCTCTCTCAATGTCATGCTTGGTTTCAGGGACTTTTTATGGGGATTAATTCATCTAGAAAATACATTTTATGTAGGAATTAAGGGATGTGCTGAGTTACGGTGCTGGGCACCCAATAGAGAGCCCTAATCCTTACATCCCTGGTTCTTTGGGTGACTCTGAGTAAGTCGCTTTTCTATAACAGTTTCCTCATCCATAAAATGAGAAATACTTTTGTCATGGGGATTTCTGCGAGGATTAGATAAAGACTCCATTTGAGAAAAATGCAATATAAACACAAAGTGTTCCACCAGCCAGACTGCGGTAAATTATCTATTTTTTGAAAAAAAGATTTATCAACTCTTTCAGGTCTGTACAGCATTGATGTATGTGGAGCGTGCACGAGCTTCTGTTTACTTAAGAGGGTTCCCGGGATCAGGAAAGCAGAATGCAATTCCCCACAAATCACCTACAACCTTTAGCAGAAAGACGCCTGAAAAGATAGAGTTTGATTTAATTGAATTATGCAAATATATTTAAATCATGCACACTACAAAAAAATATGGCATTTTATCAAAAACAAAACAAAACACCCCACCCTATCCACATTGGTTACAGTCTCTTAAGATTTTGGTTTAAAAAACAGGTGGAAACTGAGGAATTTTATCAACCAAAGTCTGGTCTTCCACTTGATACTTAAAACAGAGTAGGGTTTGTATGCCTCACTTCTTCCTTCAGGTGGTACAGCTCTCCCCACCTCTCTGTCTTCAGCGAGGCAGCACTCTACTGTGTCATAGGCAGGAATGGTTACTGACTGTGTGCCCAGCTGGGCACCTGACCTGAAGAGGGTGGCGGGTCCTCAGCTGGCTAGTGACCTGGCCGTGGCATGAAGGGCTCTGCTCAATGGGAACAATGCTTGTTATCTAGGACAGTCAAGCTGCTCTATCTGGAATTGGGACTGGGAAATAGAGGAATAGTAGAAACAGGGAGAAACACAGCAGACATGAGAAATGGCGGCCATGTTGACTGTGAGGGAGAGGCAGAGAAGGTAATTAGCTCCTAGGGCGGCCTCGGTCCCCTGCCTGGTTGTTCAATTCCCGCTAGCCACGGGTTTTCTTCCGATGAGCCCTGGCCACTGGAGGGACGCTGATTATGTCTCTGTCCCTTGCCAAACCAGCCTGGTTAGGAATTTTCTTCATCATTTCAAACTATACAGCACATCATACTTATCTTTTTTCTAGAGTAGGTTTTCAGAAATTTTACGTGCCCAAGTTTATTAATTTCTCACTTCTTTTGTTCATCAGCACATCGGGCATAATTTTGAATTAATGTTGTTAAGTTCTGTAACTCTCTTTACAATACAAGACTATTTTTTTTTGGATGAAGAAGAGAAATCTGCATGATTGGTTTTGATAGCAAGTTTCATTCATGTTTTGTTTGTTTGTTTTTTTCTGTGTTCCCACCGTAACCCTTGACTTATGAACAGGACTGACAGAGAGAGTGGACTATTTGACTAAAATTAGCCCTACTGGTACCTCCCCTGCATGCTAATCAAATGGGTTGATCTTATACAGGGAAGTCTTTACTGATTCTTGTAAACTAAATTTCAGAAGACAGTCTGGCTATTTTCCTACCGATTTAGGACAAGTTAAATTGTATAAATTAATTGTTACTGCCAAGAACTGAAGAGTGGTTGCCTGTTTCAACAAGCTAGGATTTGACCCCTGTTTTTCTGCATATTTTTTCAAAAATTAACATACTTTATTTTTTAGAGCAGTTTTAGCTCTAAAGCAGTCTTTCTCTTTCTGGGTTTCTGTCCAAACTAAGAGTTGGCTGAGGCCAGGCTGGGCCAGTTTGGGTAGATGGTGAGGGGCTGGCCGGGCCTGGGAGGCCCCTGCAGACTTGGAACTGTGCTGGACCTGGAACCCAGAGGTCTTGGCTGTGGCGAGCTGTTTGCACAGGAGGCCCATGGGGGATCCGGCACTTGTCGTCTGCATTTCAATGCAAAGTCTGCGATGGAGATCATGTGTGACGAGGAGTGACGGTAAGAGGATAACTGAAAACACGGTCGGATGCAGACCTTGTGTGAGGCTGTCAATGTTCGTAGGTAGGAACAACATTGAGTACCTACCACATGGATGGTAGAGGTCACCAAATGGTAGTTTGGGCTAAATTTGACAAGAATTTGGCTTTCCTTTCAGTGATGTAAAAAAGGAAATATTTACACATTAAAAATATCAACGTTTAAAAATTGGGAGATTGCACATTAAAATTTGCATTTTCATTCTCTGTAGACGGAAAATGGGACATCTGACAGCACTTGACCCCCACCCCCACATGGCAGTGACTGGCTGGAGCTGAGCAGCCTCTGGCCTCTTTAGACAGGGCGTACATGACCCTCTTTTATCCATCTGACTTCTGTCTACATTGGAATTTACAAACCTCGATGCCAAATGCTTTACACATATTAATTAATTTAATTTGGACCCACAACCAAGAGATGACAGTAATATCCTTGTTTTATACATGAGCAAACTGAGACTCAGAGATGCTGAATATCTTGATTAAGGTTACACAAAGCTAGTAAGTGGTAGAGTTATAGTTTGAATTCAGGGCCGTGAAACTCTAAAACAAATGTCCTTTCTAGTATAATATAATGGCTTTACTATGAATTTACGTGATTATTTGGGCTAAAACTCAATTTCATTTTTTTACTGTTACTTTTTAAAGTATAGAGTATTTTATTTTATTTTATTAAAAACATTTTTTTTATTGCAGTAACATTGGATTATAACATTATACAGCTTTCAGATGTATATCATGATATATTTCAATTTCTGTGTAGATTACATCATGTTCACCACCCAAAAACTATTTATAATCCATCACCACACATGTGCCTAATCACCCCTTTCACCCTCCCCCCTCCCCCTTCCCCTCTGGTAACCACTAATCCAGTCTCTGTTGCTGTGTGTTTGTTTGTCGTTGTTTTATCTACTACTTATGAGTGAGATCATATGGTATTTGACTTTCTCCCTCTGATTTATTTCACTCAGCATAATACCCTCATGGTCCATTCATGTTGTCACAAATAGCTAGATTTCATCATTTCTTATGGCTGAGTAGTATTCCGTTGTGTATATATACCATATCTTCTTTATTCATTCGTCCCTTGATGGGCACATAGGTTGCTTTCAAGTCTTGCCTATTGTGAATAATGCTGCAGTGAACATAGGGGTGCATGCATCTTTATGCATTTGTGTTTTCAAGTTCTTTGGATAAATACCCAGCAGCGGAATAACTGGATCATATGGTAGATCTATTCTTAGTTTTCTGAGGATACTCCATAAAGTATAGAGTATTTTAAAGCCATAAATATTAGCTTTCTATTCTGTAATTTGTTACCACAAATTTAATGGCTTAGAGCAACACAGGTTTGTTGTCTCACGGTTCTGTAAGTCAGAAGTATAAGATAGGTCCGAAGGGCTGCATTCCTTGTGGAAAGGTTCCTTGTCTTTTTCAGCTTGCAGAGGCAGCCTGCTTGCCTTGGTTTGTGGTCGTTTCCTCCATCTTCAGAGTGAGTCAATTTAACATCTGCTTCCATTGTCCCATCTCCTTCTCCTGCCTTTCCCCTTCTTGTCTTCCTCTTATAAGGATACTTTGATTACACTGAGGCCCCCTGGAGAGTCCAAAATAATCTTCCCATTTCAAAATCCTTAACTTAATAACTCCAGCAGTTTCTTTCCACATAAAGTAACAACTTCATAGGTTTTGGGGATTAGGGTGCAGACATTGTTGAGGGGCCGTTATTCAGCCTACCACACCAATCTAGCTATGGGCACCTAACTTTGATCTATTTCCACACAAATAGAGTCACCTTACAGCATCACAAAACACTGGGTAAGCAATTTACGTATCCTCTACTGGTACCAAAACATTTGCTTAAAGAAGCATTTAGTGTAATATAAGTGAAGTGAAAGCCCAAGAAGGCTGATTGTAATCAAAAGAGGGCTTTAGTAAGTTATCTTTATGTGAATCCAAAATGTGTTGCATTTTTTTATTTCCGTGGCAGATATAAATTAAACCACGCTCTGCGGAAGATCAGAATTCTATAATCAGAAATCAGCATCTGCAGATATTGTGACATTGCACCTGCATGTTTTGAAGTGAAGAACACAAAAATACCAAGCACATATAAGAGGCTATCTTTAAACACTAATAATTTTTGCTTTTTCAAAACAAAATATCATAAATATATAACTGTTATTCCTATTAAAGTCTTTGAAAGCATGCTAAGTTTGCAGATTTAAATTAAACTACTCTTTCCTTGCCACTCAAATAGCTCTTCTCTTAAGTGGTGGCTCCACAAAACAGTTTTTATTACCAGCTATGAAAAATTAAGCTTACAAATACACTTTGAAAAAAAGTAAAATAAGGATTAGAATAAACTTGTCATCCCAAAGATGTGAGCTTTAGTTTCATACCATAAGGTTGTATTTTTATGTGAGAACTGTAGATTTGAAACCATCATGATTATAAAATAAGTTATAGTAAGACAGAATTGTAGTCTGAATTATTTTGATAATTCTGTGGGTTTTTTTTTTTTTTTGTGGCTTCCCTTGTGTAGATCTGGTTTCTACTGTAGAGTTTCTCTCTTCCTCATGACCTCCATTATTGAACCGCATTTCGCTGTCTGCAATGAAAATTCTTATGTGATCTACAGAAGGGCCTTCTTCTCCTTTTGAAAAAATTTGTAGATTGACTAATGTTCTTCAATTGTTGATAACACATGTCAAGAACACATTTCTAACTATATCCTCTTGGTGTTTGAGTCTTACTGTTTGTGGGAGTTTTCTGTGTGAACTTTTATCAGCAATGGAGCCTTGTGATTATTAAGTGTTTTCTTTGTTCAGTGACACATCTTACTAAATATTTTAAATCAGATAATCTAACAATCGAGTAACTAAGCTTTAGTCATCAGTTAGCAGGGAAGATTAAATTGTATTCATGTTTAAAAACTTATTGCAGAACATTTAGCCGTTTTTTTCTTCCTCCTCAGGTAAGCAAATGCTGACCGTTTGGGAGATGCTGTTTTGCTATCTTGGGTGAGGTGAAAATGCAGAAGAAAGATAGCGTTAAAAACAGCTGGTCTGTACAGGAACAAGCGTATTCTCTACACGCTAATCTGAGTAACAAAGATCCAGAATTGTTCTTCAATATAAGCAAGTAAATAAATAAATAAAGCCAAGAAAGCTAAAGTGAATTTTCTCCTCTCCTTTTTTTTTTTCATTATATTATTGAAAGTGAGTAGAGAGGAGAGCGTAAAAAATAGAAATATAAATTAACTTAGGAAAAAACTGATATCTTTATAATGTTATCCTCCCACTTGGGAACATTTTATTTTCCTCCAGTTATTCAAGTTTATTATGCATCTTTGCATTAAATTCAGTTATTTTCTTCACATAGGTCCTTTGCTTTTCTCTCAAATAGGAGCAGTCAAGTATAATGAGAATGGGGCTGTTTCTTCAGCTTTTGATTGTGAGGAAATTCTTTGCCAGGAATTTGTTTACTTACAATCTTTCTTGTGATTTGCTTCTTTATTTACAATCTTGCTTGTAATTTTATTTTTTTTTTAAGATTAGCACCTGAGCTAACATCTGTTGCCAATCTTCCTTTTTTTTCCCTTCTTCTTCTTCTCCCCAAAGCAGCCCCAGTACATAGTTGTACATTCTAGTTGTGAGTGCCTCTGGTAGTGTGTAATTTTCATATATTTCTTATTTTTCTGCCTTAGAAATTTTAGCTAGTAAAAACTCAGTTGTGCCTCAGTTTAAAAGATCTGAACAGACATTTCTCCAAAGAAGATAAACAGATGGCCAAGAGGCACACGAAAAGGTGTTCAACACCGTTAACTATCAGGGAAATGCAAATCAAAGCTACAATGAGATATCACCTCACTTTCTGTCAGAATGGCTATAATTAACAAGACAGGAAACAACAGGTGTTGGAGAAGATGTGGAGAGAAGGGAACCCTCGTACACTGCTGGTGGGAGTGCAAACTGGTGCAGCCACTATGGAAAACAATATGGAGATTCCTCAAAAAATTAAAAATAGATCTACCATATGATCCAGTTATTCCACTGCTGGGTATTTATCCAAAGAACTTGAAAACACAAATGCCTAAAGATACATGCACCCCCATGTTCATTGTGGCCTTATACACAATAGGCAAGACTTGGAAGCAACCTATGTGCTCATCAAGGGATGAATGGATGAAGAAGATGTGGTATTTACACACGAAGGGCTACTACTCAGCCATAAGAAATGATGAAATCTAGCCATTTGTGACAACATGGATGGAGCTTGAGGATATTATCCTGAGTGAAATAAATCAGAAGGAGAAATCAAATACCGTGTGATCTCACTCATAAGTAAAAGATAAAAACAACAGCAAACAAACACATAGCAACAGAGATTGGACTGTTGGTTACCAGAGGGGAAGGAGGAGGGAGGAGGGTGAAAGGAGTGATTAGGCTCTTATGTGTGGTGATGGATAGTAATTAGTCTTTAGGTGGTGAACATGATGTAGTCTACACAGAAATGAAAATATATACAATGTACACCTGAAATTTATATAATGTTATAAACCAATGTTACTGCTATAAAAAAATAAAGCTATTAAAAATCATCATACAAAGATTTTGTCTAATAGATGAAAATTGAAAACATTTACTCTAGTTTTCTAACAATGACTTTTTGTTTTCATTATTTAACAATAGCACATTCTGTTCTGGTGAATCATCTATCATTTTTGTATTTTCTTGGTTATGATGTAGTGTTCATACTGTGAAGGAATAGGAGAGAAGGCCTGGAAAGAGGGTCAGGGAATAGATTGCACTAGGTCCTACAAAGTCAGGTGAAATAATTCAAATTTTGTCATGCCGGCAATATGGAGTCATTTACGGTTCTTGAACAGAGACATGAGATCAAAACGGGGGTTAATGGAAGGTAATCTGCCAACAGTGTTTGGGCTGGATGAAAAGGGGAGAGATTGGGTGAAATAGAGTCCTCCCCGGAAGAGACCACTTAGAGAGCCCAGGAGCTGCACAGGCATGAGTTACTGATAAAGGCCTGCACCAGGATAGTATTGGAGGGAGTAGAAAGGAATGAAGTGGGTGTGAGGGCCATTATGAAAAGAGAGTTGGTGATTAGTTTACAGGACAACCTAGATAGAGGAATAAAACATGAATAAAATTTTGAGATTGAGAGACTGAAAGAATGACAGGACCAGGAATAGAAATAGACCAGAGAGGGAGTTTATTCGAAGGGGAGGATAGGGAATTCAGTTTCAGACATGCTTTCTTTGGATAGTAGCAGAACATACAGGTGTATATGTCCAAGGGTCACTTGGAAAATACTGGACAGGGTCTTAAAAATGGAACTGGTCTCATATGGATTTGGAACCATCAATGTAGAAACGAGCGTGGTGGCCGTAGGAGTAGATATTTCTAATGGAGAGAGTTTAAAGGAGAGGAGCAGAGGCAAGAGCACAGGACGTTTGAACACCAGTCCACATCTATTTTATTTTCCTGACCCTTATCTGAAATCCCATTGTTCACTATGTGCTCATGTCAACACGGACCTGGCCCACATTGTTCCCCACTGTGTCTCCAGCCCATTGACCAGTGCTTGGCACACGGCAGGTGATAAAACAGCATCTATTGAGTAAGTGATAGAATGAAGAAATAGTGCTTGCAAATATTCAGATCTTCAAATAGTCTCAAGTGTGACCCTAGATAATTTACCTAGTGAAGGACAAGTGTTTTATCAGACAACACATTTCAAAGAAATACGCATTTTACTGTTTAGCTTTTTTGTGAATTTGGGTTCTGACCTTGTATTTTGGGGTGTGACTCTTCAAATGCGACTGGAGGCATCTTGGTTTTTAGAGAGTTCTTTTCATTTTCATTTTCTCCCTTTGAGAAAAAAAATAGAGATTGAACATGATGAATTTACGTAAAAATGAAGCTGAATGTAAAATATAATACAGAGTTTTTCATTCAATTATCAAGCAAGTCTTTAAAATTGATCATTTATGATACACTAAAAATGACAATCCTTGCACATAAATGAATATTCTCGGCTCTACTATCGAATAATCATCCTCTACCTCCACAGCTTGTTGGTCACAGGTACCCTCTCTTTTTGTAGGTGTGGTTGCTGCATCCATCTGGCACAAGTTCCTGTCCATTTTGATCCTGACTTCCCACAGCCCTAGCATTGGTCCTGGCCTAGGTCTTTAGTGGTAGACTATAAAGTGATGGAGAGAAGAAAGCAGTTTAGTGCCTTTACTCACAGCTGTCTTCTTGTCATTTGCCTCTGCCTCATCATATGTCCAAACATCTAAGCTTTCCTTTGAAATGTAGGTAAGTCTCACTGGACACGGCCTGTGTCTGCTGGGAATGTTCCCATGGAGACAGAGTAAAACAAGATATAAGGTTAGAACATAGAAAGATTGGCTCCCAGGCTGCCCACAGTCTCATTGGAGGGGGACAAACACGCAAAAATCTAACTGCGATGAAATGTTATAAGTGATGAGATGTTTGTAGAGGGTAGAGATCATCATGACTGACATCCATATGGCATCCAAAAATTATCCACAAATTATTGGAATGGCATGGGATAGACCCAAGAGTCGCTCTACCTGTGTCTGGTCTAAGTACTTCTCCAGTGTTACTCCAGTCTTACTGTTTCTGAAGGAAAGACAACTCTTTAAGGAGTTTCTGCTTTTTGCCTTCTGTCTAACATCCCTTTATCCTGTGGGTAGAGTATTTGGAAAAGTTGATTCAACTAATATTCCTCCTGTTCTGAAGAAGTAAAGCCTAGCAAGTTAGCTCTCAGGCGCTGAAGTCAGAACAGAGTTCCAATCTGGGCTCTGCAATTTGTCAGTTGTGCGTAGAAGCAAATTATAACAGGACGCAGGGTTCTTGTGATGCTTCAATAAGATAGTGCTTGGAAAGGGGATAGCACCTTGCTTGGCACATAGTAATTGCTGTTAGCTATTCTGCTCTCCAAGAGAATAATATATTAGCTATTTTTATGTGCTCTGTGGGAAAATAATCATGATAGCAAGGGTTAAACATCACCGTGGTGACTTTCCCAGAGAGAAACACAGCAAGGCTAGCTGAAGGGAAGTAACCAGCTCAACATTTGTGATATTCTATGAGTTTTTAAACATATAAACAATGTTTAAAGTGTGGGATTATTTATTTTGACATAAGAATTAGAAAGAAGTCAAGAGCAGCCTCATGAAGCACGTCCTCCACATCTCCTCTGCGAGAAGAGTCTACATCAATCAGAGAAGGCAGGCAGGTTTTTCAGGGCTGTGTTAAGTGATCTTGGAGTTTTCTATACTCTAGGCTCATTTAAAGCTGAATCACCAGACCATGCTGTTCTAGTCTCTGAGGTACACTCCTGCTCATACTTGACATCTTTCATCCAATTCTTTTAGATGGGAAAGTAATTATTACTCTGAAAACCTTATGTAGCTCTTTTAGGTAAATCTAGTGAATAATTCATGAAAATTGTTTTATGGATGGCTGTAAGTGAATATTGATTCTATAATTATTATTTTGGACCTAAACCCATCATAAAAACACAAATTGCTCACAATCATAATCATAGTAATAATTGCCGCTTAAGTTCCTATATGTGCTTTATATACACTGTCTCTAGTTTGTATAACAAGGCTACAAAGCATGAATTATCTTCATTTTACAGACTTAGAACTTATGAAAAGATCTGTTTAGAGGAGAGTTCCTCCACTTTGGCAGTATTGAAATTTTGAACTGGACAATTCTATGTTGTGAAAGGCTGTCCTGTCCATCCTAGGATGTCTAGCAGCATCTCTAGCCTTTACTCTTTAGATGCCAATAGCATCTCTACCCCTGAGCTCTGACAACCAAAAATATCTCCAGACATTGCCAGTTGTCCTGAGTGGCAAACCTGTTCCCTATTAAGAAGTCCTGGTCTAGAGAAATTACTATTAAGATGTAGTTTACTAAGACCAGAATGTTTGACGTTCTTTGCTGAAACTAAATCATATCACCAATTTGATATTAGAGAACTGATTCTATTTTGGATCATGGTAAAAGTGAAAATCAACAATGAGTAGTCTTAGTTGGCTTTCCCAAGTCCTAATATAGTGTTCTAAATATTTCTTATTCTATTTTAAAGCAAATATATGCAGAATATATAAAATAATGGGGATAAACCCAAAGATAGAGAGTACGTGACCTGGAGGGTAGCAAGAAAAACAGTGACGCAGTCTTATATATCACAGTGTTGATTAAAATCCATCGCTAGACAAGAAATGAAGAGAGTCAAGACTGACTCAGGAGGGTGAGGAGCGTACCTGTCCCGTTGATGGCTGAGACTGAGAGCTCGGGTCAGGACCTTCTTTATTCTCATCATTCCCCTCTCTTGGCTTCACCTTGTTGAATTTTATTATCGGTAGTTTAAACATCTTCTCCGAGGTCGTTCTGAGAACTTGTTTTAGGACTGTGTGTCTCCGAGTGGAGAAACGTACTTTGTTTTTCTTTTCATTAGTAGACAAGCCAATTAGTTGTTTAATCAGGATTTTGTGCTGGTTAATTCCTAGAGGCAACTCTCTAGCTAGTCAGGGCTTTGGCTTAAAAGCAGCAAATTACTTCTGCTTGGGTGATTTGAATTCTGTTTATGAACTGTACAGTCAAAATTCTCCTGTGAATAATTTGTAAGTGGGGAATTAAACAAAACTTCATTGTTGATTTAAATTGTTTAAACGTGATCCCATTGCTCATTGATTTATTTTTCTTTCTTTCTAATTATCCACCTACCTATCTCTATCTATCTAATTTTAATCAAAGTAACACATGCAAATCATTAAAAAATAAAATTTGCCTAAGGGCTCATAATATAAAGTCAATGGATCACTTTCCCAAGGTCCCCATCTCTAGTCCATGATGTCACTAATTTTTCCTTTTTCTGTTCTTCTGGTGACTCTTTCTTTCTTCTTTGTTTTATAAGCCATTAGTATTTTATTATTTGACTAGACTAATGGAATTTTAGAAAATATAGTAAAAGATGAGACATATTGCTTGCCATTCCCAATAGCATAAGTGGCTATCTCAGATTCATAAGGATGATTGCATTAGAGTTACGCAGAGAGAGTATATTAGTTTGCAAGGACTGTCAGAACAGAGTACCACAGACTGGCTGGTTAAATCAACAGAAGTGTGTTTCCCCCCAGTTCTGGAGGATGGAAGTCTGAGGTCAAGGTGTCAGCAAGGTCGGTTTCTTCTGAGGGCCGTGAGGGAAGGAGCTGTCCCAGGCTCTCTCCTTGGCTTGTAGACGTCCATTTTCTTCCTGTCCTCACGTCGTCCTCACTCTGTTCGTCTTCACGTCCAGAGTCTCTCTTCTTATAAGCACCCCAGTCACACTGGATTAAGGCCCGCCTTAAAGACCTCATTTTAACTCAAGTACGTCTATAAAGACCCTGTCCAAATATGGTCATGTTCCGAGACAGACGGTATTAGAAGGTGAATTTCTGAGGGGATACACTTCAGCCCATAACAGAGAGACAGCATGTTCAACGAATACCGTTTTAGAGGAAAAGCATTTCATTGCTCGGAAGAAATTTGTTCTAAAATGTCTCACAAGTTTGTTATTTTCCTACAAATCACTGAAATATGATGAAAACCAAATATGTGATTCTTAGTTTTATAAGCCTAGATAATTCCATTGGATTATTAGTTTCATAAATTGTAAAAAAAAAAAAAAGTATCTTTCTCCAGCATGGATCTTTTTCTCTGATTCACCGTTTAACCAATAAGGCTAAACTCCTCAAAGGAGGACACAAAGAATCACTTATTTCGTCCCACAGGTCCTTTCTGTAGAATAAAACTCACGCCTCTGCTGCATAGAATTTAACTGAAAGCCCTTTAAGAGATCTGACAGCTTTAGTCTTTACTTATAGCTCTGCTTTAATTCAGAACTAATTGAATACATTACTCTCACAGCATTTAAATTTACGCGTTTCTTCAATACTTGACCCCACAACATGCCGCTTCATTCACTACTGTTTTCCTCCCTCTGTGTCTTCTCCCCACCAGAAGGAAAGCTTTTTACCATCAGAATCCTTTGCCGTGCCACTTCTCCTGGTGTGTAGAATATACTAATATTTCTTCCACAATTTTACTGTTAACCAAAATCGTGAAACTCAAAAACGTGTCAAAGGTCCAAGTCACCAAAGTCTACATCAGAATTCTATGAAATTCTTTTCCTTTTTGGAAGCTCAAGATCAAAGCAGGGAGGACTAGAGGAAGCAAGGATCATAGTCCCTAGAGAGCCACGGAACTCTCATTTCCATCCTGGTAGTGACACATCTACTAGATGCAAGGAGACCCGTGTGAGACCTTAACAGCATTTGGATTAGGACACAGGCAGTTCTCACATATAGAGGGGCTGGGAACTGGGCCAACTCCTGGTTATCTGAACACCTGAGTTCTATATGCCATCCAACAATAGCAATAAGATCACTGAAATGGCTACTTTTCACCATAAGCTAAGTTATTCTTCACAATTCCTCTCTTGTTACACTAGGTCTAAACGTACAAACACATGTAGACAACTCATTCTAGTCTTCAACACATTCTTCTTCCAAAACATTTCAGAGACAGCTGGACAATCCGGATTTAGTGTCCTTCTATAATACAAAATATCATCATGTTATCATCTTTTAACTATTTAGGTTTTTTAAAAATATTCGACATTTTAAAAAAATAAAATGAGTATGCCAACTACAGAAATTTGTCCTGCTCTTCTAAAAAAATTAAAGTAATTTATGTAATAGAAAACTCTCTTTCCATGATTTGAGCAAACTTCTTTTTTTTTTTTAAAGTTTGGCACCTGAGCTAACATCTGTTGCCAATCTTCCTTTTTTTGCCTTCTTCTTCTCCCAAAGCTCCCCGGTGCATAGTTGTATTTTCTAGTTGTGGGTCCTTCTGGCTCTGCCATGTGGGATGCCGTCTCAGCATGGCCTGGTGAGCGGTGCTAGGTCCATACCCAGGATCCAAACCAGAGAAACCCTGGGCTGAAGAAGCAGAGTGTGTGAACTTAACCACTGGCCCACAGACTGCCCCTGAGAATACTTTTAAAGTGAGGTCTTGCTTATTACATGAAGTTCCAAGGACAACTGAAACATTAAAATACTGGCAAAATGTAGCTAATGAGTTCATTAAATTTTACCTGTTTTTCTAGATAATATAAACGTTATACATATATAACATTAAATATGAAAATGTTACTTGCTTTCTTTTTTTTAAATCCATGATTGCAATTGGGGCATAAAAATTCTTGCACATTTTGACAAGAAATTGTCAATGTTTAGCTCTATTTACCGGTAGAATCTTATTCCTTAACTTCCCTTATTTTAAAAATTAAAATTAACTTAAAACTCAAATTTTTCCAGGTTTATTGAGATATAATAGACATATAGCATTGTGTAAGTTTGATGTGTACGATGTGATGATTTGATACATATATATATGGAGAAATGTTTACCGCAATAAGGTTAGTTAATGCATCCTTCACCTCACGTAATTGCCATTTTGTTGTTGCTGTTATGCTGAGAACATTTACACTCTACCCTCATAGCAACTTTCAAGTATACAATACAGTATTGTTAACTGTAGTCACTTCTGGAGGTTATTTCTATATTGCTAAAACTATCTGCTTATTCTACTCTTGTGCACGTGTGCAAATTTGGACCGCAAACCTGTGTGAGGCATAGGTTCAAGATCAAGAATTGTTAAGGAGAACTTTTATCCTACTCAGAGCCCGGACAAACGTCCCTCTTCTGTGCTGTTGGATGGAGTTTTTTTTAAAGGATGCACTTTTTTTTTAGGGTGTCCTATTTTATTTTTGTTTTTGATGGGCCCACTTCTCTTGTGCACTTCCCAATTAAAACCAAAGCCTAAGAACAGACAGCAGCCTCCTCAGCTCAGCACCCGGGGCAGCCGGAGGGAGCGCAGCAGGCTCTCCTCCCTCTGGAGTGCTGCTGTCTGGGGGTTTCGTGGAGGTCCTAGTCATGTCGTTTAGGACCTATTTGTCACAGTTTATAGAGAAAAACTTTTAAGTACTTGTCAAGGACGAATTTTAATTTAGCTTTCCATATTACCAAAATCACAAGCCCTGTACTGATTTTTAAAAGGAATTAGAAGTTTTAACTTTAGTCATTTCATCAGAAAGAAACTTAGGTAATAAATAACTTGATTGAATATATGAGTTGGCCTGTACATCCTGGAAATACAAAGTTACTTATTTTTTTGTTCAAAAAATGGGAGTTCTTTGTCTTAAAAGGCAAAGTTTTCTTTTTATATCTAGTTTCAGGTTTGAATGTATTTACATATCATTCCTATAAAATTATTCAGATCAATGCTGGAGGATCCATAACAAAGTTTCTACTTCATGGGAGTCAAGTTTGAGAAATGCTAACTTTCCTTGAAGGAAACTGCAGTGGTGCGATTTCAGACGTTCCCGCTGGAGCATGATCTTGGGTGGGGAGGACTTTCTAGGAGTCTCAGATTTCGGTCTCTTCTCCCTCTGGGAGGGGCAGAGGTTGGAGCTTGCCTTTTTTCTGGCAGACCACCGGAAACCAACTACAAAACCAATGAAGCCTATATTTTCCCCTATGTCTATTAAAGAAAGTAACATCTAAATAATCTTCTGAGACTCCTCTGAATTAAATTCAAATAGTCTGGATATTATTTCAATAAGAGAAGAGTAACCACTGAGTTATAAAAGGAACAGCTGGTTTACAGTGGATAACCTAAAGTGATAACTTGAAAGGAAACAACTAGAAGTTTTTTCTCCTTTTTTTCCCCCCTGGGTTAGGGGAGGGTTCTGTTTTCTGGAGAGGATAATAAACTGATAATAAGCCTGAACATTGGCCAAGTCTTGAAGAATTCACTATACTGAGTACCTTATATTTAATAAAGCAGGAGGGTAGATAAATTATAAGTTAGCATTTTTTTCAACTATAAGACTTCAGAGGAAAAAGCACTGAACATGTTGTCAGGTCCCCTGTAAACCTGGTTTCGGCCCTCATCAGTAGAAGAGAAGATAGTATAACAAGCTCTTAAGGATTTGGGAAGATCACACAGCTAACAAATGTGATGACATATAAAAAGTATCTGTTATATATTAGGTGCTCAACAAATATTTGTTAATTAATTGAATAAAACAAATTGTGTTTTTGGAGAGCACTAGAATTTAAAATACTCTGCTTACTAAAGCATATAATTTTAGTGAGCAGTAAACATTTGAGTTCTTACTGTGTTTCAGGTGCTTTACTAGCTGCTGTGGGGTATATAGAGATGACCAACACCTGGTGTCTGCCCTGGACACACTCACGTTCTTGAGAGAGAGAGAGAGAGAGAGAGAGAGAGAAGATGTATAAACAACCACAATTCAACTTCTATAATGGATGTCTGTAAGCAGTGCCACATTAGCAAAGAGCAGGTGAGTGAGTCTGCAGATGTGTGGACAGTAAAAGGGAGAGGAAAGCTCCGCGGAGATGTTAATGCTCATGACAAGTTTTGAAGAAGGAGGAATTCACCAGGTGGGTGTGGAAAGAAAGGATACCCCAGACACAGAAACAGCATCCAGTTAATTAGGAAATTACAGTAAGTGGCAGTGAATTTGGCCAGCTCAGTACCCTTGGTAGACATGTAACAAAGACTTGTTAAACTACTGTTGAATATTAACAATTAATATGAAATATGTACACAATTTTCTTCACATTAAATATAAGCCATAGCCCATATCATTTTCGTAAGGGCCAAAAGACACTGATTTTATATTCTTTTCATTTTTGTAGGGTTAGTAAAACACTAATATTAAGTTAAAAAAAATAAGTATCCAAAGAAAACTTCCAAATATGTTTGTTTTTCCTGAGTTGATGACATTGAATATTTAATCATCCTACAAAGTAGATCTATTGCAACTTATACTTAGAGGAAATTTTCATCATAAAATATGGTAGTGCTATTTAGAAATATTTGCCAGTGTAATTTTATGTGATGACAAATTTAGACTATTTAGATTTTTTTTTAGTCACCTGCAGGTGTAACGTGACTAGATGTAATGCAACTCAGCTGACATGAAGAGTTTCTGAAACTAAGGTGATTTTAAATATAGTATCTCAGTAAGTAGAAATGCTCTCTTTCTCTGATTATAATATTTGCATTGCTTTTAATTTATAATTAAAATGCATGAGCAGTGAATGTAACAGATATTAACGGTAAAAATGCCTTCAGGAAATTGTTAATAACTAGTGGCATCTGTGACTAATGAATGGTATATTGGTTTAGACTGTGACTAATAGAATAAAGGTTTTGAAAAAATCCTTATGTTAGTATTTTATAAACAGTAATCGGGCCGTGATGGATTTGTTATGTGTATATGGATGGGGAAACTATGTGAAGTTTCCTCATTCTTTTACAAAGTTGATCTGCTCGCTTCAGTGCTTGGTTCCAATTATGGCCTATCATTGCTTATTTATTTATTTTTTATCACCTAGTGAGCTAACTGAAAGCACTTCAGTTAATTGAACATCACGATCTACTGTTACGTAAGGGGATTCATACTGCAATTGGTAAAGAAGATTGTCTGTATACAATTAGCTTCCTAGCTAAGCTGCTTTTAACTGGATATTTTTTGTTTTCCATATTCTAAATTTATCGATGATCTAAACCTAATGTTTTAGGAATTTCTGAGCTATACCAGGATGTTCCTAGTTCTAATAAAAAATACATCCAACTAGTAATAAAAGTGGTTGTTGGTTTATGAATAATAGCCATTGATTATCACAATCATAAAAGCTGATGCATACAAAGCAAATGTATTAATCCTTGACCCAACATGAGGATGTTATTACTTTTCAACCCACAAATTTACCAATGGTGAAAACTTTGTTGGTCTTTTAGTTCTGAAGGATGGATGTAATATATAGCAATTTGAAAATCTTCTGAGAATGATTATTAGTTCTTTACTTAGAAGCCAAAATCCACTTCATCCTTGGGTTTTAGCCTCATGGTTCCTACAGTCTGTTGGATGTTCAGTTCACAATGTCTTGTAATCACTTTATGATCAATCTGCTTAAAAACAAATTTATCTTCTTTATCACCAATCTAGCAGCTTCTTCAGACTTCCTGCTTTCTTAAAGGCACTGTGACTCCTCTAATTTCCCCCTTTATCCTTATTATATGAATTAGTCCTTGTTTCTCTGATTCTTCCTTTACAACTTCCGCTCCTTAGCCCTTCTTCATTCCCATTTTCACCACTATATCTAAGTGATTTTACTTAGAGAATGCTTTACCTTGTAATGACACCTGGGTTGGCCAGAGGAGGCTGTGAGCAATGCATTTGGAGTCCAGATAGCTAGCTCGGGTGTGTGAGGGGAGGCAGAAGCCCACCTCTGAAAGGCAATGAGGAGCCCAGCAGAGCAACTGTTGGAGCAATGTTGTCCGTATTTTCTGTAGTATCAAAGAAGTTACTGATTTCATTGAATATAAGTTCTGAAATTAATTTATAAATTTCTCTCATGTTGAATCTCTCGATACACTTGTTAGAAATTAAAAACATAACTTATTTTGAAATAATTTAAAACTAACAGAAAACTCACAAGAACACTACAAAGAAATCAGTATCTGCTTCATTAAGGTTCCCCAGCTGGATGACGTTTTACTACATTTGTTCCCTCTCTGTCTCATTCTCTCTCTTTCTCTCCGCGTATATACTGATTATCATTAGTCTTTTCCTGAACCATTTGAGAGCAAGCTGTAAACACGATGTCCCACCACTCCTGAGTATTCCAATGTGTGTTTCACACACAAGGACGCTCTCCTATATGACCACCATTCAAACCTCCACGTCAGGGGCTGGACATTGATAAGATTGCCATCCAATCCACAGACTCTGTTTAAACTTTGCCAACTGTCTCAACCATGTCCCTTTTTCCTTCCTGTAGAATTCAATACAGGATCATGTGTTGCATTTAATTGTCATAACTCTCTGGTTTCTTTCAATCTGGAATGAGTCCTCTGTCTTTTCCTGTCTTTCATGACCTTGACAGTTTAAAAAAGTACCATCCTTGTCAAAGTAATATTTCTAAAAAGTTTCATCAAATCTCTCAGAATGTACAAGCCCAAATCCTACATGGGCTCTCTTATGTTTACAGTTGAGTTTGGAGGTCACCAAGTTTCCAGTGATTGCTTTTGTCACTCATATGTCATTTATTGGGTATTGCCACATATTATGCTTGTGCTTGTTCATCTGTTGATTCGCTTTTTCAGTCATTAAATGATTCAACAAACATAATAATCAGACATTGAAGGCCAACCACAGTACATGTGTTATTTCACTTAATGGTCATAAATCGGATATAGTTCATTATTGCTCCGATATTCAGAAGAAAATCCCTGAAACTTAAAGGAATCAAGTAATTTGCACAGTTGTATAGTTAATGAACAGCAAAGCTTGGACTCTGATGCCAAAGCTATAAGGCTTTTGAGAACCTATCTATAGAGCACTGGAGATGTAGAAATTGAGACACTCCATTCTCCAAAACCTCACAGCTTAGATGGGGATGCACACATGTAGATGAATAGTGTAAGTATCCAGATGCAGGGAATATAATGCATCCATTTTGAGCCCTGGCAGTGACTTATAATACATGGGCATCCAATATGTTGGAAAGTGGCTTAAAACACCCTAATTAATTAGTTAATTAATTTTACCTAAGATTTGCAAATGCATTTTAACTTGAAGTATATTTTAATTAGAATATTCGGTGAAAATAGCCTACATTTAAAACTGATGTAATTTGAAAACAACTGACACTTTTATGAGTGGTTGCAAGCTGTCTACACAGGCAGACAAATGTTGAGAATTTTGATCTTACTAGTAAATCTGTATAGTAAATTATTAAATGAATCTTCTTGTTGGGGGGGTCTATATTCCCTGAGTTAAAGTATCACATTTAATTTGTGCGATACTTTCTAAATTCTCCACCTCACTCTATTTCTGTAGAGTACTCCCAGCTATATAATTCCAGTTATGTTAAGTTTCTGTTATGCCTATTTCTGATTTCACAGAGTAATTGTAAGAAAAGGGTTTATGAATGTCAACTAGCCCGTTCCTTTGTCCCAAGGCAGTGTCCCAGAAAGAAACTTGTTTGTAGTATTATGGAAATCTACAAAAATGAGCTCACTTTCTCTTCTTGACATTTTGATACTTAATACATTTATTATTTGAATAAAGTTGAAACATCATCATGAGTCATTAGAAAAAGGCACCTTGACCCAGCAGGGGAAATAGAGTATCTGAAATTAGAGGATGTGGATTGAAGAGCCAGTTCCAGCACTTACTGTGTGGATTGTGGTGACTCATGACTCACATGAGCAGTAGTTTCTTCTTCTGTGAAAAGGAGCTCAGTGTGCCTCCTTTGCCTCCTCCATAGTTAAATCTTCTGATATTTAATTAAATGATACATTTGTGACAGTGATTGACAACTTTGAAAATGCTTGACCAACTTTTAACGATAATATAAATAATAGGTTAAAAACAAAAATTAGCATATATTGAGCACCTTGTAGGGGGAGTGCCTAAGATAGTTTATTCCGGTTCATCAATATATATAGCTAACTGGTGAACTGATAACCTTGTTGACCCTTGTTGTTATAATACATCAGAATACTTATTTTAACATTATTTTCACCAAGATTTGCATAGCATTTATTGTAGAGGACCGGTAGTTTATTCTACAAACATATTTTGAGATTACAGTGAGATACCAGTACTTACTCGCCAGAATTGCTATGGAGCGATGGTCACTCTTATATCACTAATGGGAGTAGAAATGTTGCAGCCCCCTTAAGACAACTGTTTGTCAGTTTCTAATGCAGTTAACACATATCTACTCTGGCTTAGCAATTCCGTTCCTAGAAACGCCCAGGAGAAGTGAGTGCTTCTGTCTGCATGAAGACTTGTATGGAATGTTCGGAGCAGCTTTATTCATAATTAATCAAAGCTGGAAATAACCCAAATGTCCATTATCAAGAAAATAGTTAAAATTATGTCCTGTTCATACAAAGGAATACCTCGAAGCAGTCAAAAGGAACAGACAACTGACACATGCAACAACATGAATGTATCTTAAAATCATTGCATTGCAAGAAAGAAGCCAGATACAAGATGATACGTGATTAGTGATTCATTTATGTGAAGTGAAAGAACAGACAAATTCAATCTCTGCTGACACAAATCAGAATAGTGTTGCCTTTCGGTGGTGGGGTGGGGTTGGGAGTATGCGGGGGAACTTGACTGGAAAGGAGCAGAAGGAACTTTCTGGTGTGATGGAAATGTTTATATCGTGATCTGTGTGATGTCTGTATTTTATTTGTCAAAATTTAGTGAAGCCTACATTTAATATGTATGCATTTTATTGTATATTAATTATAATTCAGTAAAGTATTATGTGCTATGTCTGTATCTATATCTATATTGAGTACTTTCTACTGCTAGGCATCATTCTGTGTCTGGACTAATCAGATCAAGTCCTGGACTTGAGAAGGCCACATCCTAGCAGAGATGGAGTGAGAAAGTCAGTGTAGATACATAATTATATTAATACTACAGTAGAGGTATGCCACCATACAGGCACAGCACAAAGGATGGAACAATTCATTTATTTGTTGTGTGATGTTTGCAGGAGGCTTCCCAGAAGCTGATTCTTGAGGACTACGTGGAAACTTGCGGGAAAGTCAAGTAGGGGCGAGAGAGGGGATGTAGGGAGGGGCTCGGTTGTGTGAGTGGGAGCATTCCAGGCGAGGGAAAGATAATGATAAACTCTGAGAGACTGAGCTGAATTTATATACAGCTTGGTTTATCCTCTAGAGTTTACTTTTTTGAACTAACTTTCCTGTTTGCTTTGTGGTCAAACTAAGGAAAACAGCTTAAACCTCTGAATTACTTGTCTATTGCTGCATAAAAAGTCTCCTTAACACCTAGTGCTTTAAAACCACAGCCATTGAATTTATCTCATGACTCTGTGGGCCAATCTGGCTGGTCTCCGGGCCCTCATGTGTCTACGGTCAGCTGGCACTGGCAACTGGTCCATGCAGGATGACCCCACTCACAGTCTGATGGTTGGTAGGATGTTGACCTGGCTCTCTTGATTCTCTTTCACGTGCCCTGCCATCCTCCCCTTCACTTGGGCTCTTTTGAATGATGGTCTCCTGTTACCAAGGGCAGAGAGGAGTCAAGGCTCTATTCGTAAGTTCTTTTCATGTCTTTTGCAGCATGTTTTGTAATAGCCCATTGTGCCAAAGTGACATGCTCAACCCAGTTTCAATAGTTAGAAGGCAGACTCCACTTTTTGATGGGAAAGAAATAATTTAATAGTATTTTTTTTGTAATCTATGGCAAAGTCCCCATGCAAAAACTCACTGTATATACTTATTTTCCTAAATATTTTACAGGAACTTCTAGATAAACTAATTTGTAAAGAGGTAGTAAGTAAGAGCATCAGCAGCATTATGGAATTTATAACAATTTCAATTAGAAATAAAATTCTAGGTATAATAAAAGAAAGAACCATCTACAAGGGGGTATACACATCCAAATAATAATTCTCAGATAAAAGTCTATGTCTAGATAAGCTATTTTTAATATATACCAAAGTCAAAATTATTCAGTACAAGTTGGCCAACATCCTTATTCACTCAGCCTGCTTTATTTCATTGTAGTGTTATGCTTTACAGAAAGATAGAAAATTGTAACCTTCTGCTCTAATAATTTTCTGCCCCTCAGTCTGATTTTATGCTAAAAACCAGATTAACTCTTTGTACATCTTTAATGTGGTCATTAATCTGTACTTAAAACACCAACTTTCATCAGTTTTTCAGTTGGGGATAATATTTGATCTTGTTTTAACATGGTACTTTGGCTTTGTGCATGTAGATGGGTTTGGGAAATAGAAGGAAGTTGCCATTGATAGAGGCAAGCGGAGACAGGCCAGTTTTGAAGCCAGGTAATTGCCTTCACACCATCTGCTCCTTGGTGTCTAGAGTGAAGTTGCTCTCGTCTCCCCATGAATTTCAATAATTGCTTCAAGCAAAACAAGGAAAAGGCAAGCGTGTTTTTCACATAGCTACTTTGTGCAAAAGAACTGGCAGAGGCTGTTAAAAAATTTGATTTTACAAGGAAGATTTTTATGGTTTTACTTTAGGAAAAAGCCTAAGAGAGAGTTTGGGAATCAAAATGCCTAGGTTATAATTCCAGTTCAGTAAGCTGATGTCATTGATCTTTAGCAAATTACTTCTATTTTCTTAGCCTTAATCTTTCCTTGTCTTCTTTAATGTAAACTGTAAAAAAAATACATAAAAATGCACAAAAAATTTTCCATCTGACAAATAACTATAAAGCAAATATCAATGAAAACAACCAACAAGATCAACAAAAAGAACATTGACAGACCCGGAAGACCTCACCCTGCTGTGACTTCCAGATACTGCTCTGCTCTCCTTCCTTCCTACCAGAAGTAACGACTGTCCTGACTCTTGTCATACACCTTTCTTACTTTTCTTTATAGTTTTACCACTTACGAATGCATTTCAAGTAACAATTTTGCTGTAATTGAACATTATATAAACAGAATGATATGCTTTGTGTAACCATATATTCATTCATTGAGTATAATATTTTATATATATATTAGATCAAATTTGTTAGTCATCCAGTTAGAGCTTCTATATCCTTACTGATTTTTTTAAACAAATATTTAAAATCTCCCACTGTGATTGTAGATTTATTTATTAGGTCTGTTAATTTATGATTTCTATGTTCTCATCTAATATTATTACATATTAAAATTACATCTTATTGGTGAATTAAAACACTTTTCTTGAACTATCATGCAATCCAGCAATACCGCTTCTGAGTATTTAGCTGAAGAAAATGAAAACACTGATTTGATAAAACGTATGCACCCCTATGTTCATTGCAGCACTATTTAATAGCCAAGATATGGAAGTAACCTAAGTGTCCATTGGTAGATGAACGGATAAAGAAGATATGGTATATATTTCACATATATATACTCGAATATTACTTACCCATAAAAAGAATGAAATCCTCCCATTTGTGACAACATGGATGGATTTAGAGGGTATTACGCTAAGTGAAATAACTCGGACAGAGAAAGAAGAATGCCGTAAGATCTCACTTATACATGGAATCTAAAAATCACAAAATAAATGAACAAACAAAAACTAAACAGAAACAGACTCATAGATACAGAGACCAAACTGTTGATTGCCAGAGGAGGGCGTGTGGGGGGATGGTGAAACAGGTGAAGGGGGTTAAGAGGAACAAACTTCCAGTCATCAAATAAAGAAGCCATAGGGATGAAATGTGCAGCATAGAGAATATAGTCAACGATACCGTAATAACATTGAATGATGGCAGATGGTGACTATTCTTACCAGGCTGATCACTTTGTAATATAAATGTGTTGAATCACTATGTTGTACACCTTAAACTAATACGATATAGGATGCCAATTATGCTTCAATAAAAAAATTAAAAGAACGCTTTTCTTAATATCTTTATCTTTCTCTCTCTGCTAATGCTTTTTGCTTTAAAGTATGTGTTGTCTGATATTAATATTGCTACACTAGCATTCTTTCTCTTTTTTTACTTTGCACGGTATATATTTTCCTTTCTTAAACTTCCAACTGCCTGTATCATTATGTTTTTAGATGGATCTCCTATACAAAGCATACATAGTAGTTGGGTATTAATTTTTAGCCAGTCTAGCATTTTCACCTGGACAATTTTGTGCATTTATATTTAAAGTAAATTATCAATACATTAGGTTTAAATTGTACCATCTTATTTTGTGCTGTTTGCCCTGCCTGTTCTTTTTTTTTTCTTTTTGCTGAGGAAGATTTACCCTGAGCTAACATCTAACATCTGTGCCAATCTTTTTTCAGCATGTGGGCTGCCAGCACAGCATGGCTGCTAACAGAGTGGTGTAGGTTCACACCCGGGGCTGGTCCTTTTTTTTTTTGCCAGGGAGAAAAATGGCAGTGGGAGCAGTCTGCTTTGGTGGCGAGGAGTTTTTATAGCAGATCATTATGTAGCATTGTCAGTGCATGGTGAAAATAAAAAGCAGGCTAAATTTTAGTCTATTATTTTTTTAAATTATCTAAAGACAACCCTGCCCTCTTATTGCCTATAAGGGGCTGACTACTTCCATCTCCCCTTCCTCCTTGATACACCCAGGTACCTTCTAACGTTCTTTAGCACTATTTTTTATTTCCTCCCCCTCGCCCACTAATGGTTTGGACCATATCCACTCTGTTTCTATTCTTTTTGTGGTTACCCTAAAATTCCTACATTGATCCATCAAACCTTGATACACAAAGCCATCACTCCTCTCCAAGACAACACAAGGACCTCAGAACATTCACCTCCAGTTACTCTCTTCGTGACATAAATGTTATTATTCTTTTATCTCTTATCTTCCTGTTAAATCCACTTGGAGCGTTATTCGTATCATTATTTCATATAGTCAAAGTTCTTTCTGATTTACAGGCATAATTTATCATTTGACTCTTCATTTCTTCCTGCATCCATTTTCTTCTGACATAGTTTTCTCTTTGCCTGAAGTACATTCATTGAAGTTTGTTTCATGAGAGCTGGCTGGAGGCAAATTCTCTCATTTCTTTATTTGAAAATGTCTTTATTTCACTTTCATTCTTGACAAATGTTCTTTCCTACGTCTATCCTCTCAGCAGATTGACAGATTATTGTCCTCCGGCTTCCGATAGTGCTGTTGAGAAGTAGCTCTCACTCTAAAGCTGGCCCCTTTGAAGATAATCTTTTTCCTTTGCTTTAAAGATCTGTTTCAGGGGGGCTGGTCTGGTGGCACAGTGGTTAAGTGCACATGTTCCACTTTGGCGGCCTGGGGTTCTCTGGTTTGGATCCCAGGTGCGGACATGGCATAACGTGGCAAGCCATGCTGTGGTAGGCGTCCCACATGTAAAGTGGAGGAAGATGGGCACAGATGTTAGCTCAGGGCCAGTCTTCCTCAGCAAAAAGAGGAGGATTGGCAGCAGATGTTAGCTCAGGGCTGATCTTCCTCAAAAAAAAAAAAAAAACAAGATCTATTTCATATCGGTATTCTGCAGCTTCACCAGGAGGTGCCTGAGCATATACTTCTTTTTATTTATTTTTATGAGATTCGTTGGGCATCTTGTATCTACTGATTGGAGTCTGTGACAGACAACCTCCAAGATGGCTCCCAGTGATCCCCACTTGTGGTACTCAAGCTCTTATATAGGCCTCGCCCACATTTCCCAGTTGGTCCGTGCGGCCAATAGGATATGGCACCAGTGATGGTATGTCACTTCTGAGATTCGGTCTTGCTCTCTCCATCTCACTCTTGCTCTCCTTTGGCTCACGGTCTCTGGGAAAGTCATCTGCCATGTTGTGATCAGCCCTTTTGACAGGTCCGAGTGACGAGGAATTGAAGCCTCCTGCCAACAGCTGTGCTCGTGACCTTGGGAGCAGATCCCCCAGCCCCATTAAGCTTTCAGGTGACTGCACCCCCAGTGGGCATCTTGACTGCAACCTCATGAAGGGCTCTGAGCCAGAGCCACCCAACTAAGTCACTTCTGGATTCCGGATCTTGTCTGTGTGAAACAGTGAATGTTTGTTGTCTAAGCCACTAAGTTTTGAGGTAATTTGTTGTACAACAACAGATAGCTGGTACAGTGTTTTTCATCATTTCTGAAAAGTTCCCAGCAATATCTCTTCTAGTATGATTCCTGTTCTGCGCTGTTCTCTCTTTTGCCTCTTTGATCCTTCTCATTATAAAACCTAGGTTTCCTTCCCTCTTTATCTTCTGTTTTGTTTTGTTTTATTGTGCTACATTCTGGATAATTTCTTCTGAATTTACAGTATCTCATCAAACCTGACATCATTGACTTTAAGAGAAGGAAATTACGATGAAATGTTTTCTTATCATACTGGTGTAAAATGTATACAATTTCAAAGATATTGAAGTCGAAAATATTCGTTTTAAAATCAGTTAGTACACCATCATTCTGTTCACAAATCCCATTTACAGCCGTTTCTCATCTTTTTAAACCGAACAATTAAAATTATAATTTTGTTTATTGAATTTTAATTTTAAAAGTTTAATATTATTCTTTTTTCAAGTGTCCTAGGTCACTTTCTATATCTCCCTTTTCTCTGTGGATATCTTCAGATTTGTATTTTAGTTGTGTAATTGTTACAAGCACAACGGTTTTAGGTCTGTGTTGGAGGGTCCCCAAGACCATGGCTAGGTTCAATGATTTGCTAGGAGGACTCACAGGGCTCATCATATAGTGTATTCACGACTGAGATTTATTACACTGAAAGGATGCAAATCAAGATTGTCAAAGGGAAAGGTGCATGGAGATATCCAGAGGAAAACAAGCGCAGGTTCCCAGGGAACCTTTCCCAGTGGAGAACGATGAGCTTAACTCCCCCAGTAACGAGTTGTGACAGCACGGGAAATATTGCCAACCAGAGAAGCTCATAGAGACTCAGTGCCCAGGGCTGCTGGGGGGGGGGGGGGTTGATCATATGGGCATCCTCTACTTGGCACATACTCAGTCTCCCGGAAGGAACAGGAGTTCAGCATAAACCGTATTGTTTGCACAGTTTAGATACTGTGAGCCACTCATCAGTTAATGGTGGTGGGAACCCTCCGTGAATGCAAGTTTCCAGACACCAGCTAAGATCCAACCTTGTAAGCAGGCCTTTCAAAGGACAGCAGTCAGGCCCGCTAGTTAACTCTTTTCTGCACATAGTCTGCGCCTGAAGTCTTTGTGGGTGTGTTTATACATATTGCTTCTTGATTTTGCTGCTCCTTGCTCGTGGAATCTAGTTTCCTGGTTATCTTTGTGCTGCTCCTGGTTATCACTATGCCGTTCACTGTCGTTGAACCATACTTTGCAGGAATAATTTGAGCACCCAGTGAGGTTACCTTGCTTCCTTTAGAAAGGATTTGGTTTTGCTTTGTTTCTGTCCCAGACCGCCTTAAACTGAGCTCCTGAATAGAGCCTGCCGTACCCTTTTAACAGGGTCATGAAGAAGTTTTTCTCCAACACTTCGCCCTCACACCAAGGGCACCGTCTCTGTGCCCCAGTTTATTGTGGCTCCAGCTTGACTAGATCCCCTGTGGGTCCTGGATCCTGACTGTGACCCCCTGGAGAAGCCATGCGAATGAAATTTCAATTTTTCTTGCATAGACAAATACCTCCAGGGCCAAAGTATCTTCTGAATTTTTTTACCCCTCTAGATTCCCATTTTTCTCCTCAAGTTTGGCCTGGCAATTTCCCACCATTTGTCAGCTATTTTTCAATACTTCCCAGAAAGTACTTTTAATACCATAATTAGCATTCCTGGTCAAATTCATTTGGTAGAGTTTGTTCGCTTACCCTCACTTTTCTCTCATAAAATAAGAACTATAATAGTCCTTTCACAATGCTGTCAGGATTGTGAGATAATGAGTCAACAAAAGAAAATATTTTTCAAACTCTTGGACTAACTCTTACTAGTGTAGACACCGTGTCATGCCCCGCCCCCCACACTCCATGCCAGCCCCCAGATGTAACCCCTGCCATTTGTTGACTTCGCTTCTGTTTGGAAGCATAAGAGGATGCATGAGAGGCTTCATTTTCTAATTGACTAAGGAGAGAAGAGGTTTTGGTTGAGGAAAGGCTCCTCTGTCACGTCCACTCCCCAATAATGGAAGGTACAGAGAAAAGGAGGAAAATGGGGAAGGTGTGGAAATGCCTTGATCTGGCCCCATGGTGTGGTTTCCTGACCAGGAAACACCTCAGGCTGCGGTGGTGAGAGCCCTGGATCTCAACCACTGGGCCAGCAGCGCTGGCTGGGTTATGAGGCAGGTGTCATCGTTTCACAGAGGAGGCTCAGGGAGGCTGAAGTGCAGTCTGGCTGCAGGCGGTGTGGCTCCAGAGTCCATGCTGTTACCGGCCACACTGCTGAGACATCGGGAATCCACAAGGGGAACGCATGGGCCTCCAAATTCTGCAGGAAGGCAGCGTCCAGTGCCGCAGGTGTTGAGCTATGCCCACCGCTCTCACCCAAGCTCTAGGAACCGAGTTTTTGTCTTAAAAATTTAAAAAGCATGAAAGGTGGAGCCCACCCCTCAGAAATACTGATGTAATTAGTTTGGGGGTACTTCCCAGGAAATCTAGCTTGCAAAAGCTCCCAGGTGACTGCAATTTGCAGTCCGTGTCAACAACCACTGTCTTAAGAAGGGTTTTTCCTTATCCTTTAAGTTAAACCTCCCATGGCGGGTTAGACCTGTGGTTCTGGAAGTATAGACCTCAGACCAGCAGCACCAGCAGCACCTGGAAACTTGTTAGACATGGAGATGCTTCGGGCTCCCTTGAGTCCTACTAAATCAGAAATTCCTGGATGGAGCCCGGCAATCTGTGTCTTAACAAGCTCTCTTGGTAATTCTGATGCATGTTAAAGTTCAAGAACCACCGATTTTAGACAAATACCACAACTCACTTCTATATGAGACAGTTTTATTTTGAAGTCGCTGATGTTAAATATTAGATTGACTAAATGTTTTCTCCCCCTTTTTGAAAACTAGTATTGGTAGGTTACATTTTGTATTTGTTTCTCTATTTTACCATTGAATCTACCTCCATTATTATAAAAATTCTCAGTATGCCTCTTGGAAGTCCATACTAATGGATTTGGCTTAGATAAAACTGCGTAGTAAAGCTTTATGCTGCATTTTCCCCAGATGAATCTCACATGGGAACTGTGAATAATTTGTCGCCTACCAATAGCCTGATAATATTTTTGTTAACATAAAATTTAGGAAAACAGAATAGCTTTTGATTAAGAAAATACCTCTGGGAAATAAGTTAGGAATTAAAAAGTGGTATGTAGAATCTAGTCTCCTGTAGCTTTTCCGACTTTTTTTGTTTGTGAATTGTAGTAACTGTTGTGATTGGGGAAGTAAACACTTGGAAGCCAGCTGGAGGCTCCGATGGGGTCAGAATCATTATTTGATAAGGTCGTCGTGTTTCTGGGTCCGGTTCTGAGCTCTGCAGGCCCAGAAATTAATTTTTCAAGCTTGCCCTTAGGTGACATCCTCTGGGCATTCTTACCAAACCAAATCCCTAAGAGAACGTGTGTTGTCCAGAGTTCTAACTTATTCATTTGTCCTTTTAAATACCTCACTTTCAGGTAGAGTAGACTGCATTGTTATGAGCGAATTCTCTTTCCTCGCAGCAAAAGAAAAGACGAATTATAGTTGAAGGGTGCTTGGTGAGCGTGGAGCCAGTCCGGGGGAATACATCTCATGATCAAATGTCAGTTACATCCATCTTCACTTGGGGGTGTTCATGAGAGGGACTGGATGCTTATTTCTAAAATCAAGGTGTATCCTCCTCTGCACATCTTATATGCTTTCTTTTTAGGGACCTCTTTCTATTCTTCTTGATCATTCCCTTTTTGTTAATAGATTCTTTCTTCATAACAGAAACAGTGCAATTAATTTGATTATATCTTCTAATAACCCTTGTCTGCAGAGGCTACCTGCTAATCTCAATGAATACAATCTGAAATCTACTAAACTCCTCAGGCATCAATTTATAGATTTTTTTAAATGGTAGATTATTATTATTATTTACAGAAGATCATACTAATTTATTTCATGTTGGTTTTCTATATTTCACTTTATTTTCAAGGTATAATCTGAATGCCGTGTGTGTGCTTGCCTGTGGGAGTGGAGGTAAGTAAGATGTTTGCTGTATTCTGCTGTGTTTTTTCAAATCTGGTACACCATTGTTGAGAAAAATGTACTGTAGTACTAAGGAAAAAAAATGCAGACAGTTATGATACAATGCTTTAGCATTTAGACTTTATTTTACATTTATAGAAAAAACTCTTTTAGACTCACTTAAAACTCACTTAAACATAAATATTAAAAATTATAAATCACTCCTGTCCACACTTAAAAAGGAAATAATAAAAAACATAAATTGATTAAAATTTTTAAATATCTTACCATACAGAACTCTACTCTTCTGAATCATTTTTCAAAGTAGAGTCATTGACAGTGTGTTTTCAATACAGTATCACCATCAGTGCCATCAAAAGTGTTGATGGTGCGGTGTTTATTTAAAAGGTGCTCCATCGATAGTCGTTTTATAAATTTGGACGCTGGTCCTTTCCTATTTGACTACTCGTACTTATTCTTGTTTCCTCCCCTGAATCACATTAGGAATTTTCTGGCTAATGGCAGTCCTATGCTTCATATGAATTGGTCACACCAGCCTCTCACTGTTTTGAGTTCTTTTCCATTTATTTGGAGGGAACTGACAATCTATCCCACCTTCAGTTGCATGGCTTGTGGTGTGGAGAGCTAGTTCGTCAGCACCTTGCAACATCAGCATCACTTTGGAGCTCGTTGGAAATGCAGAATCCCTGGCCCCACCCCAGACGCACTAAATCAGAATCTGCGAGTTTAACAAGATTTTTGGGTAGTTCAAGTTAGAGAAGCATTACTGCATCACAGCCTTATTCATGGTGGGACGCTTCCTTTCTTAATTGCTGTGATGTTCTCGGTTGTTCCTTGGCAGGAAAATGTGGAATTGTAATCATTCTTCAACTATGATTATTTACTTAATCCTTCCCCCTACTGCTCAATTTCTTTGTCTTTCTGCACACATAATAACTTAGTTTCAATGATGACTCATAGTCTAATTTTTTGAAGACATTTTAAATGGTGATTACACCCGTAGTACCAATAGTCCACATAATTTAATTGAAGCAATAACCATATGAACAATTATGTTCGCGATCTCTGCCCTATGGTAATTATAAAATGGTGTATCTCAATTTCAGAGATGTTAAAATATGAACAAAATGAGCGTGCTTTAGGATTAATGAAAGATGGTAATTATTTCGTTAAATATGAGGCTCTTCCCTATCCTTTGTTTCTCCACTCTTTTGGCCTGAAAGAGAGGAGATGGCATTGTGTTGAGATGATAAGCTTAGCCTTATGTTTAGAGATGAGAGCGCTAGGACTCTGCAGAGATAGGATCAGGGGAGAGAACTGGGGTGGCTTCAGGATGGCAGACTGGCCTATATCTTCAGAGCCAGTGATCCCATTTTGTGCAAATGTTTCTTTCTTTCGGTTTTCATCCTCCACACAGCGACGACAACTTCCCTACTCTGTTGTAGTCACAGGTCTCCCTTCTCCAGAATCTCCATGGCTTCTTGGGCAGGCGGGCTTCTTAAGTTGACGTTTGCGTGGCCACCAGTTCCATTAGGTGTGGTCAGTTCCTAGTCCCATGGAGTGGTTCAGGGTCAAAGGCCAGAGGTAGAAACCTGGTCACGTTCATTTGACTGGAGTGAAATAGGGACATGGGTTCAGCCCAGTCCAGAATTGTTGCATTGCTCACTCTATGTTTCCTCTTGATAAGTTTTCAGATGATTTGGGGCTATTGTATGGTCACGGCATTAGAAAGCTGGAATATTGAGCATAGGACAATCCAGATTCATCCACAAGACAGTTTCCAGATCTCAAATGCCTCCATATTTAATTTTCAGACAGTCATTTATTCCCCTCTGTGTTACCGAATGCTGTGCTCATTGAAATTCTGTAACATTCCTGGGAAAATTTGACCTTAGGTCATGCATTGATGGAAGATGTATCCTTCTGAACTTCAAAATGTCTTTCAAAATCTTTAGGGTAATATTCATGTGGAAAGGAAACCCACACAATATTTCCTCGATTTAATTTCCCTAAATCGAGTGTACAATCCTTGATAATTTACTTTTCTCTTCAGATAGGTGGAGTGAACAATTACTGGGGGGAAAATCCGCATCCATTTTGTGGACTAGGTCCTGTCGGCCTTGAGGCTCTTACGCATCAAAGGAAGAAAAAGTGGGTTTTTCTTTCAGGAGGGAGTGAAAATAAGAGACTGATTGCTCTACCTTCGGAAACCTCTAGCTCCCCGGGAAGCTGAAATGTGCCCTGATGTAGAAGAGATGTGCTCCTTCAACCCTTGTGTTGTCTGCGCTTCTCCAGTGCGTCTTTATTCTGCATTGATCCTGGCACTCCTGGTCTTTTATCAAGAATATTTGAAACTTGTCACTATAAAAATCATATTAGCTAGTTCCGGGTAGAAACTGAATATCAAATTCTTCAGAACTGGGAATTGGAATAGTTAAAAGTTAAAACAACAAAAAACAATCAGGTGGCTATGATATGAAATTCAAAATTTGAAAACAGTGTGGATTTACCATAATTATATCATTAAAGAGTTATGCAACTTTATTGTAGCCCAAATCATTATTCTTTGGAAACATTTGGGTGAAATCTTATCTGTTTCTCCCTGTGACTCTGTTTGGGTATCATCTGCTTACCTTAACGTGAACTGTTACCCTACGGAATTCACCTGGTTCTCTTGAAAGCTGTCTGTGAGCGTCTGTGGGACAATGACAAGGTTATGGGACACCAGGCCACTCTGAGATTTTGACATAAAGTCAAGTACGTACTTTTAGTTCTGTTTCATCACTGTATTTTGGAACTAAATTAAGATTTAAAGTGGGCATCTTTGCAATACAGCTTTTTGAACAAACAGCATTTAAAGTGAATTCAAAAACATGGTTGGTACAGAAATGTGCATATTAGAAATACAGGCAAGTAGAAAGAGCTATAACTAACTCAGGCTTCTACTCTTCAGAGATAATCACTGTAAAAACCTCAGTTTTTAGTCTCTGTGTCTCTCTCTTCATCTGTATATAGATCTCTATTAATAAATAGATACAATATTTGGGATCATACTGTATATGCTTTACTGCTTCTTTATTTAGTAATAAAGTCATGAACATAATTCTACATCAGGAAATACTACAGTACAACCTTATTTCCAAGGCCGTATGCGTTGTATAGATTTAACAAATTAATTAAACAAATTCCTTAATGTTGAAGAATTTACCATGAAATGGAAATTTACCAAAACAGGTCTTAGTCACCTTGAACTTTGATTATTAGACTGTGTTTACACAAGTGAGGGATTAAAAAGTGTGGAGAAAAAAGGGTTAAGGGGTTAATTGCATGTTGGCTGTATGCAAGATAGGCTAGAAAGTGAATTGTACTCAACTTTTAGGTTAAAGAGTGATGACACGAATTGTCTAAAATGTGATACAGTTTTCTTCACCACTCACACAGATTTAAGGAAGATGACCCCAAGGACTCTTGCCGCAAACTGGAAATTCTCATTTGTGCTTGGACGAGATTCTGAAACACACCCACTGTGTATTTTCCCGTCTTTTGGGAATACTGGAGATGGTAACCATTCCTGAAAAGATTATGTAAGGACCCAAAAATAGAGATCAGATTTTAAAAGTTGTTCAGTCTCAAAATTATATAATCATATGGAATTATCGACAAATATCTAGTTCATACCATTGCAATTATGATATGGCATAAATAGATGGTAAAATGCTTTTTTTCCTTCTGAACTTCCATATTTATTGATGGATGTTATTTCCCTCCAAATAATAATTTCTACTTTTAATAAATATCCTACATTTGTTTTTTTTAATAACACATTTTAAAATGACTGAGTTAAAATACGCTACAAAATATTTCCCCATCTAAAAATGTATGGATACTTCTTGCGAGCTCTTCATGATGACTATGTGTAATATATACGTTATAAATATGTGGGCTTTCTCATTTAGCATCCCGTAAGAATGCAGGTTTTAGGAAGCTGATGTTCTCTACAATTCAATTACACATACCCTCCAACCTATTTAGCCCCTACTATATACACATTCTTCCACTTGTTGCTCTGACTAGTATAAATATAAACAGAACATAGTCATTTTCTTGCAGGGCCTTATAATTTATGCGCTAGGGTTATCCCCAAGTAGATGTAACAAACACTAATAAAAAAAGCAGCTTACGACAAGGAAAAATTATAAGAAAGTATTTTGAGAGTATTGAGGGGATAAGATGAATTTTGTTTTGACTAGGAAAGGTTTCTTGGAGAAGATTTGAACTGTTTTAAAGGAAGAGAAAAACTCCAATAGCAGTTAAGAAGAGTACCAGCACCGGATTAAGTGTGAGGATGTTGGATTCAGACAGACTAGGTTCAAATTTGGGCGTTCTCTGTTCTGCCCAGGGTCCAAGTCCATAAAATCTTTAAATCTCGGTTTTATCATCTAAACAATAGAAAAATACTACTGATGCTATCTAACTCATAGGTTTTTGGGAAGATTAGTGGGATAATATTTGTGTCGAATAAACACTCAATAAATTTCAACAGTGACAATTGCTACAATCTATACTCCAGCACCTGGGATACAAAGTTTGGCTCATAATAGGGACTCAGTGAATATTTATTAAATGAAAGAAAGATCAACTTGAGCAAAGTAACAGAGGTGTGTATGTAGGACAAGCTAGGGGAATGGTGACAGTCTGTAAGATTGTCCACAGGGAAAGCAATGTCGGTGTTGATCAGACGATTCTGTTTGTATGAGTGGGTGGTGTTGAGAGACAGAATGAGGGCGTTAACTAGCACAAGATCAGAGGAGTCAGATGGAGGGGATGGATGTGAGACTGTAGAACGTTTAAAGAATTTTATGATTGTTTGGGGCTTGGCTAGTGGCATGGTGGTTAAGTTCATGTGCTCTGCCTTGGTGGCCTGGGATTCATGGGTTCAGATCCCGGGCATGGACCTGCACACTGCTCATCAAGCCATGCTGTGGGGTGGCATGGCACACACAAAATAGAGGAAGATTGGCTCAGATGCTAGCTCAGCAACAATCTTCCTCACCAAAAAAAAAAAGAATTTTATAATTGTTTGATGTAGTGTAAGGGAGAGGGAAGTGTGAAAATGGCTCTGATATTAGTAGGAGAAATGTTCCCAAGGGTGGACTTGATACATTCTGTTGAAATATTGTAAGTTTGATGCTCTTATGGGGCAATCTATGTACCATAGAAGAATGGCACAAACACTGATGTGGAGACAGAAAACTTATGCTTATTACTTAGCTCTTCACTTAACATATATGTTACTTTAAGGAAGTTACTATACCTTTTAAAGCCTCAGTTTCTTAATTTCTAAAATAAGGCTGGTAATATTCATAATGATTTTTTTTTGTAAACAGTGAAATGTTTTGCAGAATTAATTGCTTTTGCTTGATTTTGGTCCAGAGATTTTGAAACAAGGTAAAGATTAGAGTGAGATTTGGGAATATGTGATGATGATAATTGGTTTGGCGATGGAAGTTATTAGAAGAAAAAAAGGATGAAAGATCTATGTGTTATATCTATGTATGATATCTACATTTAGATGAATAAGCAAATCCACAGACTAAATGGGGGAGACACCAGAAAACTGGGAGAATGCAAGCTCCACCGACAGGCAGGGACACTCTGTTTTCCTTGCTGCTGTATTTCTAAGATCTAGAACAGTTCCAGGAATGTAGCAGGCCCTCAACAAATATTCACCGTAAGGATAGACCAACAATGGCCAGGGAATTGAGAATACCAAGAAAGAATGAAGCTGAACAGCATAGTCAATATAATTAGAGATAAATAGAACGCTGGTGATCTTTCAATACATCGATTTTATTTAGCCCAAGCTAGAAGGAAGCGCAGAAAGAGATAAGGCAGAATAAACAAGTTCTGACTAGTCATCTGTCAGATTTGTAGGAAATGCAGGGTGAGTACTAGGATGCTAGCTCAGGCGAAGCTTTTGGCGTTGGCCCTGTGCTCATCTCATTCTGTGTACTTTTCCTGGGTGAGAGCATCCATTCCCATGCCTTTAATGGATGTCTATTGGAATGTGACTCCAAAGTCTTTTTCTCCGGCTTAAATCTTTTTCCTGCCATCTAGACCTATATATCTAATGATCTGCTCTTACATATTCCTATTGGGATCTTATAAAGAAACTGCAAACTCAAGTTTAAAACCTTGAACTAGCTTTCTTTCCCCAAATCACTCCTCTTTATATATTTTCTATTGCAGCGGTGAACAGCCTTGTCCACCTACTGCCCAGCTGGAAAATTAGCATTTCCCACCCTGCTAAAACATCCATCCACTTGGTCTGGTAATGAGGAACAGAATCCAACTCTGTGTAGCCCTAAAACATTATGGGGCTTATTGTAAGGAGACAGAAAGAGTCTTTTTTTTTTTTTTTTTTTTTGAGTGCAGAAAAATTAATAAGAATTCAAATGTTTTCTTAGAAATAAGATATTTAAGAAAGGATAGCTAGTACTCCAGATGAGATGCTGTAGATTTAACATTTTGAGGGCAAGGACTCTGCTAATCTTTTAAACTATTCTTTCCCCAGTGCTTAACATGGTGCCCGGCATATAAGCACGGGCTCACTGGGAATCAGAAGATACTTGGTGATCACGGAATGGGAGGAAAAGAAAGTAGATAGACCAATGAAAATTTTAGTGAGCCGATGGTAAAAAGAAGAGCCATCCCCTAAGAGCTAGTGGTCCTACTGCCCCAAATCCTACTATCCAGAAGACAGAGTCAATATCCCCCTTGCCTCCAGCTTGCTTCTCTCCCCATTTACCCACCAAATGGATGGGTAAGCCTACTCATTTCTTACCTTTCCATTCTCTGCGTCGTGTTCCTCCATACCTTACGTTAACGATATCTGCTTGTTAGTGATGAGAGGTCCGGGAGACACAATCAGCCTCTGACTGGCACATTCTCTGCCCAGACGCGAGCTCCATGTGGAGATACAGGATACCGTTTTTTCCCACTGTAAGAAATAGCTAAGGCACCACCAGGGAGTATGTGATCTACAGCTTTAAAAATTTTATCAGAAAACAAGAAAGATTAAAAACCAACCAGCTAAGCGTTCAACTCATGAAGTTAGAAATAGAGTAATAGAGCAAACCCAAATAAGCAAGAAGGAAAGGAATCATAAAGGGCAGAGAGCCATGAAATAAAGTACAAAAATAGCACCAGGAAAAGCATTAGAGAAGATGAACTAAACCCAAAATAGGTCTTTGAAATGATTAATGAGGTATGGAGGCCTCTGGCAAGATCGATAAAGAAAAAGAAAATGACATGCAAATAGATAAAATACAGAATGAAAAAGGGAAATGTTATAATCCCAACAGAGATGAAAAATGAAAGAATATTAAAAGAGTTATGTTCTTATCAATTTAAAATCAACGTGAAATATATATATATACTTGAAAAAACATAAAAGGGCACAAAATGGGAAGAAATGGAAAACTGAATAGACTAATAACCATATAAATAAATTGAAATGGTATTCAAAGACTCCTCTTTGTGAAACCTGGGCTAAAATTCTACCAATCTTTCAAGAAACTGTTAATTCCAAAGTTATAAAAGTTTTTCCAGAATATAAAAAGTAGCAAAATCTGCTAAGCCTATTTTATATAGTTAACTTAAGCTTGATTCTAAAACTGGGTGGATGGGGTAATGCTATCGCAAGGAAAGATGCCCATTTTACTTACAAAAACACAGAGGTAAAAAACATTAGCCAGCTGAACTCAAAAGTGTATAACAATAATGTTAGGAAACAGAGTTTATCTAGGAATGCATGAATGTCTCAATATACAAAAAAAACTAAGAATTTCATTTACCTGTTAATTGACCAAAGATAAAAAATCATAGTTATCTTAAATTTGCAGAAAGACACTTTTGATAAATTCTGCCTACATATTATAATACCCTTAGGAGGCAAGGAGTAGAAATATCTTAATTTGGAGAGGTTAAATAGCAAATTCTTACTGCGAGCATACTTGATGGAAAAAATAGACATTCTTTTTAAGATCAGGAACAATATGAGGATTTCTACTATCACTGTCATTGTTTTACACAATATGGATGTTCTGACCAATACCATAAATAAAGAAAAGGAAAAAGAAATGAGCTGTGAGGATTGGTAGGAGATAAATGCATCTGTCGCTATTTACAGATGTTATGATCATCTGCTGTATTCTTTTCCTGGGGTGGGCGTAACAAATTAACATGAACTGAGTGGTTTAAAACAACAGAAGCCTATTCCCTCACAGCTCAGCAGGTAGAAGTGCAAAATCACGTCCAAAATCACGACGGTTGGTTCCCCTGGACGTTCTAAGGGAAAATCTGCTCTATGCCTTTCTCCTAGCTTCTGGTGGTTGCCAGAAATCCTTGACATTCCTGGGCTTATAGTTGCACTTCTCCAATCTCTGCCTCCATCTGTGTGTCTTCACATGGCCTTCATACAAGGACATCTGTCATTGGATTTTGGGCACATGTTAATCCAGTATTACCTCATCTTAATGAATTACATGTGCAAAGATCCTATTTCTAAATAAGGTCACATTCTGAGGTTCTGGGTGGACATTAATTTTTTTTTTGGGGGGGGGGACACTAATCCAGTCCACCTGTATAGAATAAACAATCCAACGGAATCAAGAGGTAAAATTAGAATGAATCTATTTTAGAAGATTGTCAGAAACAAAATCAACATTTCACAATCAATAACATTTCTCTACACTATATCTAGAAAATAAAACCACAAATAAAATATTCACAATAACAACAAAATCCATAAAGTTTACAAAAATAAATATATCAAGGAATACAGAAGATATGTATGAAGGAAATTTAAATGCTCTATTAAAATAGATAAAAAAGATCGATCTGAATAGAAAAGTTTCCACATCCTTAATGGGACGGCTTAACATCACAAAGATGTACATTTTCTTATTCAAGTGTAAATTCAATGCAATCCTAATCAAAAACCCAACTAGTTTTTTTTTTTGAGGAATATGATTAACTTAATCTAAAATTTATATAGAAGAATAGAAATCTAGGAATAGGAAAGCCAAAGGTGAAAGAGAAGAAAGAAAGGATACTGCAGTTTTTACTCATTCCAATAAAAAGGTAAGCATCAAGCGTCTTAGATTGGTTATCTATGGAAAGCGAGGGCAATAGGAAGCAGAACTAAAGTAATAAATATACAAGTGAATGAAGATAGACCTTGTTCAGACCAATGTGTAAATGAGCTGAGGCTTAAAATAAGTTACTTGATGAGCACAGAGTCAGAATAACGGCATTTCTTAAATGATTTCAATCCCCACAGAAGGGATAATACTTTTAACATAATTTCCATACATTAGGCATCTGTGTGCCAAGTCTGTGTGTCTCTACAACGTTTCTCTCTCTCTCTGTCTCTCTCTCATTTCTCCTTCAGGTACCACAGCATCCCCACATGGTGAGTGTTCTTTTTTACATTTCATAGATGAACAACTGCTGCTCAAGCATATCTTGCATCTCAATGGAATCTGATTTCTGCTTCCTTTATTCTCCTGCAGTTCTTTCTTTTTTTTAAAGATTGGCACTGTGGGGACCTGGAATAGGCCACCCCAAGATATGTCTTCTTTGGCATGAGGACTATTTGGTGCTGGCTACTTTTAATAAACTGAAGACAGGAAAGCAACTGAAAAGTAGAATTTACTTGCCCTTTGTTAAGAGACACTTACATTGTAAAGGAAATCTCCATCTGTAAAGGTGTCTCCCTCTCTGTACCAGGAAGAAGTGGGGATGCCCTTATCTCTAGAAACTCTTAATCAATGCCAAAGGCAAGGACTTAAATCTGCATCTTGTTTACTGTACTTGTGTGGTAATCTCCCATGAGCAACTCCCCCTCCACCCCCAACATCCTCCTTTGTCGTTAGCTGAAGATGATATTTAAGGTGGTGGCTTCAGCCATTTTGGCGAGTTGCTCAGCTTGCCTGAGCCTCTCCCATGTATACGTGTTATAAAGCTTTGTTTAATTTTCTCCTGCTATTCCGTCTCATGTGGATTTAATTCCTTCTCCAGCCAGAAGAACCCACAGTGGGTAGAGGAAATGTCTTCCTCCCCTATAGCACCTGAGCTAACAACTGTTGCCAATCTTCTTTTTTTTCCTGCTTTTTTCTCCCCAAATCCCCCCAGTACATAGTTGTATAATTTTTAGTTTTGTATCCTTCTAGTTGTGGCATGTGGGATGCCACCTCAACATGGCCTAACAAGCGGTGCCATGTCTGTGCCCAGGATGCGAACCCTGGGCTGGCGAAGTGGAGTGCGCAAACTTAACCACTCGGCCACGGGGCTGGCCCCTCTCCTGCAGTCCTTTTTTTTTTTTTTTTTTTCTTTTTTTTTTAAAGATTGGCACCTGGGCTAACAACTGTTGCCAATCTTTTTTTTTTCTTCTGCTTTATCTCCTCAAATCCCACCTGTACACAGTTGTATATCCTAGTTGCAGGTCCTTCTAGTTGTGGGATGTGGGATGCCACCTCAATGTGGCCTGAAGAGCAGTGCCATGTCTGCGCCCAGGATCTGAACCCTGGGCCGCCGCAGCGGAGCGTGCGAACTTAACCACTCGGCCACGGAGCTGGCCCCTCTCCTACAGTTCCTAGTTCCCTTGTCTGATGAGCATTTTTCAGCCCACCATTAGAGAGTGTATTTGCGTTTATCTTTTTTCGCCTCTAATCACTTGCTTCTGACACCCTGACCTCGTAGATCTTCTCAGAGCTCTCCGAGTGTGGCTTATCTGTTTCCCTGAGGACTCCCCTTGCTATTCCTTCACCTGAACTGTTAGCATTCTTTCCCACTCTTCACACTCTCCTTCTCCTGGACTTGAGCGTACACTCCTGATGTACTGGTGGTCCGGCTGGATGTAGAGATCTGGAGGTTGTACTTCTCCTCAGGGGCTCTGCTCTTTCTCGCCTTCCTGACTTTGCTGACTCTCTCTCAGCCTGGAAGCCCTTTGTTCAAGCCCTTTGCTCAGTGTTCCTTCCCTTCCCAGGCTACGATCTCTCCTCCCTGCTCCCAGCCACATCCCTGGTTCAAAGTAAGCATTCCATAAATGAGAGTCAAGCGAAGGAAGAGAAGGAAAAGAAGAAGGAAGGGTCGATGTTCCTCCAGACCACACAGGTAGAAAATGGCAGAGTTCAAGTTCTAACCTAGATATTCCAGCTGCAAAGATTGCTCTCCTCAGTGTGTTATTTGGTTTCCAGCCCAAACAGCAAGTCTGCACAAGCCATTTTGGGGACTGGATAGAGATGAGGACAACTCCTTGCTTCTACGTATATCTAATATATAGAGAGTCCAGTATATAGCTCATTATTGACTTTCGCTTTGTGGAGTGACATTTTCTAACCTTATCCTGAGAGTCTGAGATTCATTCTTACTGGAAATCTATAATCTGTTGTCAGTTGAACACGTTGAAAACCTCAACAAATCATGTTGGCTGTCTCTTAATCTTAGCAAACATGTCATCTTAGTCATTCTAGCCAGATTGGTTACCTTTTTATGCTTCAAAATAGTCACTTAGCTTCTCTTTCATTCATTTATTGAACAAATATTGTGTGCTTGCTAAGTGCCGGGGAGTTACTGGGCACTGGGGATTTCTCAGGGAACAAAACAGATCAAGAGTCACCATTTAAGGAGCTAACACTGGGGGTTGGGGGAATCGGACAATAAATTAAAAATACCATATAATATGGTGTGGTGGTAGCTGCCATGGAGAAAAATAGAGCAAAGCAGGCAATAGAGGATGAGGGTAGGAGTAGGGGGCAGTTATCTTAGATGGGCTGTCTGAAGACTTTGCTGAAGGTGACACTCGAATTGAGACCAGAGGGAAGTGAGCGAGTGGGCTCTGTGGCTCTCTTCCTGCAGGAGTAATAGGAAGTGAGGTAGGAGTGTGGTTGGGGTGTTTGAAGATCCAGAGGAAGGCCAGTGGCTGGAATGGAGTGGAGTGAGCCGAGGAGAGTAGTGGAAGATGCCTTTGGAGGAGAGGCTGGATCGAGTGGTAATTATAGGTCTGGTAAGGGCTTTGAACTTAGAGTTCAAAAGTCTTGCAATGGCTTAGAAGATTCTGCATGATCTGGCTTCTCTGGCTTCGGGCAAGGACTAGGGTGAAGTGAGGGAGGCATTTATGGTGCAAAATTTAAGGAGTCACCACTGTTCAGTTCCTGTGCCCTGATGCCTCACTTGCCTCACCCTAGACCTGGCCCTGCCAGACTTTGTCTCCAACCTCATCCACTACACCTCTCCCTGTGCGCTCTCTGCTCTGGCCACACTGGCCAATAGGTTGCTTCTTGATAATGCCAAGTGCACTCCTACTTTAGCGATGTTGCACTTGCTACTGCTTCAGAGCTCTGGAACATTCTTCATCTATATTCTCGAATGATCTAATTCTTCATTTAAATTCTTTGTTTAAATCTCTGGTCAGGTGTTACCTTCTCTGGGAGGCCTTCCTGATGGTTCTATTTGAAATATAGTAGCCTCCATCACTTTGTACCCCCTTACTCTGTTTTACTTTTTCCTCCTAGTGCTCATTGCTCTTGACATCATATTATTGTTGATTCATTTTCTAATTTTTCTACTAGAATGGCAGAGTCTTTGTCTCCAATACCATTTTATTATCAGGGTGTAGAACAGTGTCTGGCATATAGAAGATGCTCAATAAATATTTTCTAAATGGAAGGATCCAAGGAGTGACATGGCAAACTTACTTCTGCGACTCACATAGGAAGTCTTTATCAAGTGCTTTCTATGATCCAGGCACTCTCCTAAAAACTCTTAAGTATGATAACTTATTTTGTCCTCTTAGTATTTGCTGGTGAGAAAACTGAGGCACGGAGAGGCCTCATGACTTGCCAAACTCACATAACTAGTAGTGTTAGAACTGGGTCTGAATCTGGATAATGTGGATCTGGAAGCCAATACATCCATGTGTAATCGCACATTGTACTTTTGTTTTTTAGTGATTACTCTAGGATGTTAAAAACTGATATGCTGCATTATACTATTAATCAAAAAACTTTGACTACTGCTGTAAACATGGTAGCAAATTATTTACTTGAATGAACTTTAATACTATTGAAAGTTTTATTAGGAGTTTCTGGATAAAATTATGTGAGAAGGGAAATTTACTAGCACTTATTAATTTGTCTAGGTCAGTTTATTAGAGCAGTTAAACATTGTTTCCATTCTGGTGCATTCATTGGAAATGTATTTTTATCTTGACTATTCTTTTTTCGCCCAGTAAATCCAGAACGAGAGAACAGTAGGGAGTAACTCATGTGGATAAGCTTCATGGGGTGATTAACTTTCCTAGGGCAAAGGCTAGTTTTATAAATTACTGAAAATATGAACTTGGGCAAATTATTCTTAATAAGCAAGAGTGTGGAAATTTAAGAGATGTGTGCCAGATGGTCTGATGGCAACTCAGCACCATTCTCCCCCTCCTATGCTTTCCCCTGAATTCTTGGTAATAACATTTTTCCCAGTCTGTGCCAGCAGAGTTCTGGATTGGATTCCACCCATGAGAGGCTCTTGCACGAGATTTGGAAGGTAGAAGAGCGGCAGAAGCCGTTATTGTTCCTGCAGGCAAGTTCATGGGCTTCAGCAGATGGGTGTATGCGAGCTGCTGCCAGCGGGGTCCCAGCATCCTCGCATGAATCACCCACTTTGAGGCTGTGGGCAGCTGAGCTCACTGTGATGGTGGGCTGTAAGCCTGCACTTCCTGATTTGCTGAAGACCAGGGGTGGCTTTCTCTGACCTGTGCTGCCCCAACCCTCTATCTGTTTTTTGTATAAGCCTCTAATTCATTTTATTAAATTTATTTCTGCATGAACTACCTAGACTGACTTCTGTTTTTCTGACCTGCCTCCTGATTCCTATACACACATTTTCTTGGGAAGAATATTTTATTTGATATGTGTTTTCTAATTTGCTTTCTTCTATAAGGTATTTAAAAAAAATTTTTGTTAGAAAATGAATGGAAACATTAGTGTCACTTATTGCCTTAAAATATTTCATTTGGGACATTAAAATGGATAAATCAAATCAGTTATTTGTTTAGTACTCATCATTTCTGGAATAAATTCGATGGAGATTTCCTTGGTAGGTAAGCCCTGGAAGATTTTCAAGACAAAGGAGTGGAAGAGCCTTTCGAAGACTCTTTAGAACTATTTGGATACAAATAATCTCTTCTTCAAAGGAAGATGTTTGTAGCATCTCCTGATTCTTCTGGCCACTCCCACTTTCTACCATGTTCTATGTTATTAAACTAAGGACAGAACTGCTATCACTGTCTTTGTATGTGATACTCATTTTTTAGTTTACAAATCGCATTCCGTACATCACATCATTGGCTCCCCACACATTGAAACTCACTTCCGCATATCAGGGAGCAGCAGATTTTTTTCCTTACATTGAGCTCTGAGAGGAGTTTTTCACATACATCTTCACACAGTGGGAGATTCCCTAGTGTTCATGATCCCACTGCTGTCATGGTGCTCTAAATCCTCATGTAGGGAGAGAGACAGTGATCAGCACCGGGGTCAAATTAAGAAGTGGCGCAAGAGTGAGGAAGATTCGGCACCATGACAGAAAGTCGCTCTGTCTAGCCAAGGTGATGATCACGCCAGTGAGGTAACCGGACTGCCAGGAGCTTTGTTTTATTCACTGTGGTATCTTCTACAATAGTGCTGTCAGGCACGTAGAAGATTCTCAATAAATAATTGTTAAATAAAACAATGGATATCTTTACAAAAAAATCACTTCCTATGCATTTCCACAATTTCCTGTACTTTCCCTTATCATAGCGGTTATGTATTGCATTTACATTTTTATGCCCGTTCCCCTACTTCTGGATTTCAAACTCTTTGAGAACAAATCTTGTCTTTGTGATCATCATTTGCCTGTTATGATGTCACTTCACTTGTCATTCAGAATATATTTATGATACCAAAAGAACTGGTGAAATAATTGAAAAAAAAAAAAACCAAACCAAACTCCATAACATATTTCAAGGAAACTACAATAAAAGGAGAAGGGGAAATCTGGCTTTATTATTGTTTTTAGCTTGTATTAACCCCAATGTATCTTTTCAGCCACATCTCCCTTAACTCCATGTCGTCCAATAATTGTTAATGACAGGGAGATGGTTAACAGAAATAATTCATGTTCTATGCCTGGAAGACTTGAAAAATGTTTCGACATCTGAGAAATTCAGGGAAGCAGAGAAAAAGCAGCGGCAGATGGGATGGTTTATTTTGAGCCAGGTTTAGGCAATCTTTGTGGTGATGAAGAAGAGAGATTGATTCTGCAACACTACTATGTGCCAGGAGCTATACTGGTGATGAGGAGACGAACATGTGCTACGTGTGGTGTTGACGCTCAGGAGCATCGCCTTGTGGGAGAGTCCGTACGCAACAGGTGCAATAAAGTGTGATAAGTACTGAATAGCAGACAGAGTAAATGATGGAACTTGATATTAAAGGATGCTCTTCATACTAGGATTGTGCTGGAGGAAGTATCCTCTTGATGCCAAGCCAACAGGTACAGAATCAAGGGGTAGGAGGGACTGACGTTACTTCTATCAATCACCTGCCTTCAAGAATAAAGCACTGTCTACCCTAGAGGCCATTGTCCTGGCTTAGAACAATTGATCTAGCACTAACTGTTCCCAGAACAGACAAAAATCATGATTAATGCTTCTACCCAACTACTTTTAAAGGGAAAGATAAATTAATGAAAATCTTTCTGTCTTTCCTGTTGCAGGTCAGAGTGGATGCAAATAGAAAGTGTGTATGCTTATTTAAATGTTTAGTTTTCAGGCATGGTGCCTGAGAACAGGCATTGGCATGAGTGGGAAATGCAGTTAATGTGGAGCTGGACTTGGATTCAGGGATGCAGGTCCTTCATCAATGCAAGGCAATTTCATTGTTCTATTTTGCGTTGAATTGAATTCACACAGGTGTGTATGCTAATATTATATAGTTTGGCTTATATATCTACAGTAAGAAAATTTTGAAAAGTTATACATCATCTTTATTACACCAGTAAGAAAGTTTTGCATGATTTAATCCACTAATTTCTTTTTCCAAAGCAGGGTGACTTTTTATTTTGGTAGATGTTTCTTACCAGATAAAGCACACATTCATCAAGAATTGCTGTGATTGCCTAGCAGAGGGGAAAAAACCCACCCTAAATTAAAAATAAGACCCATCTACTTTAATTATAAAATGAGAATGATTACTACCACTTACTGATTAGCTTAAATATTCATGAGGAAAATTCTCCAAATTTAGATGGGTGTATTTAAAGATAAGGTACGTTCATACTTCTTATAAGAACACACAGTTAAGCCTTTTCCCCATGCTGGAGCTCTGGGAGAGCCACAGAAAGTGTCTTGCTTGCTTTCTGTACGTTTAAAAGGTAATGAGTAACACCCAGGGAGATCTTCTCCTGAGTCAAATAGAGTGGATGAGGATGCTTTGCTTTGAATGCACAAAAATAATTTATTCTTTTACTCTTTTTGATTGCACGTGATGCTTCAAATATTGAATATCTGAATTCCGAAAAATGACATATTTATTTAGCCTTTAAAAATCTCTACCTACAGGAGAATGGAACATTGTCAGGTGCTCAGCGGAATTCTAGGACTGCCTGGAAAATATTGGAAGGAATGGCAGAAAGATCCCACACACCCTGGACAGGCTGTTGTTCCGATGCCTCAATGTTAGAGGTGGAGTGGACTCCAGGGATGGTCACATTCAAGCCACAATTTTAGTGACAATGAGTGAAGAAAGGCTCAGAGAGGTGAAGTGATAAACAGTCAGATTTAGTAGTAGAAATGAGATCAAAATCCGGGCTTCCAGAGTCCCGGATTAATGCCATTTCTGATATCTTGCAATCTTTGGGCTTTCTTAGACTTCAAGGATGAGTTTCAACTCCCACATCTGGGTTTTCTTCCAAGAAAGATGATCAATTAGGCGATGTGTCCCTGCCCACTAAGCCCTTCCTGTGACCTTTATTCCAGTCCATTTTCTTACCCTGTTCCTTGTGCTTTGTGCTGTTTCTCTTTCCCTTTAGAAAACCTGCTCCTGCTGTCCCACTTAAAGCTTTCCTTAGAGAATGCCACCTAGTTCACTTACAAATAGGATGGGAAGGGATGAAAGGGGACGGACAAGTGAAAAGGAAGGCAAATCTTCCTTTCCCTGACATGGGATGTTCTGTCTCCTTTTGGTCAATATTTTTTTATACATGTTACTGTTACTTCCCCTACTAGGTTTCGTGTATCTGGAGGGCAAAAGCCATGGAATTTCCTCATTTCTCTGTTTATTTGGCAGGAAAAGAAGAGCCCGATGAATATAGTGTCAATAAATTTGTATTTGAGTGGTACTTCAATCAAGACAGCAGTAGAGCACATGATACTACTACCCAAGCTGAGTAAGATTCTGTGACCTAAACTTACAAAGCTCAGGATGCATTTCCAATAATTTTTCTTTGAGGTTATAAAATCTGCTAACAAGTCATATACCATCTTAGAAAATTATAGCATGGGTTGTCCAAAGTTTGGTCAGGAAAACAAAACTATTCAAGATATCTCAAGCAGAAAAGGATTCAATAAGTTAGATGCTGAATTGGATCAAATTAGAGAAATTTAATTCAGTAAGTTAAGTTAGACCGTAAAGGAATCAGATGCTTAGGGAATCAATGGCTGAACTGGAAGAACGAGAGTCAGAGTAGGCAATTTACTCTCTCAGGTGTTGTCGTTTTCAGAAAGTCTCTGGAATCATAGGAACCCACTGGCTGTGTTCGCAGCTGACTACAGAACTAAGCTCGTGGTGATTCCCAGGAAAACACCTAGAGGCAGGTGCAAAACATTGCATTTGCTGAAGCCCATAAATCTGGGGCTTTGTCTGTCTCCAATGGAGAAACAATAATATGGTTTCTGCCTCTCTTTTGCCTCTCAAATCTCATGCTAGTGCTTCTGGCTGGTGCATTCTAACCTGGAACCCTGCTGATGGGAATTGTGAGGAATGTGGCTTCCAAGCTTCTGGCTCCTACGACACGGAGGCGAGCTTGGGGCAGGTGGGTAGAAATGGTGCCAGGAGTCTAAAGACAATCCAGTGCATAAGAGTCTCCATAGCTTTGATTCCTTTGCTCTCACCAATTATTTTAGATTGTATTAATTAAAAAAGAATCCTCCTGGGTGTTTTATTCATTTATTCTTTGGTGATTTGAATATCTAACTCGTATACGCATAACACAGTTCTGATTTTGCCAAGAAGAGCAATTTGAGTAATTATTCATCAGAATACCCTGTAGGAGAGAACATAGTATTTGGGCCGTTGGAAAATTCTTCAAATAAAAAACCAGTGTGGCTATTCTCTGACAAAAAACTACCTCAGGGAGATATTTTAGCTTGAAAGAGTTTTATTTTTGAAAGGAAAGTATGGTGAATGCAAATCATTTTTTAACTATTCCATTTACTTTTGGGAGAGACTATAACTCTGTTATCAGAACTTTGAAATAACTTACTAGTGTAACTTACAGGTATATGATCTTTCTTTGCTTGTACCAATGATAGTTATCTAAATATGACACATACCTCAAAAACCTTTATGATAAGACATAAAGAACTGCTGATACTTGAGGGAAAATAAAAGTTCCTTTTATAGAAATAATACTATTTTCTGCCTTTGATCATTACCTTCCTTTGCAAATATTGAACAATTTACACATTTCAAAGCTATCAACATATGGAAGTTAAATATGTTTTATTTCTCAGAGAAAATATCATTTCCTAATGGATTTAGGAAGAGCATCACAATAAAAGATGATAGAATACCCATATGAATAGTAGCTATCAATAAATAGGGAGGGAAATAGAAAACAATATCCTTCCATTGTTCTTGGAGGGAAAATTGTACTTTTGTAGGTGCGATTAGCTAAAATTGACTGATGTTGTATGGGCTTTCGCTGACCCTGTAATTGTCAGTAACAGGATAGAGTGAAGATATTCGTAAACGCTACATAGATGATCTGGGTACAAGACAGAACAGGGAAGTGTTTGGAGGGAAGAGAGATGGACAAACAAGTGTCTCTGGAGAGTGTGTGGGGAGAGAGAAAAAAGGGGGAGAAAAGGATTACTGAGGGGTATGACCCTTTGTGTCTTTTGAGAGACATGAATGAAGACTGAAATTCTGCTTTGTTAATTGCCAATTTTAGTAATGTTAACATCTGCCTGTTTGGACTGAACTTTTCTAAATTTAATACTGGTTCTGCATTGAACTGCAAGGATGATGATTCCAACAGGTTTCATGAGTACATGAGGCTTACAACCGGGACACCAAACATGGACAGGAGTGAGCCCGGGGGAGCAGGAGAATTTCTGCTCGCTACCCACCCATCTGGTCAACTGCTATGTATCCTGACATGGGGGCTGCATTTTGGGGACCATGTGCTTACGTGATGAGCAAATCTTCCCCGTGGTATAGAATTTCAGAGGCTGCTCATTGCATGTTTACATTGTTGGATAGTCCTACAAAAAGGAGGTGGTTTCCATAAATATCAAGCGAGTTGGTTAGGTAGTTCAAGAAAACCCAGCTTTTTGTTTCAGCCGTCCTCTTTACTTTGTGTGTTTGAAGTTGTGTGTGAATAACCCATGAGTTTGATATCCTGGGTAAGGGCTCTCGTTGTCTTGGCCTTAAGGACCATTGTACTCTTAGATATTTTTCTGTCCAGATTCAGTCATGCATTTAATAAATATTTACCGAGCATTTATTATGTATCAAGAGTATGCTCACTTCTGAAAATACAGTCGAGAAAAAGGAGAGGCAAGATCTTAGTCTTCACAGAGCTTTCATTCAAGAGGGTGAAATAGACTTGTAACAAGTAAAACACATTAACATAATTACGGACTCGAGATCTCGTCAAGACGGCGGTGTGAGCAGACATTGAACTCGTCTCCTCCCAGGAACGCAACCAGATTACGACTATTTTTGGAAAAATTACCCCAGATTGAAAACTGAAAACTGGATAAAAAGAAGCCCCACAACAAGGGACAGTCCTGACGAAGGCAGAGGAGGCAGTAATTCCGGCCGGAGAGGACAAAAGCCACCTTTGGGAGCAGCGGAGCTTCTCGGCTGGCCAGGCGGGAGCCACCCTAAGGTATGGAGCCCTCCCTGGAGGAGTGAGGTCTGGAGTGGGGGTGATACTGCTATAAGCATCCTTCAGACTCTGCCCAGCTGAGACAGGGGTCTTACTGTCTGGCTTTGCTGGCTACTAACTGCAGCGAGGATACCCCTCCGAAAAGCTGTCTGTCGGCGGGAAAGCCGAAAAGACCCGGATCTTAAAGGGCCCGCGCACAAACTCACTCATTGCAGCCACCTAAAATCACCAGAGAGACGGCTGACTGTCCTTTGGTGAAAGGAGACTCAGGAGGTGGGTTCTGGGGGCATCTTGATGAGAGGAGGGACCTCTGCCAAGACTGAGACATTGGTGGGGGCCATTGTTCTGAGCTGGTCCAGGTGTGCTAATACAGACCAGCGGGGGCCATTGAGGTTCATCCCTTGGCCTGTTAGCCCAGGGGTCTGCCACGCCCACTAGAGCACAGATTTAATCCAGTTCAGGCAGGGCAGGCAACCCACCCTAGGGACCGGCCCCACCTGACAGTAAGCCCTCAGGCTACTTTTCAGCCTGCATTGACGGTGCCTTGATCCTCTACAGGCAGGCAAGGGGGTCTGCCTCTGTGGGGCAGGGCCTGTGTGAGGACCAGGTGAACTGTGGGGGGCATTGGTGGAGAGATGGGGGCCTCTGCAGCGTGGCGTTGGGGTACGCTCCAGGGGGTTGAGAAGTGTGCATGACCAGGACTGTGTTGACGGTGTATGTGGTCCTGTGGGGGGATGAGGCTTATCAGCAGCAGAAGACTTGTGCTTCACAAATAACCATAAAAAGGATCAGCCTCAAATTCCAAAGCCTGAAACAATTGAGTGCCCCGGGCCAAGGGCTAGCCCCACTCAGCTGCACTCCTAAGAGAACTGACAACAGCCTTGTAGGCCTGAGGCCTATAGCAACTGTAAGCCGTGAGCCTAACAACCAGCTACACTGGGTACCAACCCAATTAAGAGGAAAACTTCAACAGGAGTGTGCTGATAGACTTTGTAGCCAACAGTGCTGAGGCTCACCAAACCAGATTTACAAACAGCTGGCCAGGGAAGGAAAGATCAGACTGGGTACCTGCAGTGGGAGCAACCCTGACACAGGAGAAGCACACAAGTAGCCCACAAAGGGATCACTCCTGGTTCTTATGGACTGGTGGTGAGAGGGAAGCACACTGCTGGGCCTCATAAGGCATCTCACACATAAGGCCACTTCTCCAAGATCAGGAGACATAGCCGACTCACCTACTACAAAGAGAATAGCACAGAGAAAGAGGCATAATGAGGAGGCAAAGGAATACTTTCCAAGCAAGGGGACAGGACAAAATGCCAGAAAAAGGACTAAGTGAAACAGAAACTAGCAACCTAGTTGACAAAGAGTTTAAACAAAATATCATGAGGATGCTCACAGATATGTGGAGAAGAATGGATGACCACAGTGAGCACATCAGCAAAGAACTGGAAGATATAAAAAAAAAATCAGAAATGAAGAATACAATACTCTAAATGAGAAATTCACTAGAGGGACTCAATAGCAGAGTAGAGGAAGCAGAAGAACAGATCAGCGAGCTAGATGAAAGATTACAGGAAATCACCCAAGCAGAACAGAAAAGAGAAAAAAGAATTAGACAGAATGAGAACAGTGTAAGGGAACTCTGGGACAATATCAAGTGTGCTAACATTTGGATTACAGGGTTCCCAGAAAGAGAAGAGAGAGACAAAGGGGCAGAAAATTTATTTGTGGAAATAATAGAGGAAAATTTTCCTAACCTGAGGAAGGAAACAGACATCCAAGTTCAGGAAGCACAGAGATCTCCAAACAAGAGAAGCCCAAAGAGGCCCACACCAAGACATATTATAATTAAAATGTCTAAAATTAAAGACAAAGAGAGAATCCTAAAAGCAGCAAGAGAAAGGCCACAAGTGACGTATAAAGGGAAGACTATCAGGCTATCAGTGGACTTCTCAGTCAAGACCCTACAGGTGAGACAAGAATGGCACGATGTATTTAAAGTGCTAAAAAGAAAAAACCTACAGCAAGAATACTCTATCCATCAAGGTTGTCATTCAGAATGGAAGGAGAGATAAAGAGCTTCCCAGACAAGCAAAAATTAAAGGAGTTTATCACCAAGAAACCAGTTCTGCAAGAAATGCTGAAGGGACTTATTTAAGTGGGAAAGCAATGACCACAAAGAGAGGTAAAAAATAAATTATCAAAAACAACAACAACAACAACAAACCAGGCAATAAAATCACTTGTAAGGTAAAAATATAGTAAAGGTAGCAAATTGACTACCTGTGAAGATAATATGTAAGTTAAAAGACAAATGTACTAAAATCACCTATTTCAATGATAAGAGGGTAATGGATAGACATACACTAAACAAGAGACTACATATGATTTGAAAAACATATAATGTGGGAGGAGGGGAGTGAAAAAGTAGAGCTTTTAGAAAGAGGTCAGCTAAAGAGACTATCAACTCAATATAGACTGTTATATGCATAGAATATTAAATAGGATCCTCATGGTAGTCACAAATCAGAAACCTATAACAAGCAAGAAAAAAAAGTAAGACAAAAGTAATCAAACATATTACTAAAGATAGCCATCAAACCACAAGGGAAGAGAGCAAGAGAAAAAGAAAGGAACTGAGAAGAACTACTAAAACACCCAGGAAAAAAAGTGACAAAATGGCAATAAATACATATTTATCAATAGCTACTTTAAATATCAATGGACTAAATGCTCCAATCAAATGCCATGGGGTGGCCAATTGGATAAAAAAAACAAGACCCATGTATATGCTGCATATAAGAGACACACTTCAGACCTACAGACACTCACAAAATGAAAGTGAAAGGATGGAAAAAGATATTCCATGCAAATGGCAAGGAAAGAAAGCGGGGGTAGCAATACTTATATCAGACAAAATAGACTTTAAAACAAAAACTGTAATAGACAAAGACGGGCACTACATAATGATAAAGGGAACAATCCAACAAGAAAATATAACACTTGTAAATATCTATGCACCCAACATAGGAGCACCTAAATATATAAAGCAATTATTAACAGACATAAAGGGAGAAATAGACAGTTACACAATAATAGTAGGGGACTTTAATACTCCACTTACACCAATGGATAGATCATCCAAACAGAAGATCAATAAGGAAACATTGGCCTTAAAGGACACAGTAGACTAGTTGGACTTAGTAGATATACACAGAATGTTCCATCCCAAAACCACAGAAAACACATTATTTTCAAATGCGCATGGAACATTCTCCAGGATTGATCACATATAAGGCCACAAAACAAGTCTCAATAAATTTAAGATCAAAATAATACCATTCATCTTTTCTGACCACAAAGCTATGAAACTGGAAATCAACTACAGAAAGAAAACCAGAAAAGTCACAAAAATGTGGAGATTAAACAAAATGCTACTGAACAAGGATTTGGTCAATGAAGAAATCAAAGAAGAAATCAAAAAATTCCTGGAGACATATGAAAATGAAAACATGACATGACAAAATCTGTGGGATACAGCAAAAGCAGTTCTATGAGGGAAGTTTATAGCAATTCAGGCCTACCTCAACAAAGAAGAAAAATCCCAAATAGACAATCTAAAAGTACAGCTAAAGGTATTGAAAAAAGAACAACAAAGCCCAAAATCAGCAGAAGGAAGGAAATAATAAAAATCAGAGCAGAAATAAATGAAATAGAGACTAAAAAAACAATAGAAAAAATGAAACCAAGAGCTGGTTCTTTGAAAAGATAAAATTGACAAACCCTTACCTAGACTCACTAAGAAAAAAAGGGAGAAGTCTCAAATAAATAAAATCAGAAGTGAAAGAGAAGAGATTACAACAGGCACCTCAGAAATACAAAAGATAATAAGGGAATACTATGAAAAGCTATACACCAACAAATTGGATAATGTAGAAGAAGTGGATAAATTCTTAGAAACATACAACCTTCCAAAACTGGACCAAGAAGTAGAAAACTTGAATAGACCGATAACCAGTATGGAGATCGAAACAGCAATCAAAAACCTCCCAAAAAATAAAACTCCAGGACTAGATGGCTTCCCTGGTGAATTCTACCAAACATTCAAAGAAGACTTAATAGCTATCCTTCTCAAACTCTTCCAAAAAATTGAAGAGGAGGGGAGGCTTCCTAACTCCTTCTATGAAGCCAACATTATCCTGATGTCAAAACCAGACAAGGACCACACAAAAAAGGAAAATTACAGGCCAATATCACTGATGAACATCGATGCAAAAATCCTCAACAAAATACTAGCAAATTGAATACAACAATACATTAAAAAGATCATACGTCGTGATCAAGTGGGCTTCATTCCAGGGATGCAGGAAGGGTTCAACATCTGCAAATCAATCAACATGATACACCACATTAACAATATGAAGAATAAAAATCACATGATCAGCTCAATAGACGCAGAAAAAGCATTTGACAAGATACAGCATCCATTTATGATAAAAACTCTAAATAAAATGGTTATAGAAGGAAAACACCTCAACTTGATAAAGACCGTATATGACAAACCCACAGCAAATATCATTCTCAATGGAGAAAAACCGAAAGCTACCGCTCTAAGAGCAGAAACCAGACAAGGAGGCCCACTGTCACCACTCTTATTTAACATAGTATTCTAAGTCCTAGCCAGAGGAATCAGGCAAGAAAAAGAAATAAAAGGGATCCACATTGGAAAGGAAGAAGTGCAACTGTCACTATTTGCAGATGACGTGATTTTATTCCTAAAGAATCCACTAAAAAACTTTTAGAAACAATAAAGGAATACAGTCAAGTCGCCGGATACAAAATCAATGTACAAAAATAGGTTGCGTTTCTATACACTAACAATGAAGTAGCAGAGAGAGAAATTAAGAATACAACCCCATTTACAATTGCAACAAAAAGAATAAAATACCTAGGAACAAATTTAACCAAAGAGATGAAAGATCTGTACACTGAAAACTATAAAACATTATTGAAAGAAATGGAAGAAGACACAAAGAAATGGAAAGATAGCCCGTGCTCTTGGATTGGAAGAATCAACATCATTAAAATGTCCATACTTCCTAAAGCAATGCACAAATTCATTGCAGTCCCTATCAAAGTTCCAACAACATGTTTTACAGAAATAGAAGAAAGAATCCTAAAATGTATATGGAACAACAAAAGACCCAGAATAGCCAAAGGATTCCTGAGAAAAAAGAACAAAGCTGGAGGTATCACACTCCCTGATTTCAAAATATACTACAAAGCCATAGTAACCAAAACAACATGGTACTGGCACAAAAACAGACACACAGATCAATGGAACAGAATTGAGAGCCCAGAAGTAAACCCAAGCGTTTATGGACAGCTAATATTTGACAAGGGAGCCAAGAGCATACGATGGAGAAAGGAGAGTCTCTTCAATAAATGGTGTGGGAAAACTGGACAGCCACATGCAAAAGAATGAAAGTAGACCATTCCCTTACACCATGCACAAAAACCAACTCAAAATGGATTAAAGATTTGAATGTAAGACCCGAAACCATGAGACTACTAGAAGAAAACATAGGCATTATGCTCTTTGACATCGGTCTGAACAGCATATTTTCAAGTCCCATGTCTGACCGGGCAAGGGAAACAAAAGAAAAATTGAACAAATGGGACTAGATCAAACTAAAAATCTTCTGCACAGCAAAGGAAACCATCAACAAAATGAAAAGACAACCTAACAGTTGGGAGAAGATATTTGCAAGCCATATATCAGATAAGGGGTTAATATCCAAAATATTCAAAGAACTAATACAGCTTAACAACAAGAAAACCAACAATCCAATTAGAAAATGGGCAAAAGATCTGAACAGAGATTTCTCCAATGAAGATATATGGATGGCCAACAGGCATATGAAAAGATGCTCAACATCATTAGCTATGAGGGAAATGCAAATCAAAACTACAATGAGGTATCACCTCACTCCCGTCAGAATGGCTATAATTAACAAGACAGGAAACAACAAATGTTGAGAGGATGTGGAGAGATGGGAACCCTTGTACACTGCTGGTGAGAGTGCAAACTGATGCAGCCACTATGGGAAGTAGTTTGGAGTATCCTCAGAAAATTAAGAATAAATCTACCTTATGATTCAGCTATCCCACTGCTGGGTATTTATCCAGAGAACTTGAAAACACAAAGGCATAAAGATACTTGCATCCCTATGTTCATTGCAGCATTATTCACAATAGGCAAGACATGGAAGCAACCTAGGTGCCTATCAAGGGACGAATGGATAAAGAAGATATGGTATTTATACACGGTGGAATACTACTCAGCCATAAGAAATGATGAAATCCGGCCATTTGTGACAACATGGATGGACCTTGAGGGTATTATGCTGAGTGAAATAAGTCAGAGGAAGAAAGTCAAATACTGTATGATCTCAATCATAAATAGAAGATAAAAACAACAACAAACAAACACGTAGCATTGAAGATTGGATTGGTGGTTACCATAGGGGAAAGGGGGAGGGGGGAGGCCAAAATGGGTGATTAGGCTCACATGTGAGAGGACGGAGTATAATTAGTTTTCGGGTGGTGAACATGATGTAATCTACACAGAATTCAAAATATGATGTACATCCAAAAATAAATAAATAAACAAATTAAAAAAAAAGATAATTACGAACCCTGATGAGTACAATGTGGGCAACTAGCAAGGTGATTAGACACAATAAGACAGGACACCATAGGTCAAAAAGAACTCTCTAGAGAAAGACATTTCTTAACAATGAGAAAGACTCATCTGTATGAAAAGCTGGTTGGAGCACATTTGAGGCCAAGGGGACAACCAGTAGAAAATTCCAGCAGCTGGAGGTGGATCAGAAGTTGTTAATACGGCTCCAGGTTGCAAAGATGTACTTTGCCGACTCTCTGCCTTCTTTCTCTTCCATTTTATAACTTTGGGAAATTTTACTTAACCTTTCTAAGCCTTAGTGTCCTTATCCTCATTGCAGAATGATAATACATAATTTTTAAGAGTGTCATGTAAATGAAATGAGACAATGAAACAGCTAACATGGCCTCTAGCACCTAATAAGTGTTTAGTAAATGATCACTCTTATCATCATCATCCTCCTCCTCACCATTATTATTAGAAAAATAAAAATATAAACTAAAGGTGATGACAGGCCTTCCAGAATTCTATCTTTATGCTTTTGGTTTCATCCAGCTTTTCAGATGGCCTAGGTTGCCATTGATGTTAGGTTGGAATTGATGTTAGAGGTGTGTAACTGGGAAAAATCTGGCAGAAACATTACAGTTATTGCTACAAACCTCTCCCTACTTAATCACGTTACCATATTCATTGAAAATTTTTAGAAATCACTGCATGAGAGGTAAACACTTTTATCCCAATCCCCTTGCTGTCCCCGTCCACGTGCCATAAAAGAACAAATTGGCTCTTTACGAGTGGATTAGGAAATTGCACTCAAGATTTGTAACCAGGAATACAGAAAACTTAATAGTACCCTATAAATAAGTAATTAATTGCCAATATTTTTAGTCTGATTGTCGAGACTCCAATGACTAAATTTAGGACGGATTTTCTACTTGGCATGCCGCCCTGAATGTTTATTTCCATGAGCTTCAAAAACAACTCCCCGCTCAAATCAGCTTTGTTGGAGCGTGTGGTTAGATAAGCGGGGGCTTTTCAACTGTGAAGCATGGATTTCTCCTAATTCATTTCACTCGTGAGACACACTTGTGGAATTCTCACTTATTATTTAAGAAGTGTTTCATGAGAAAAGCAAAATGTACCAAGTTTCTATTTAAAACACGTACATATGCAACCCCTGCCTTACCTATCTATCCTTCTTTGAATATATCTGTCCTTTACTTTGAATAAAATAATCCGCCATCCTCCTAAAGACAGGAGGATCTTAGAGGTACTAAATAGAGGAAAAATATTTTAAAAGAGAATTTTCCTGAAAAGAAACAAGAGTTTCCAAATGGTTGCCATTGTTGCAGATAGCATTGACTTCTGCGTTAGAACAAAGCTTCAGCCAGTTTTAAGCTCCAGGTTCGTTATCTATAAACTTGGAATAATAATAGTTTACTTAATTTGTGGAGTTACTGTGAGGATTAAACGCACGAAGTGATGGCACATAGCAAACCCAAACCGCCATGGTTCATCCAGAGAGAAACTACAGAAGAAATGAGAAAGTTTTATATTTTAGTAACTTTAATGGCACTTTTTCCCTGCTTTTATTAACAAGTGGCCCTATGTTGTCATTTAGCACTGAAGCCTCCCAGCCCTGCTCATATCTACCCTTTCGTTTCCGTTGCTATTACTGGTGTCTCTCTTACCCAGGCCTTTGCAGTAGTCTTCCAGAAGGTCTCTTTATCATCATATTTTTTTATTCTCTCCGTGGTACACATCATTTGTCATTTGCAATTAATACTAGTAGTTGATTATGATCATAACTATGAATAAGACTTGCAATAATAAGATAAAATAAGTAACATTAACAACGTGAGTTGCCAAGAATAACTATGACTTGTATGAATGACTGCTATAGTAAAAATAAGTTAAACATTGTCATGCTAATATGCTAATGAGGATTTTAGAATGAATGACATTCTGTGCAAGTTGGTGAGTATGTGTGAAAATGTATAAATGGAGATTACTTTAATAAGAGCTTTAATATTAAGAACATGCCCCCTGAGGGTGCTTTGGATGTTGCTGGGGTACTATGGCCTCTTCAGTCAAGACAAAAACCGAGAAGATAACTTGGGATCCCAGGAGAGGCAGTATGATATAGTAAGAAACAAATAGGTTTTGGGATTGGAAAGATTGGGGTTTGAACCCCCTGCTCCACCATTACCACCGCAATGACCTTGGAGGAGTTACTCAACCTCTGAACGTCAATTCTTTCCTAAAAAAGTCCTAAAAATTCCTACTCTCTCCCTCATAGAGCTGTTTTAAATGCTGTGTTAGATAACACATGCAAATTTACAAATATGCTGACTGGGAAAGAGGAAAGTAGCTATTAACACGGCAACGATGCGATATAAGTGATATAAAGAATAACTGGGAAAGTTTTGACACTTTCCTGGATGTTAGGATGCTAAATCAGCAATAGAGAATCATGTTTTAAAAACTGCTAAGTGGATCCTGGCAGAGGTAAGGATGGATTACAAAGGAGCTGGAGGAAATTTTTAGGAGAGAGAGAAATGGTTGCCAACTTGATTATGGTAATGGTTTCATGGGTGTATACATTTGTCAAAACTGATAAAATTCTGCACCTTAATATGTGCACTTTATCGCACTTCAATTATACCTCAGTAAAGTTGTGGAACACATTAATACACCTTGTCTAAAAAGAACCCCAGAAACCTTGCTAAGCAAAGGGAATGTTTTTGCAACATCAATCATCTCTGCACACAAGAAGGAAGGTGTGTCACATCTCTGGATTATGAACATAGAGCATGGAAATGGAACTTGACGAGAGCATGCTACTGAAACTACAACTAGAACTTTCTTTGCCATTTCTGTGAATCTACTGATCTGTGGTAACTTATGAATTGAATGGACAAACTATGTGAACAGGAAGGGGCGTGTGCGAGTTTATGTGAGTGTCTGTGAGTTCTTGTATTTCTCCATTCGGCCCTTCCCCTCTCCCTTAATGATTCTCCACTCCTCTCTGCCCAACCTGGAATTCCTGCAGACTAAGCTCCAAGCACAATGTCGCCTGACCTGCTTTGCCCTGTACCTTTCCTTTGGTTCAGCCCACAGACTCCCACTGGCAGGACGTGGAAGAGTGGAAGAAGAGCAGAGTTGTCGTATCGATTTCCTCCCCACCCTGTTCTCTTCCTGCAGAGGCTCTGTGTGTCTCTCTTCCTTTCCCTACTGACATAGCTCCTATTGGTCCCATTTCTGTGGTAATAGGTCTCACCAAGATCAAATAACAAGAATTCTTTTGCCCCTTCAGAACCCCATGGAGAATGGCTTCCTTCTGTTGCTGGTCCCTGGGTTCCCTTAAGCCTGCCTACACACCAGCAATGAGTCCCTTCAAGGATTATTTTTACTCTCTAAATGTGTCATCTATTATTTCCTACTAGGACCTTGATCCATATATTGTTTGTGTGTGTATTTCAGAGAAGACGAGAAAGGAAAAGGATGATGATTAACTTGTCTGTAAGCCAATCAAAGTCTGTGGCCTTTTGCAATTTGCCTTAATCATTTCTTACCAATATGTCATATTGCAAAGGAGAGATATAAAAAAGAGAAAAAATAGATAAAAGGAGGAAAGAAACAAGTCTTAAATTCTAATTAAATTAAAAAACACTATTTTAATAGTGGAGTCATCAATGGTTAAAGTAATAAGAGGAGAATAGATGGAAAAATTACTAGCTCTATTCATTGTCAGAGGAGTCCCGAGAAGTAGAAGTTGTGAATTGCCATCTTTTTCTAGAGTTTTCCATTAGCAAACAGTATTTTTTTTAAAAAAAAGAGAGTTCAGCCTTTTCATGATTGACAAAGAAATTCCATGACTGAGGAGTCACAAATGAAACAGTCAGTAATCTTTAGTTGTTTACTTTTTGGAAATACCAGGAAAAATCTGGATTTAACTCTTCAGGCCAGTGTCGACTCTAGAGGCACAGCTTGTCTTTTTGCACTTCACAGATATCGCACTTCTTCCAAATTGAAGGATTGTGGCAGCTCTGTGTCCAGCAAGTCTGCCTGCACCATTTTTCCAACTGCATTTGCTCACTTCACGTCTCTGCGTCAAATTTTGGTAATTCTCCAATATTTCAAACTTTTTCATTATTATATTATTTGTTTGGTGATCTGTGATCGGTGATCTTTGTTGTTACTAGTGTACTTGTTTTGGGGCACCACAAACTGTGCCCATATAAGATGACAAACAATCAATATCTGTTGTGTGTGTTCTGACTGCTCCACTGACCGCCCATTCCCCTTCTCTCTCCCTCTCCTGGGGCCTCCCTATTCCCTGAGATAAAACAATATTGAAATTGGGCCAATTAATAACCCTGCAAAGGCCTCTAAGTATTCAAGTGAAAAGAAGAGTTGCACATCTGTTACTGTAGGTCAAAAGCTAGAAATGATTAAGCTTCTTGAAGAAGGCATGTCAGAAGCCAAAAGAGGCCAAAAGCTAGGCCTCTTGTGCCAGTTAGCCACGTTGTGAATGCAAAGGAAAAGGCCTTGAAGGAAACTACAGTGCTACTCCAGTAAACGCGTGAATGATAAGAAAATGAAACAGCCTTGTTGCTGATATGGAGAAAGTTTCAGTAGTCTGGATAGAAGATCAAACCAACCACAACATTCCCTTACGCCAAAGCCTCATCCAGAGCAAGGTCCTAGCTCCCTTCAATTATGTGAAGTTTGAGAGAGGGGAGAAAGCTGCAGAAATGTTTGAAGGTAGCAGTTTGGTTCATGAGGTTTAAGGTAAGAAGTCCTCTCCATAACACAGAAGTGCCAGGGGAGCAGCACGTGCTGATGTAGGAGCTGCAGCCAGTTCTCCAGAAGATCCAGCTAAGATAATTCACGAAGGGGGCTACACTTAACAGCGTATTTTCAATGCAGATGAAACAGCCTTATATTGGAAGAAGATGCCATCTAGGACTTTCATAACTAGAGAGGAGAAGTCAGTGCCTGGCTTCAAAGCTTCAAAAGACGGGCTGACTCTCTTGTTAGGGGCTAACGCAGCTCATGACTTTAAGGTGAAGCCAATGATAATTTACTGTTTCAAAAATCCTAGGGCCTTTAAGAATTATGCTAAATTGGTTCTCCCTGTGCTCTGTAAATGGAACAGTAAAGCCTGCATAACAGCACATCTGTTTGCAACATGGTTTACTGAATATTTTAAGCCCACTCTTGAGAACTACTGCCCAGAAAAAACAATTCTTTTCAAAATATCACTACTCATTGACAACACACTTGGTCACCCAAGAGCTCTGATGGAGATGTACAAGATTAATGTTTTTTCATATCTGCTAACACAACATCCATTCGGCAGCCCATGGGTCAAGAAGTAATTTTGACTTTTAAGTCTTATTCAAGAAATACATCTCATAAGTCTCTAGCTGCCGTAGGGAGTGATTCCTCTGATGGATCTGGGCAAAGTAAATTGAAAACCTTCTGGAAAGGATTCACCATTCTAGATGCCATTAAGAACATTTGTGATTCATGGGAAGAGGTCAAAATATCAACATTAACAGGAGTTTGGAAGAAGTTGATTCCAAATCCTCGTGGATGACTTTGAGGGGTTCAAGACTTCAGTGGAGGAAGTCACTGCAGATGCGGTAGAAATAGCAAGAGAACTGGAATTAGAAGTGGAGCCTGAAGATGTGACTGAGATGCTGCAATCTCATGGTCAAACTTTAACGGATGAGGAGCTGCTTCTTATCTGAGCAAAGAAAGTGGTTTCTTGAGATGGAATCTGCTCCTGGTGAAGATGCTGGTAAGATTGTTGAAATGACAACAAAGGATTTAGAATATGACATAAATATAGGTGATAAAGCAGCAGGAGGGTTTGAGACAACGGACTCCAAATTTGAAAGAAGTTCTGCTGTGGGTAAAATGCTATCAAACAGCATCCCATGCTATAGAGAAATTGTTCACAAAAAGAAGAGTCGATCAATGTTGCAAACTTCATTGTTTTCCTGTTTTAAAAAGCTGCCACAGTCACCCAACCTTCAGCAACCACCGCTCTGATCAGTCAGAAGCCATAACATTGGAACAAGACCCTCCACCAGCAAAAGGATTGCGACTTACTACATGCTCAGATGATGGTTAGGATTTTTCAGCAATAAAGTGTTTTTCAATTAAGGCATGCACATTGTTTTTTAGCCACAATGCTACTGCACGTTTAATAGACTACAATATGATGCAAACATAACTTTTACATTCACTGAGGCAGCAAAAAATTCATGTGGTTTGCTTTATTGGAATATTCACTTTATTATGGTAGTCAGGAACCATACCATAATATCTCTGAGGTATGCCTGTGCCTTTTTGTTCTAGAAATATATTAGCTTGGATAACTGAGCTTGGATTAATAAGTGGTTTCTAAATAGTAGGAGCTCCCTTTGTTAAGAGAATCATAAAGAAACAAAAATTATCTATAATGCATAATTATAAAACCCTGCTGCAAGAGGTTTATTAGAAAAACCTAAATAAAAATGTAAATACAAATGAGGAAGTAAGAATTATACTACTGTGCCTACCTACCTTACATTTAAGGAGGAAAAAATTGTATATTCTGTGTAGGGATACCCTTCTTAGAAGAACAGACTCTCAGAGAATTTATGTAAACAGAATTAGATTTCCCTTTTAGCCCACTAAAAAAGAAGGTAGATTTGCATAAAAATATTTTAAGCCCAAGATGAAAGATATTTTAGAATACAGACTTAGAATAATTTGTAATATATAAATGCTATGCAGAAATTAAGTCTAGATGTTTTGGATGGGGCAATCCAACTGTGGGTTTGTAAGATCTTTTATAACTTCAGCTCTTTCTCTGTGCCAAGTAGATGATGCCTAACCTTTAAATACTTCTGTTTGTAATGTTTATTTTAAGTAAGAATTTCTAAATAGTTAACTTTACTTAATAGTCCTAGATAGGGCTATTCAGTGATTAGTGATGCATTTTGATTTCAACTTTGATAAAGGCAGACTAGAGAAGGAGAAAAGATATTAAAAGGAGAGAGATATTTGCTGCAAAAGACACTTTGTTGGAGAAATTTTTTTTTCAGTAGGAAGGTAAGATTTTGGCTCCGAACACTTCTTGATCTCCTTAATAAGCCATGAGGGTTTAACCTCTAAATTCTTATTGATCAGATTTTAGACTGAATCAAATTTTGGTGGAAATGGATTCTTCACTATGACACTTTAACTATTTTCTCAAGAGTTTTTTTCTTTTGGTTTTGGGGTGGAGGTTGGGGTAGGAAATTTTACTGAGATCGAGTACATCAGAATTTGGAGAAAAAGTGAATCATGCTACCTATTCCTTTTATAATTAAGTGGATTTTGATCATACTCATTTTGATCATTAATTATTAAAATTAACTTTTCAGTCTTCTTTTGTCTAAACTGCAAGTACTCATTTTTTGGAAACATAAATTTTATGGAGTGATTTTTATCATTGACTTGAAGATTTTAGTAGGTCTTCTCTTAATTTTATCCAATTTATCAACATCCTAGTTATGTAGTATTATAGGGTGTTGTGTGGGTCCTTCTGATTATTACAGTTTCCGAAAGCTTGGATTTCTGGTTGGTTGGTTTCTTCTGTTTGGAAAAACATTTATAGGTGATATATTTTTCCTCATATAATTAATTGAACATTATTTGATGTGTGTATTTCTAATATATTTAAAGTTTCAATAATACAATAATACATATTTCATATAATCTATTAAGAGTCAGGGAATAGTCTGACAGCTCTAAATGCAAGTATATATTTTTAACAACATTCTTAATAGGTGATTTTTTGGGGGTAGTAATATTATATTACAATGTGGGTATGAAAGTCTATTTCTATAAATAAAAGAACCAATTTGAAGAACTTTTCTAAAATAATTCAGTTCAAAAGTCACTTCTAGTTAGGTTGTTTAAAAAAAACTCATGCTTATTTTTTCAGTTTTGTCTATGTAAACACAGATTCAGTTTAAGAGCTTTGGTTCTGCTTTTTACTAAGTTTTTCCATAATTTATACACTAGCAGCAATACAAAGCAGTTACAAAAATGTTTTCTCCTTATGTGCCTAGTGATGAAAAATATAATCCCAAGAGAGTGACTTTCAGAGCTGGTGTCGTGAGATATGTTTTCTTATTTGGATATAAATCAGTTTGTGTGCAAAATCTTTTCCAAACCTCTATTTCATTACTTGTTTGGCTCCTGGAAATGTTTATTTGTTTTCACAATTTCAGGTACTTTAAGCCTAGTTATCAAATGATATGAGCATTTTCTAAAATTTGTAACAGTCATGCATCACATGATGACATTTCAGTCAATGATGGACTGCGTACATGCCAGTGCTCCCATAGGATTCATACCATACAGCCTAGGCGTGTAGTAGGTTGTGCCATCTAGGTTTGTGTGAGTGCACTCTGTGACGTTCACACAATGATGAAATCGCCAAACAATGCATTTCCCAGAGCGCATTCCTGTCATTACATGGCACGTGACTGTGTTCACAGAGGCCACACCTTGAAGATACTGCAAACTGACTTTATAGGAACTAACTTTAGAAATGAGTTGCTTTACTGTATCTCTTAAGAAAGAAACTTAGTTTCTAAGAAATTGTTTGGGAAGAACATAGCAACCGCTTGAAACATTTCAGTTTATCCTAATTATCTTATTTTTTGTTTTATTTCTCATGCAATTTTAATTCTAAAGCTATAATTTGATGTAGTTATTCATCAAATTATATATGTATATATATATACATATGTAGTTATATTTAATAACCTCTGTTATATTTTAATTCATATTAAATAAATCACATGGCTTTAATTTTACATGTCTTACAGCTTTTCTTTAAAAATACACATTCATTGTAGAAAATTTGGAAATAATATTGGAAAAACAGAAAATAAACAATTGATAGTAACTAAAGAGATTATTTAACTGAGCATTTATTTTAAGGAAAAATGTTTATGCTATGGGTCAGATCTGGGCTTTTTGAGATAAATGAGCACAATCAGGTGTGAGAGCACAGGTAGCTTTTCTGATTTTCTGTTGTTCTTCATGCGCCTTATTATACCGGCAATCATACAGATCAAATGTTTCAATCTCGATTTGATACAATTGTAATTAGTAGACTTACATCGAGACTTATGTAATGAAAGAAAAGCCCTTTAAAAATCTTTATTATGTTGGCAAAGAAGTCACGGACTTTACCGGTTCAAGACATTTGAGGTTCTTAAGGAAAAATTTTAATTCTATCATTTATAGAGCATTATGGAAATGAAAATAAATCTCTCATATTAAGTTTTTAGACAGCAGATAAGGAAAAATATTAAACAAATGATATTCTTATTTTTTTAAGTGACCAAAACCATTCATTTCCCAAATCTGTTAAAGAAACAATAAGACCTCTCTTATTTGACCTGTCTTATGATGTCAATTTTGGTGGGTTTGTGCTCAAGGAGAAAGCTTCATTCAAAAAAAATTCTAAGTCAATCCTGGAAGGTCCATAAAAAAAGAAATTAATTCACAACTAAACCTAATATGGAACAATGAAAGATTGCTCTCAAGACTCCATCTATTGATATTTTTCAGGATAAATTATCATTTCTATACAAGATGTGTATATAGCTAGCAAGATGATTAATAACTATCTTTAGGTTGCCTATGAAAATTTGCCAGGAAAAATTAAATTCATATATAAGCTCAATAAATTTTCCCTTAGTAGTAATCAAACACAATGAATCAACAACTGAAATTATTGGTAGTAACATATTAATATGTCGTAAATGTCCAACATGGTACAAGCTATGAAGATGCTATATTCTGTGAAAAACTCAAGAAAACTGTTTAGGCAGAAAATAGTTACAGTGATACTGATCTTGATTTCCTTCTTGAGTTCCCTGCACTATCGAAAGAGAAAAAGAACATTTTCTTGAGGAAAAAAAAAAAAAGCAAGTTAAAGGAACATCTATGGTTACCAATAATTCTGGTTATCTACAAAGGATGAATGCTAAATTTTCATAAAATTTAAAAACAGATTTTCAATAATTTCCAAATATATTTTGTTAGGGCATTGGCTGCAGTGGGATACTTTTTGAATTTTCCCTACCAGTCTCACAATGACCCTGTGAAATGTCAACCCAAAGAATTACACAGTAATGTGAACCTTTTTGGCAAAAACCCATCTAGGATGTGAAATTTTTGATTTCCTTCCATTCTCTTTTTGATTACTCTGGAGAAATTTGTTGTTTCTCCTTACCAATTTAAAAAAGTGAAATGCTCTATTTTGCTAATGAAGCGTATTCAGGGTAATTGTGTATTTTTTTTTCATGTTGTGGTTGTGATGTTTTTCTTTGTTTTGATCTGTCACTGCTCCTTCAAAGATTAGTTTTGGTCTTTTGTTTCTCCAGAGATTCAGCAGAGGCAAAATAATTCTATAATAATCTTAATAGGAAATCGTAGATGCATAAATTTTTAGAATTGGATACAGAAGTACTAAACTAGTCATCAATTGTGTAAATCTTCTCCAGAAGTTCCCATTAACTCATACAGTCCTTCAAAACTATTTATTAAGTAGCTCTGATGACCCAGACACTGGTGAATCTGTTAAGATCTGATCCTGGTTCTTAGTGAGTTTGCAGCCTGTTGGAAGGACAGACAGATACACTTGCAAATATAATAAAATATGCAAAGTACAGTGACAGCGTTAGTTACAGGGTATTGTGGTTGCACTTAGAAAATTAAACCCAGTCCTCACGTTCCTGGTGATGGGGAGGCCACTTCATTGCAGGATAGTAGTTTCATTTTCAGGCAGCTCTAATAACCAGAATACCTTCCTTATTTAATTTAAGGAATTTTTTTTGGTACCTGCATGTTGGTTCTCAACTTTTTTTCCTTTCCTAACATTTTCTTTTTTTTTTTTTTGAGGAAGATTAGCCTTGAGCTAACATCAGCCACCAATCCTCTTCTTTTTTGCTGAGAAAGATTGTCACTGAGCTAACATCTGTGCCCATCTTCTTCTGTTTTGTATGTGGGATGCCAACACAGCATGGCTTGATGGGCGGTGCATTGGTCTGTGCCCGGGATCCCAATGGGTGAACCCTGGGGCACTGAAGTGGAGCGTTCAAACCTGACCGCTAACTAACATTCTTGGGATATGCAGTACTCTTCCATTAATAATATTTCCAAACTAATATTTAATTAGTTCTTAATGGGAAGAGATAGGAGCATACACCAAGATGGAGGGTGGGCGGTGAGTGTACTTTGAATCATAAGCCCACCTTCCCTACCTCAGGCTTTCCCATAACGTCAGGTAGCTCAGACCCCACAATGCTAGGGAGAGGAAGAGACCTGTGATCCATCAGCTCATCGATGTTCTTACTTTCCACCAGAGTGGGCCACAGGACTCAGTATGGGCTGGAGATGAGGAGCCTACTGCCTGAGTCACAGGTACAGGAACCCCCAGCTGACTCTGATGTGCCTCCTAGGGTGAGGCTCCCTGGCTTGTGCTGATCATGGTACTATGTTAGGTGATATAGAAAAATAAAAGACAAATACTCCTTTTTAATATTTTAAAGAGTATTGGATGTTAACTTACAATTGTGAGGTGACTTGCCAATAATCTGTGACATATTTACAGTAATGGAATATTCAAAATACTTAATTAAAAAAATCAGGATAAGTTCAATTTCATTCCTGTCGATACTCTACCTTCTGTTTGACATCTTAGTTTGTTTTCTAGAGGGAGAAAGAAAAAAGGAAATAGAATGACAGATCCCTGTGACATTGTGTGACACATATGAACATCATCTGTTGAGTGTGGCAGTGAAGAAGACAAAACCATAGACGGGTATAATTTAAGGCTAAATCTTCTAACAGTCATGAGAGAAGAACAGAGGAAAATGGAGGTTTATATAAAAAAGCAACCACATTGTCTTGAAGAAAGGAAAAATAGAAAGAATCTAGAAGGGCTCTAAAAGAAAAGAGAAAAAAATTGAGAAGCATCTTAAGTATTGGTAGGACTGACTTGAAGTAATATGGGCATGCTGAAGGATGGTGAGTGAGTTTGTTGCAGGTACAGACAACGTATATAACAAATTGTGAGATAAAACTGAAAATAGAAGTTGGAGCCTGATCAGGGAGGAAGAAAGAGTTTGGAATTTGTAGTCTTAGCAATAGATAATCATCGAGGATTTTGGATTTACAGAGTAGCTTGATTATAATGGAAATCACGTTAATTTTAGCCTTGTTTCTGCCATCTACCCCTTTCTCATGTTTCAATCTTTATTCACTAATTCAATAAATATTTACTGAGCCCCTACTGTATACCAAGTATGTTCCAGACATTGTGACAATCCAGTGAACAAAGCAGACAACGGGCTCTACCCTCCTGAAGGTTGCATTCTCTCCTTTCCCCACAGGCTCCTTCTTTCCAGTGTTACCTTTGTTCTCTGAACACACTTCATGCTTACAAACCTCTCTAGGAACTTAGGAGTCAGAGAGAGCTGAGGAGAAGAGAGGTGAGCAATGGTGAGCAAATTGGTGGGATGCTGGAGATGGAGTAGGTAGACATGGCTGAAGGACAGTATTTTGTTTCTTTCTTAAGAACAGAAGTATGTAGTCTTGACTCTTCATTTATTCAGGCTGCCATAGAGTAAGCCTCTTCTATTTCTGCTAATGTTCAGGGAAGCACGGACAGACAAAGGAAAAGGAAAAATGACAAATGTTCAACTGCAAACCCATACGGCAGCTGAATTTTTCATATCCTATCAAACACCAGCGTGATTTTAGGTTTTCTTTTCAGTGCCAGGAGAAGAGAATCGAAGAGGCATTGCACGTGCTGGATGTGAAAGAAAGGAACTCAGAGAAGAGTAAGTGACTGATTCCGCCACCACCGAAAATTTCTACAGTGTTGTAAGAAGACTTTAATAATTCAAATGCCACTCTTTGAGAGAAGTGACAGTATGCATATAAACATAGCACGGTAAACGTTTAGAGTCTAAATTAAACTCCGGCTGAGAGGTTTTTCCCAACAGATTTTAAATTCACAGAGAGATGCTGAACGATTGGCCTGAACTGACTGGTCTCTTGGCGAGGCTGAAAGCAAGATGCCCTCTGGCTGCTCTCTCTCCCTCAGATGCTGCCGAGCGTCTGCTGTGGCCTTTGGCAAAAGTAAGGATTGTGCCTTGAAAACACCATTTTGCCTGAGATAATTGTCTAAGGGTTGGGGACTGTTTACCTCCTAAATTTCCAGGATGGAGCCTTTGCACATGTGTTGTATTACTTTGTTAGATTTTTATAAAAAGTGAGGCATGTGAGTGAGTGGTGTTGAGTGAATTCAGCTGCCAGTATCCTGAAGCTATCACAATGAGTTTAGTTTCCTTAATTTATATTCTCCGAGAACATCATCCGTTTTGTACAGGATTTCAAACACGCATGCGGAAAGTGGCTTCTAACCTTGTCTTTGAGTCATTTCCTGCTAATAATTTCTCTTTCTGTGCTCCTCTTATTGTTTCTTTTCTTTCTTTCCCCTTGACTCGTTTACCTAATGGCCTATCTATCAATAGTTTGTTCAAAGAATTACTTCTTGGAATCATTTTCATTAATTTATATTTTAACTTTGTTATCAGAACTTCCTCTCTGGTATTGCGTTCGTTTACTTATTTTTTGCCAGCATCTTGAATTGGATGCTTATTAATTTTTATTCTTTCCTTTTTTTTAAATGTAAGCATTTAAGGCTATGAATCTTCCTCTCAACACAACTTTACCTTTATCACATAGTTTCTAACACAAGTTAGTTTTGTTGTTATTATTTTCTAGATGGCTGATAGTTTATTTTTTATTTCCATTTTGACTCAACAGTTGTTTTTTTTTTTTTTAAATCGTGTGGTATGTTTTTCTTTTCTGGTTTTGTTATTAATTTCTAGCTTTTTTATTTTGTGATCAAAACTAAGTTGCCTTTGCTATTTTTACTTTTCAAAATTTATTGAGTTCTTTTTGCCCATTAAGTGGACAAATTTTGTTAATGTTCTGTGGATATGTAAAAAGTAAGAATAGTCTCTCCTTTCATGATATAAGCGTTGAATGCACAGTGATTACATGCTACTTTATTAATTACATTCTTTAGGATGCCTATATTTTTTCTTATTATTTGTATACTTGCTATATCAAGAGTGAGAGAGGTAAATTAATATTCCTTATTACTAATGTATTTGGCTAGTTCTCCTTGTATATCCTATGCTTTTAATTTTGTTAATATTAGTGCTATGTTATTTGACCATAACTGAAATTCTGCCTTGTAGATTGTATACATTGTCTTACAGGGCATGCTTCCTTGTATAGTTTATGTTTTTTTATGTGTGTGGTTCAAAAAAAGATGATTATGGCATCTGTTTTCTTTTTCACTTGCCTTATATATATTTGTCCATCTTTTTATTTTTACTTTTCCCATTTGTTTTAGGGGTCTCCATGGCCAAACTAATAGGTAGATTTAGCTAACTAATATAAAAGACATGTTAGGTGTTTTGTATTTTATCATATTACTGTAATTTTTTGGTTTTTATATTTTTGTTTTTGAAACTTGCAATATGGTTTGAATTTATTTTGCTGCTTTCTTGTTTTGTGTAATTTATAATCAATTTGCAATTATTGTGATTTTTTTCCTGATGGTTACATTTCTAACTGTAAATTTATGTAATGCCCTTAATTCTCTATTTCTTAATGGAGAGTCTATTGCCTAGTTACTGTCACTAATGATAAAATAATTATATTTCTATGTTTTCCCGTCTTAGATCTTTCCTTTCCATATGTGATCTTCTTTAATAATAATGCTTAGTCTTTACATTTATTGCTTTCATTGTTTTCAGACTTCAAGTGTAAGTACTGGGTTTATCAGCTTTAAATGACTCCTCCTTCCCCTACTTCCAGCTCCAAAAGATATGAACATGAGGAGCTTAACTAAGAAATGCCTTCATGCTGGATGTTCTGTGTGCAGTTTTTCCCTGAGATACCCTGTGTCCTGTGAATCTATAGGTTTGTGTTTTTAAATTTCTGGATAATTTTCTTATACCTAATATTTTAATTTTCCTCTACAACTGTGTTGAATTTCTTTTTGATCAGTTTTGTGTATATTGGAATCTCATTTCTCCTCCACACGTATGATTTTCTAGTTGTTTAGCTTGTTCATTTTCATCTCATTTTGCCTCTTTTTCCCAATTCTGTCTTCTGTGTCCTTTACTGTGTTTTCAGTGGTATTTTCTCTAAGTCTGCTTCCAACATGGACCTCATTTCTGCGATGGCATTCCCCCCTTACCCCAACTTCTTTTCTAGGTTCTGCCATGCCAGCAATTATTCTGTTTTCCTACTTCTGTTTTACCTTATTCTGTTTTCCCACTCTCAGAGCTCATGTCTGTTTGTTGTGTGTTTTTATTTTTTGAGGCAATTTATTCATTATGTTTAAAAAACTCATGGTGGCATTGATGGTCACAATTTTCATTTGCTCCTTAGTATTTTTCTGGTGAGTTACTCATTTTCCTTGTTCTTTTACTCCTTTTCTTTTCTTTTGGTATGTTAGTAAAGATAGTGTACAAAGTCCTTGCATACTATTGCTCATTTTGTTTACAGAGGTGAGTTCTACCTGGACCACATGTTTTCCAGGAGTTCATGTGAGAACAGGGCCAAGGTAGTTTCTGAGGCTGGTAGAAGTTCTTGCTATAACATAGTGTGTGTGAGTGAGGTATTTTATAGTCTTTACTTCCTCTCAGTCATCTAAGGTTGGCAGCTCCAGGGCTGTTCGCGATTCAGTATCTCTCAACCTGTCTCACCCACAGAAAGCTTCCTGACAACACAGTCTGCCTGTGGGACCCTCCTCCTTCTCTGCTTCCAGCTTCTCCTTAGCGAAGAGCCATTTTGGAGACGGTCCTGCAGTCAGGCTGTGCCCTCTGCTCTTCTTAGCCCTTAGTTATCTTCTACTTTAAGACATATGGGGTTACGTTACAGGTTTTCTTCCTCCTCGTTTTTGGGTAATTTCTGATATGAGAAAGGGTTGGCACTGTTTTACTTTGTCAATTTTTACATTTTTTTCAGCACTGTTTTAAAATCAGAAGTCACACGGTCGCTAAGAATCTTGCTTATCTAAATCTCTTGCCTTATTTTCTGCAAATGTGACATGATGATTAGTTGTCTGCAATTATGAATCCATCAGCATGTGCACAATATTGTATTTTAAAGCAGTTAGTCCTCTTTATTCAAAGTTGGAGGTGTGCTATGATGGACTCATCTGTATATTTCTAAGACAGAAGCAGAAATTAATGAGATTATAGCATAGTGGCTTCAAACATAAGTTTTGGGGTTCCACGACTAGGATTCGAATCTGGGTCCTGTTTCTCACTGGCTGTGAAATCGCTATGCCTCAGTTTCCTCATGTATAAAATGGTGAAAAAAATGGAATCTTTCTTTTAGAGTTGTTGTGGGGGTTAAATTAACTAATATGTATAAAATATTTATAATTGTGCCTGGAGCATAGTAGGTATTTGATAAATGTAGCTGTTATTACCATCATCCTAATCCTCATCATTATTTTCACTATTGTTACGTATGTTTGCTTCATTAAGAATAAGTTTAAATAGTAATAGGAACCTCTGTTCACTGGAAAAACTTTTGAAGTCAGTTAAAAGGGGGTCATCTGGGGCCAGCCCAGTGGCACAGCCTTAAGTGCGCACGTTCCGCTTTGGTGGCCTGGGGTTCACCAGTTTGGATCCCAGGTGCGGACATGGCACTGCTTGGCAGGCCATGCTATGGCAGGCATCCCACATATAATGTAGAGGAAGATGGGCACAGATGTTAGCTCAGGGCCAGTCTTCCTCAGCAAAAAGAGGAGGATTGGCAGCAGTTAGCTCAGGGCTAACCTTCCTCAAAAAAAAAGGGAGAGGTGGGTGAACAAATTATAAATCCATAAAATTCTAAATGGTTAACATTTATGAATCTTTTTTCAAACTATTCTGAAGTCCTTACTAGCAAGCATAAACAATAATGCAGAGGTCCTTGTCCCTCAGACTTCGTCTATTTCTACATGGGACTTACATCTGACAGCCAATGCTTCGTTACTGTTTTCTATATATTGTTTTTGAAAAAAGCGTAGACGTGGAAATTTGAGGTGACAAGCGAGAGATATGTAATCAAAAAAAGAAAACAAATTATATGAAGGTGACTTGTTTTGGAGGACCATTTCATAATTGCGACGGAAGTTAAATCTAAAGTTGTCATATTGCATTTTAAATTCTAATTCTTCCCAGCAGCTTCACTTCTTTTAAAATAGTTAACTCACAGGAGTGGCGCAAGATGTAATTGAGAGGTAACTAAAATCAAGTCTTAATTTAAGGTTTTAAAGAAATGATATTGAATACTAATTTGATATAGACAATGTTGAGCGTTTAAAAGATGCGTAAAAAAGCGAAATGTTTCAAATTTCCCCCGATTTGATTGATAATATCAAAGTAGAATAACCAACAAAGGAGATTTAAGGGAAGAACTTGTAGGAAGACTTTAGAAATAATATGATCGATGGAAAGACCAATGATATTAGAGGAACATCCAACTATTTTAGAGGAGAGGTCATATTATTTATTATTTTTTTAAATGATTTTATCGGACATCTCTTTGGGCCAGGATTATTGGTGTTTGTTGCTAGTTCAGTAATTACATTATCTATAGAAGAAAATCCTGGTTTAACTGACTTGTAAAGTTGAAAGGGACGTCAGAGGTCATCCTGTGAAAGAATCCTCCTTACCACGCTCCAGGCGTGCAGTAATTCAGTCTTTGATTGAATTTCCATCTGAAAAGCAGGCCAGTCTAATTTGGGATATTAGTATTTGTTACAGAAACCCATTGGACTAAAATTTGTGTCCCTATTACTTTAACTCTTGGAACCAGTCTTTCCTCCTCTGTCACATTAAGTGCAATCACTTCTCCACTGCCACAAGAGGCTTCACTGTGATGTGTGGTGAGCACCAGCTGTGGGTCACCCAGTCTGGAATTAGTACACTCTGCTCTGTTCACTAGTGGTGTGACAGGTTATTAATTTTTCTCAGTCTCATATGAATCCAGAGGTATCTTTGATTAAATTCTGTTGCCCTCGTGATGCTAGGGATGGAAACATGGCTGTTTTTGCTCAAAGCTGTATCCTGAGTGGCGAGCACAGTATTTAACAAAAAGCAGGGGTTTCTATGTGGTGTCTGCCCATAATAGATGATCAGTCATGACTCATTATTAGTTAATGAGAGTCACTTGAAGTCATCTGATGTACAACTTGACTTACAACTTGAAGTCTTTATTAAGAACATGTTCCGTGGTTGGCAATCCAGATTCATGATGACACAAACTTATTCTTGCCTTTTCCTTACTTACAGCAACCTTTTCCTTCTCTCTACCTTCTATCTATTCTTCAAGGCTCAATTCAAACTCCACCATTTTATCAAGACTGTCTTGAACATGCTAATCCGTAGAGCTCTCAAAGCTTCAGTAGCACTTTTTTTGTGTTTGGTCATTGAACACATTTAACTGGCTTGTGTTATTTAACGTTATCGAGTGTATTTGTTGTCCTTACTCTTTCAAGGGAGGGACTTTGTGTTAGAAGGCATCTTCTATGGTGCCACGGTAAAACATGTTTGTGGAAATGTTGGTAAATCTCTGACACAGGAAGGTCCTGAAATGTCATCTGACTCATTAAGGAAAATTTAAGAGATGTTCAATTTGGTTTTCACATCAACACGTGTAAAGGTAGCTTCTATAACCACGTGCAGCTTAGGGAGCTCAGGCTTGTTGAGGTAAACCCCTTCTGGTGTCTCTGTGGAGAAGTGACTAAGTCTACAGACTCCTTGCACCTTTGAGTTCAACAGTGTTTTAGGACATTGTGGGGGCTGACCACATGGCATAATTAGAAAACCAAATGAAGTCTCGTCATGCACAGTGCCACCCTGAAGGGCAGCCAATAGTTGAGGTGTTGCCTGCATGTTGCTTGAGGAAGATTGTTGCTGAGCTAACATCTGTGCCAATCTTCCTCTATTTTATATGGGATGCTGCCACAGCATGGCTTGATGAGCAGTGCTAGGTCCGTGCCCAGGATCCGAACCTGCAAACCCCTGGCTGCTGAAGTGGAGCACATGAACCCGACCACAGTGCTGCCTAACACTGATGGTTCAACAACCTAGTCTAGGTGCTGAGGGTGAGGTTTTGACTGAGTGAAGCAGGTAGCAGGTAAGGACTGAGCAATCGAAATAGTGTGATAATTCTTGGTCGGCTAATAGACTCTTCTCTGGCAGTACACCTTCTTCCTTTTTGGGCGACTTCTCTGAGATGAGTTATGTGATTTATAGGGCCCCATTTGGCAAACTCCAATACTTGCTTCTTTCCCCTTCAGATTCTAGTCCCTACACCTTTTGATCACACTATTTCCTCCCCCAATTCCATATCACTCCAATCTTTCCATTCTCTTTTTATTTTTTCCCAGTAGATACTGAAGGCCCATTAAGCTTGAATTATTAGCAAGTGAAAATTAGAGGTCAAGAAGGGCAAAATCTTCTATTTGGGAGGCCAGGGGAAATAATTGTATTTATTCTTCTAATGCAGTAGACAGAAGAAGAAAAATTAAAACAGTTAAGTTTCTATATTAAAACAAGATGAATGTTTTTATCCTGCCACATGTTTCTTGATATGCTTATATATTTTTTAAAAAATTTAAATTCATGTGTGATGTGTGCCTTTCTGTTATCTATCTATTATCTGTGTATCCATCATCTAATCTATCTATATAACATTTTATCTTTTAGCATCCTCTGCTCATACAGCATGAATTTATCGTATACATGTTTGGAATGGAAATTTTAGATTATTTTGATTAACATTTTTAGCTTCTGTTAATCAGGGAAACTGAGAAATTTAGAATAAGAAAATATCTTAGGAAGGACATTACAACACTTTTAGATGCACAGTCCATATTGGTAACAACTGTTCTCAACTGCCATCCAGAGTAATTTGGGTCAGTCTTGTAAAATTGTAATAAAACAGACATTGTTTTTAAAGAATACAGCTGTTCAGACCTCCTTGAATCATCTTGATTCCATAAGATTGTATATATGTGATTCAAAGAATTTTTTTGTTTGAGGAATGTATCTTGAGTGTATCTTCAACTCTCTGATATCAGTTACTGCAAACAACATGAACCCTAATTTGGTGTTCCGACTTTGTTGACGGTGGTCTGCTCAGAGTGAGTGAGGCTCTTGTTCTGCTGGCGTTCCTCTGTCCCTCCACGTGCACCTAAACAATGTGATCAGCTCCTGTGTGGTTAATGGCCTCACCTCCCATTTTAGGAACCTGAAAAACAAGTTTTCTGTGGTCAGGCCACAGCACTCAAATTTTCTCTGATCTCAACTAGATTTTCCCTTCATGAACTTCTGGACATGGAGGAAACATAACTCCATCTAGTTTCCCTGTGGCATTCGCTCAGGGTTGATTAAAATTCCCTTATTTGTTTGGGATTTAGATTTTATGATTTCTTTTGAATTTTAATTTTTTCTGAGCCTTTCATCAGTGAATTTAAAAAATGAAGTTTGTATTTAAGTTTAAGCAAAGATCCTGATACTTATTTTTAAAAAATTCTAAATATCCCATTTGAATGACTCAATATTTATTTTTCTGGAAAGAATTTATATAAGAATATACAACACAAAATAATTAGAAAAAAAGCAAATAATGTCTTCTGTGAAGTCAAAGAAGGTGTTTGCTTTTTACAAATGCATAGAGTTTTACCATATAAGTTTGGTGGGTTTGGAGACATAAAACTCAAAATGTGCTTTTTTTTGGTAAAGATCAAAAGGCAATACTGTTTCTGAAAACATCAAACTCTAGGAGAGGATTTATAATGCATTGCCAGAGAGCTTTTCTTCCTGAATGTGCACTTACGTGCTATGTTGTGCAGCAAATTTTCAAGTGTCTCTTAATGCTCGTTGACACACCAGTTCTCAACAGCACAGGCAGACCTATCATGTCTTTTGAGTGAAACCTTGCTTTTATAATGTACCTAAAACTGTATATGTGTCCTCACGACAGCTCACAGTGGCTTATGCATAATGATTGTAATTTTTTTGGTAAAATATGCTCTTTCAAATCTCCAATGTTTATGTTATATATTAGCTTTTGTTTTTGAAATATAATGCACATTTGTGCGCAAACATACTTTAAAATGTCTGTAAATAAACAGTAAACACATTCCCAAAATGCATATTTTCAAGGTTTGATATTATAGTTTAAAAAATTTTTATCACTAGAACTGTGTCGATGCAAATAATCCATAGCCAATCTGAAAATGAAAATCGGGGTGAGTTTATTCTGAACCAGATGTGAGGACCATAGAGCCCGGGACCTTCCTTCCCCAAGGAGGGAAGGGCACTAAAGAAGTGGGGTATACAGAGTGGTTATATACCCTCAAAGAGTGTGTTTCACATAGGATTGAAATGTCCCTTTTACAACAGTCAGGAGACTGCTCTGTCGGCACAGTGATAGATGGACACAGCCGGGAGGTCGTCTGCTGTCTTAGTGGACACAGCAGGGTGGCAGGTCTGTTGTCTTGAGCTGAGTGGTCACAGGTGAGCTAGGTGGCCACAGGGTGGGTGCAGCAGTCACTTCCTAGCCTAGGGAAGAGATGCTTATCATTAAGGAGATGCCACTGTAGGGGAAGGTGCATCTTTATCTCAAGGCCATTTGTTCTTGCCTTTGGGACACAGCAAGTGCTTAAAGCAGATGTACCATGCATACTCAATGGCCACTTCAGGCCCTTTTGGAAAAACAAGGTCAGGCGGAGTTAGGTTTACACCAAATGGCTTCCCCATATACTCCAAAGTATCCTATGGTTTGCTATTTTTATTTGTTAAATGTGAAAATAAAAATTTATTTTAATTCCTTTAAAAAATTTGTGATCTTTAAAAGTCATCATTGAATAAGCATAGATTCAGAAGTAAATTCAAGTCTTCTTTGGCAGGTAGCCCTCAAGGAACAAATGTGTAATCTAATATAGGGAGTGATACTGTTGATTCATTAGGTCATCATGGAAAAAGAGATCTACATGTTTAATCTTCCCAAATAGGACAAATCCCCCATCCTCTCACTCTAACTTTGAATTATCAAGTTCCTTAGTTCCATTTTCACATAGTTTGTGCTCTGCTTCTGGTACGGTTCCTACAGTGCCTGAGGGCATTAAAAGCTTGGGAGTTACTATGGCCGTTGATCAATGTAGTCTAAACTGTTTTCCCACCACTGAGCATCTCCGACTACTTTCGTTATTAAACTTTGCTTCTTTGTAGAAGGCAATGCTTCAACCCTTTCATTTCAGTGTCGCTTTAAAGCACTCTCATTGATTGGACAAGCGCTTTTTGGAGTCCCTTGATGTTACAGTTCCCATGCTGTGTGACAGGGAACAAAGAAGGGAATGGCACCACGAGGAAATCCTCAGTCAGAGGAGGCAATCTTCTCCCCTTTTATGGATCTCACAGTATAGAGGGGAGACATGGATAAACCAATAGTTTCCACACACTGCAATTGATGAACGCTGTAATAGCAGTGTGCCCAGAGGGACCTCCTCCTGGGGGAGAGGAGAGAGGATTCCTAGGGGAAGTCTGTCCTGAAAAAGCTTTATATTCACAATCATTTAAAAGTGATTAAAAGTCTAATTAGGTGCACAAAGAGAAGGCACAGAATCTTCCACATAAATTTACAAGGAATAGTTGGCAAGTTACCCATAAAAAGTGTAACATAACAGATTGGGATGTGACCTGTTTCTCTTCTTGTAAACTTTATGGTGTTATACATATTTATTATGGTCCTCGCCTGTGCCCACGTCTTATGATTTTTTTAAAACTGTTTTTTTAAGAGCAGTTTTAGGTTCACAGCAAAATTGAGAGGAAGGTACGGAGATTTCCCATATATCCTCTGTCTGCACACTTGCATATCCTCCTCCATTGTCAACATCCCACACCACAGTGTTATGTTTGTTACAATTGATGAACCTACAGTGACTCATCATTATCACTCAAAGTCCAAAGCTTACGTTACGGTTCACTGTTGATGTTGTGCATTCCATGGGGTTGAACAAATGTTTAGTGCCATTATTGTATCACACTGAGTAGTTTCAGTGCCCTAAAGATCCTCTGTGTTCTACCCATTCATTCCCGGCTCCTCCCTAACCTTTGATCTTTTCACTGTCTCTATAGTTTTGCCTTTTACAGAAAGTCATATAGTTGAAATCACACGGTATGGAGCCTTTGCAGATTGACTTCCTTCACCTAGTAATATGCTTTTAAGTTTCCTTCACGTGTTTTCATGGCATGAGAGCTCATTTCTTTTTAATACTGAGTAATATTCCATTGTCTGGATGTACCACAGTTTATTTATCCATCCACTTGCTGAAGGACATCATGGTTGCTTCCAAGTTTTGGCAATTATGAATAAAGTTGCTATAAGTATCCATGTGCAGGTTTTTGTGTGGACATGTTTCCAGCTCCTTTGGAAAAATACCAAGGAGAGTGATTGCTGGATCCTATGGTAAGAGTATGTTTAGTTTTATAAGAAACTGTAATTTTTTTTTGTTTTCTTTCCCTTATAGATTGTAGCAACTTGAAGACAGAGATTTTATTTGTCTCAACACTTGTCCTGATGTCATTTAGCTCAGTCTTCCTCTGAATAGAAAAACATTCTGGCTTTAATATGGTTTTATAATGGGCCAATTTTTAGTCCAATTTTAAAAAATGGCTGCACTAAGATCAGTGTCAAACCATTTAACTTTCCCAACAATCCTTTTTAAAAAGTTCTTTAAAATGAGGGAGTTGAACATTAGTGATCTTTAAGATGCCTTCCAGTTTAATGTTCTAAGATTCTAGTTACTATGTTTCATTTACTTTGTCAAATTGAAATTAGGGCTACGATGCAGCATATGACAGTAAGATACAGATTTGCATTCTCTAATGTTTATAGGAAAGAAATGTGTTTGTCTCACTTTAAATATCTCAATAACGATTTATAAGGTACTTTCACAAAAAGACTTCATTTGCTCATTGATGTAGATATTGTTATTAGAAACGAGGCAAGTGAGACTTTGAATGTTAAGTAGCTTGCACAGTCTCCCCCTGTAGAAAGCAGCAGTCACTGAGCCTTCTGACACTTGGGACAGGCTCTTTCCATCAAACCAAGGCTGGTGCCTTGGGAAACTGAACCCCAAGGATCCTCTAAGTCCATCCTTCTGTGATTGAAAGCTCTGTTTTTCCCTTTGACTTCTTTTCCCCTTTCTGCAAAGTGAATATTCTGTTGCCAAGAACTTCTAGGTCCCATGGCGAATTTTAAATGCAGTGTCTGCTGAATTGATGTGGATGGATGCACACAGGATAGAGGATGTTATCAAGGGCTGATAAAACCCTTTCTAGGAACAGAGAAGAAATATTTATAAGCTTCTGGGGATATCACCAAGAAATTCTGCCAGGTTAGGGAATTAGGTTATTGGTAAAGAACAGATTTTGCCAAGACACAGGTTTTTTGGGAGGGGTACTGATAACAATATTCTAAAAGATCATAAACTCTTTTCCCTAGAAAAGAATTGTATGTTTTAACAGATTGTTGGAGCAGATGGAGATATGACATTAACTACCAAAATTTACATTAACGTGCTACAAGACAGATTTGCCTTGATGAAAAAAAAAAACTCAACCACTTCAAAGATTCAGAAACAGCTCTTCATCAGAGCATTTTGTCTCACTGGAACTTGATTTGATTTAGTCAATTTTGAAAAAAAGGACACATTATAAATATACACCAGGTACAATGATATACCACAGCAAAATCCTTTAAAACGTTCCATCTTCAAAAATTTAATTCATAAAAATGATGATCTCTTGTTGCCAAATGTATCTGTTTATTTCATTATGATGTTGCCTGCTTACTGAAATAGAACAATGAGTGACATATCGGTACAAGGAAGCAGAGTAACATTTAAACATCTGTCCAGTGTTGTCACATATGTTTGTACCTGTACTGAAAATGCCTTTCTTTAATCTTGTGACTTCACTTTAATGGAGATAAAATTCTCTGTTTTAGATTTTTCTCAATCAACTCAACACTAGAATTTTCTATACTTGACACTGATAATGTACTCCTCAACTCGGAAGACTCAACCTAATTCAAGCTATTCTGTTATTAACAGTACTTTGATTATCGAGAGAATTGTAAGAATAGAAACACGATAGGGTCAAATCGATGGGGTCTAATCATAACCAAAGTGTGGAATAATGGCTGTTCATGTGAGAAAAATGATCTGGCTGGTTTTTTTAGACCATAAGTAGGTGTTCTGTACAAGTGCTTTTCTTACAGTACATGGTAAGTATATAATAGGTGATTTTGGTTTGCTTCTTATTGATTGGGCATATTACTTAAAACTTGACTGAATAAAATTTTTGCTGTGCTTCAAGGTTAATGATGGGCAAATATTACTCTCTTGAGGTTAAACTTAATACATACAATGTTTGGGGTCTCAAAAATATGGGACTGTTTGATAGCTTAGTTCTAATTGTTGTTTCACAGTGACCTTGTCTTAATTTACACAATCATGAGCTGCTGTTGGCATTTATTAAGATGAAACATGAAAATCCACTCGTAGTAGTTTATTACCATCAAGTGAAAATGTGTATGCCAAAATCATATGCATTTTTGTTCCCTAGTATATTGCATACAAGCTCGGTTTTTATTCAAATCAGTTGAGACTTGTCTATGAACCATCTTTTCCAAAACAAAGCAAGATTTTAAATTTTCATAAAGCAATCATAAAGCAAGATTTATGAATTTTAACGCAAACAATGATGTGGAGTGAGTCAGAAGAAGACCAAGTAAATTAGTCAGTATGTTCAAGTCCATTTCACATACGGTCTGGGCCTTTACGAAGCTGTGCATAACTCCGGGGTAATGCGCAAAAGTTTATAGCACTTTATGTAAGGAAGCTATTAGTTATCACCAACTACAGGCAAATGTTTTCATGAAACAAAGAATTTATACTTAGTGAAATGATAAAGCTCACAACTCTTTCAAGGACTTGGTTAAAAAAATAAGATATGCTCTGGATAATCTTCAGGAGATAAAGAAACACAGTTTTTCTGCCTCGAGTCATAGGAAGAATATTTCTGTTTAAAAGTCATATTTTCAATGAATGGAAGAGAAAAACCCCTGCAGTGTCAATTAGAGTGGGAACATTACTCTTCATGACACATGCTAATAACTGCTTTTACGTGCCTTTTTAAAGTATAATTAAGACGTGAAGGATTGGAGTAGAATAATCTATTTTTTAAGGCAGTGGAGCTTAGAATATGACCAAGGAAAAAAAATTGAAGGAAAATGATTTGGGGCTTTATAAGGAAATATGGACTGGTGTAGGGTTGATCGCGGGAAGCTGGAACACAGAATCCTCTAAGAGAATCCCGTTTAAAGGAGGACGGTCTGAGAGAATGCGCTACCGATGCCATTGTGGTGTGACGCCATCCCACAGACAGTGAATCAGGGAGAGCTAGAAAAAGAAGCAAAAATATTTCAGTGGGGCCACCTGGTCCCCCCATTGGTTAATCCTCTCCTACCACATCTAATGAATACAACACAAGTTGTAGCCATTATTACTGTTAAATAGAAGGAAGACTTCTATTTAGGGATCATATGGATGGTTGTGGATAAATGGGTAAAAATTCTGCACCATATATGATGTAGGTCTGTAGGGTTGTATGGGGTATGTGTGGGAAGTGGGTTGCAAGCAGAAGGAAGTGGAGGTTGGAGGGTGGGTACCAAGAGGCTCTATTATCTGGGGCAAGCTAGAGCTATGGTGGTCGTTCTGTAATAATCACTCTCTTCCCAATGCGCAATTCTTCTTTCTGCGTGGAGCCAGAGACTGAATACGGGCTTCTGTTGTCACCTCTTTATTGGCATCTGTGCAATTTTCCCAGATACCATTTTTACATAGACTGTGACGATAGGCTTGATAAAACTTTCTTGTGAAATGCTCTTCCTGGAAGAGAAATGCATAATTCTAAACTGAGAATATGTCACTTAGCCAGGAATTGTTTCCAACTCACAACTAAATACAGGCTGATTTAGATACGCTGCTTCTTTGAAATGTCTGTCATAGTGCTTAAAGATCTCAGTTGTTATTTATTCTATCACATTGGTCAGCATTCTGAATCTTAGTCTCTGGCCTGAAATATTCAGCCTAATCTTCCATAGTTGGATTCTCATCCAAAGCTGCTAATATTATATTAGTAGGCTATCAAAGTGGTGACCTATCTGCCTATCTACCTACCTACCTATCTGAATGTGAAGAAATACACAAAAACATCACTGTGAAGAATTGTGTGGGCTGTGTCTGATGAGGAGTATTGATGTCAATCCACCAGAAAGCAGTAGGCGGACGTCCTGTATTCAACTAGTAGGTAGCTTGGTGTCTTTGGGAAAATTACTTACCCTTTGCAAGCTTTAGTTTTAAGAGGGTGAGTGGGATCACGATGGTGATGAAATGGAAAAAAGGCGGCTTTAAGGAAGATTTGATCTTGATATGATTGAGTTTAAAGATATTGGGGAGGAAATGGTTCAGGGAGTGTGTGTGCTTTTGTGTGTGTGTGTATGTGTGTTTGCGTGTGAGCATGGATACGATGCACACAAAGAAGGGGCCGTTGGGGTAGGCATAATAACTGTCTTCAGATATTTTGGAAAATAGTACCTGAATGAGGGAGTAAGCTGTTCAGCATTGATAGAAAAAAAAAAAAACAACTTTTCTCAGTAGGTGGAATTAACACAGAAATAACTAAATTTTGTCATTTTTCAACATAAAGAAAAGCTAACAGGCTTATCCTTATCCTAGGATAGAATGTTCAAATGGAAGTTGGACAAGCACTTGAATCATTGATGGTGAGGCAGATAGGAGCATGAACTGTCATATTGGGCTGACCTTGGTGTGAATACTAGCTTTACCACTTAACTAGTTTTGTGACTTTTGGCAAATTCCCTAAGAGCTCTCAGCTTCACTTTCAATTTTCTATTCTATAACGTGGGGATAACATGGATTAATCACTGGACTTTTTTGTGAGAATTAAAAGAGATAATGTGCATGAAAACACTCAGCATAGTAAGTACTCAATACCTTTTTATAATATAGGAAGGAGTGACTTAAGGATCATATGGGAGTGGCTGGATATCATACAGAAAAATATGAAGAACAAGACCAAAACGTGGCCTATTTCACCACCCAGGTGACTCTTCTCAACATGAAAAAAAATAACTGGTGCATATTGTTATATAATTTGAACAGCACAAAAAAGTAGTATAAGCTGTCTTTGGGAGGCCTCCGTCCTCCTTATTTCTTTTATCTATGGTGGTCACGGACATGAGTCTTTCCAGAAAATTTTTAGGTTTGTACATGGAAAGTTTAGGATGCTTTCGGAGGCAAGCAACAGAAAGCTCAACTCAAACTGGCTTAAACTATAAAGAGAATGTATGTAATGAAAATATCCAGAAGGACAGACTTTAGGCAAGGCTTTAATCCAAAAGTTTATGATGTTTTCAGGGTCCCAGGTCTGAATTTTGGGGGTTCTCAACTCTGTTCTCCTCCATGTGTTGGCCTTATTTTCAGATTGGCTTCCATCATGGTTAAAAAAAAAAATTTAGCTGCACCATCTCCAAATTGTCCAGACAGAGAAAGCACTTTTTCCAAGAAAAATTCTAAGAAAATTTAATTTTAAATTTCCGAGCAAATTCGAAGCAAAAGTTCTAATATTCACCCCGAATATCAGAGTCTGGCTTAGTTTGCATGCACTTGCATGAACCAGTCTTGGTGGCTAGGGAATAGCATTGCCAACTGGATCCCCCTATATCACCTGTTCCACCCTGGGAACTGGGGGACAACTCTGTTGTCCCAGAATGACATGGACCCCAAATCAACTGGGGACAGTTGGAAAGTAGAAAGTGGGATATGGAAGGTGAGAAGGTCTCCTGACTATCTTTTATTGCATGACAAACCACTCCAAAATTCTGTGCTTTAAGACAACTACCATCTTATCACGCTCACTGCTTCCATGTAGCAGAATCGCTTGTCTTCATAACGTCTAATGCGTCAGCTGGGAACATTTGAAAGACTGGGGACTGAAATCTTCTGGAGGTCTCTTTACTCATGTTTCTGGAACCTGAGCTGAAACGCCACACAGGCAGGTCTCAGCTGGGACTGTTGACTAGAGAACTTGCACAAAACCTCTCTCTCTCTTTAACTCAAGGGAAACTTTACTCAGTCTTCTTTTTAAAGCAGTTTAAAAATGAATTGAGGTAAAGGAAAGAAAGAACATGAAAACTTCTAACAGACAGAGTCAGACAGGTGGACAAATATTTGCAAATCATATATCTGATAAAGAATTAATATTCAAAATACATCAAGAATTCATACAACACAATAACAAAAAAAGCAAACAATCTAAGAAATGGGCAGAGAATTTGAATAAACATTTTTCCAAAGAAAACATACAGATGGCCAATAGATACATGAAAAGGTGCTCAACATCTCTAATCAGGGAAATGCAAGTCAAAGCCTCAATGAGATATCACCTCACACCTGTTCGAATAACTATTATCAAAAAGACAAGAAATAGCAAGTGTTGGAAAGAATGTGAGAAAAGGGAATCCTTTTACCCTGTTGGTGGGAATGTGAACTGGTGCAGCCACTGTGGAAAACGGAATGGAGGTTCCTCAAAAAATTAAAAGCAGAACTTCCATATCATCCAGCAATTCTACTTCTGGGTATTTATCTGAGGAAAAGGAAATCACTAATTTGAAGGGATATCAGCACCCCCATGTTCACTGCAGCATTATTTACAACAGCCAAGACATGGAAACAACCTAAATGTTCATCTATGGATGAATGGATAAAGAAAATGTGGTGTATATATATATATATATATATATATATATATATACAGGCATATCTTGGAGATATTGTGGGTTCGGTTCCAGACCACCACAATAACGTGAATGTTGTAGTAAAGTGAGTCACAGAAATTTTTTTGGTTTCCAGTGCATATGAAAGTAATGTTTGTGTTATAGTGTAGTCTATTAAGTGTGCAATAGCATTATGTCTAAAAAAAATGTAGATACCTCAATTAAAAATATTTCATTGTTAAAAATGCTAGCCATCATCTGAGGCTTCAGCAAATCGTAATGTTTTTTTTGGTGGGGGGTCTTGAAAATGCAATATCTGCAAAGCACAATAAAGCGAAGTGCAATAAAATAAGGCAAGCCTGTACACTGGAATATTATTCAGCCATAAAAAGAATGGAGTCTTGCCATTTGCAACAATGTGGGTGGACCTTGAGGGCATTACATTAAGTGAAATAAGTCAGGCAGAGAAAGATAAATTCTATATGATCTCACTTACCTGTGGAATCTAAAAACACCAAGAAAACCAAAAAACCAGAGCTCATGAATATAAACAGCGAATTGGTTGCCTGGGTTAGGGGGCAAAATGCATGAAGGGGGTTAAACAGTACAAATTGCAAGTTATAGAATGAATGAGTCATGGAATTGTCATGTAAAGCTGGTGACTATAGTTCATAATACTGTAATGCATATTTGAAATGACAAGAAAAAATTCTGCAACTATGTATAGTAATGGGTGTTAACTGGACTTATTGTGACAATCATTTGGCAATATATACAAATATAAAACTGTAGTTCAACGTCCACAAATCAATCAATGTGATATACTACATCAACAAAATGAAGAATAAAAGTCACATGATCATCTCAATAGGTGCAGAAAAAGCATTGGAGAAGATATAGCCTCCATTTATGATAAAACTCTGAATAAAATGAGTATACAAGGAAAGTACCTCAACATAATAAAGACCATATGTGACAAACCCACAGCTAATATCATTCTCAATGGAGAAAAACTGAAAGCTATCCCTCTAAGAACAGGAACCAGACAAGGATGCCCACTGTCACCACTCTTATTTAACATAGTATTGGAAGTCTTAGCCAGAGCAATAAGGCAAGAAAAAGAAATAAAAGGGACCCAAATTGGAAAGGAAGAAGTGAAACTGTTACTATTTTCAGATGACATGATTTTATATATAAAAAAACCCTAAAGAATCCACTAAAAAACTTTCAGAAATAATAAATGGATATGGTAAAGTTCCAGGATACACAATCAACATACAAAAATCAGTTGTGTTTCTATACACAGAAAGAGAAATTAAGAATACAATCCCATTTATAATTGCAACAAAAAGAATAAAATACCTAGGAATAAACAAAAGAGGTCTTTCACCAAAGAGGTGAAAGACGTGTACACTGAAAACTATAAAACATTGTTGACAGAAATTGAAGAAGATGCAAAGAAATGGACAGATATCCTGTGCTCTTGGATTGGAAGAATTAACGTAGTTAAAATGTCCATACTTCCTAAAGCAATCTACAGATTCAATGCAATCTCTTCAAAGTTCCAACATTTTTCACAGAAATAGAAGAAAGATTCCTAAAATTTATATAGAACAGCAAAAGACTCCGAATAGCCAAAGGAATCCTGAGAAAAAGTAACAAAGCTGGAGGTATCACACTCTCTGATTTCAAAATATACTACAAAGTTATAGTAACCAAAACAGCATGGTACTGGCACAAACACAGACGCACAGATCAATGGAACAGAATAAAGAGCCCAGAAATAAACCCACACATCTATAGACAGCTAATTTTCGACAAGGGAGCCAAGAAGATACAATGGAGAAAGGAAAGCCTCTTTAATAAATGGCGTTGGGAAAACTGGACAGCCACGTGCAAAAGAATGAAAGTAGACAACTATCTTACACCATACACAAAAATTAACTCAAAATGGTTTAAAGATGTGAATGTAAGACCTGGAACCATGAAACTTCTAGAAGAAAACATAGGCAGTATGCTCTTTGACATCGGTTTTAGCACAGCATATTTTCAAGTACCATGTCTGACCAGGAAAGGGAAACAATAGAAAAAATGAACAAACGGGACTAGATCAAACTAAAAATCTTATGCACAGCAAAGGAAACCATTAACAAAACAAAAAGCTAACCTAAAAACTGGGAGAAAGTATTTGCAAACCATATATCAGATAAGGGGTTAATATCCAAAATATATAAAGAACTTATACATATCAATAACAAAAAACTAACAACCCAGTGAAAAAAAGATCTGAACAGAGATTTCTCCAAAGAAGATATACAGATGGACAACAGGCACACAAAAAGATGTTCAACATCACTAATTATCAGGGAAATGCAAATAAAAACAACAATGAGATATCACCTCACTCCCATCAGAACGGCTATAATTAACAAGACAGGAAACAACAAGTGTTGGAGAGGATGTAGAGAAGGGAACTCTCATACACTGTTGGTGGGAGTGCAAACTGGGGCAGCCACTATGGAAAACACTATGGAGATTTTTCAGAAAATTAAAAATAGATCTACTATATGATCCAGCTATCCCACTGCTGGGTATTTATCCCAAGATCTTGAAAACACAAATGTGTAAAGATACATTGTGCCCCTACGTTCATTGCAGCATTATTCACAATAGCCAAGATTTGAAAGCAACCTACGTGCCCATCAAGGGACGAATGGATAAAGAAGATGTGGTATTTATACACAATGGAATACTACTCAGCCATAAGAAATGATGCAATCTGGCCATTTGTGACAACATGGATGGAGCTTGAGGGTATTATGCTGAGTGAAATAAGCCAGAGGGAGAAAGTCAAATACCATATGATCTCACTCATAAGCAGAAGATAAAAGACAACGACAAACAAACGCATAGCAATGGAGACTGGATTGGTGGTTACAAGAGCGGAAGGGGGGAGAGAAGACAGGGAAAGTGCAGATTAGGCCCATGTGTGGTGATGGATTGCAATTAGTCTTTGGGTGGTGAACAGGATGTTCACCCGAAATTTATATAATGTTATAAACCACTGTTACTGCAATAAAAAAATTTTTAAAAATCATTACATTGTACACTTGAAACTAATATAATGCTATGTTCATCATATCTCAACAAAAAAAATAAAAGCAGTTGGGAACCGAAAAAAAAAAGAATTAACAGTAAAGGTACTGATTTGTAAAAAGAAAAAAGTAATCAACATACTGTTCATGCTGTTTAAAAATAAGCTGACCTTACGTTTCCTAAGGTTTTGGATGTATTGGATCTGCTATTATTTTTAAAATTACTGTCATATTTATGGCAATTTGTTATTCCAATTTTTTTTGCTATTAGAAAACCGTGTTGTGACGAATATCCGTGTAGATATTTTCACAGACTTTTGCAAGATTATCCTTGGGGTAAATTCTTTGAAATGGAATTGGTGAGTCGAAACATGCATCCTTTTAAGTTTGTGATAGATATCGCCAAATTGCCTCTCGGAAGGCCATCTAAATAACAGTCTCATCAATAGTGAATGAAAGTGCCTTGCTCTCACATCTTTTTTCTGTACTTGGTCTCATACAACTTTAACATTTTCACCAGTCTGACACATGAAAAACAGTCTCTTGTTATTTTGATTTTGATTTCTTTATATATGAGTGAGGATGAGCATTTTTCCCTGGGCTTATGGGACTTTTAAAATTTACTTATATTTGGGGGTTCTAAGGGGCGATTACTATCTGTTCATGTTATCTTTTCTTCTTCTTAATATCAGCCTTGTGAATATTAAAAATCAGCTTCGGTCTGTCATATATGTGGCACATTTTCATCCGTTTTGTCATTTGTTTAAGGTATTTATTTACCATAATTTAAAATTTTATGTAATGAAGACACTGTTGCTGCCACTGCTCACTGCAGGTGACAATTGGGCTGGACACAGAGGCTTTGTTACTGATGCTATGTTACAATCTGCCACCAGAGCCAAGTAACTGGTGAGTGTCACAGGCGTCTGCCATCCTTCAGAAGGTTTACCACATGCCTTTGCCACCTCGCTTGTCAGAAGATCAGAGCCCCAGAGGGCAGCCTCCGGCTTACATTGCTAAATTGCAAACCCAACTCCATGTGGTGTACTTGGCAAAATCTAAGCCCCATGGTCGTACTTAGGTGCAAGAGATCCCGGGAGTGCAGAAAACTGGACTTAAAAGAAGCTGGCAGCCATGAAAGTCCACTTCAGCCTCCATCCATTCTCTTCTGATTAGTTACTAAGTTTTATGTGTTGTTTCTTGGGAACAGAGATATCTGTTGTCTACGCAGTTCCTGAGAAAAGTAGAATTTTCTGGCACGCCACTGCAATCAGAAAGTCCTCTCCAGCCTTTTTATCAGAAGACAAGAAAGAATTTGAACGTGTCTGCTGGTTTTGTCCCTGAGTGCAGATGAAGAAAATAGTACTCACAGTAGAGACCTTTCAAGCTGAACAACTTGTCTGAAGTTGTGTTTTTAGAATTCGGCGTAAATAGAGTTAATTCACATATGGCTTAGTTATTTTCACTCAAAACTAAATATTTGAAAACATAGATCCAATTTAATACACCCTTGCTAACATCTGTTATGAACTAGGCCCTGTGCCGCTCTCTATGTTCACTGAAGTTGGGAGAACATTTTTATATCATGTAATACAATTTTCAACTTATATAGTTTAGTATTCAGGAAGAGGATGGGAAAATACAATTGTTCACATTAAAAGCATCTAATTTTGGCAATTTTTGGATGGTCTTTTGAACCAAAGTATGTTTACTTACTCCCACAAAATAATTGAACACATCACAAAGAAAGAAATTACATATATCAGAGTAAATAGAAATGATTAATCTCTTAAAGCACCTACTTGTATACTGAATTATTGAGCGAAAAAAATGTGTTGACAGTATACTTGTCAGCATTAAACTATACTTTTCTTTGTAGAGCCACTAACCATGAAATATTTTCCAGAATTTGGGGCCTCACTAAGTCATAATTTAGACATTCAGTTGGCACGTATAAGGTTTCTAGCCTTATATTTATTCCTTTGACTACTTTCCTATAAACATGAACAGTTCTTAAAGAGCATCACGTCCGGGTACATGAAGACAGAAATAGTTTGTTATAGAAATGCAATAAGAAACACGAATCACCTTTTGGCATTCCTTCATTTCCATGGAAAATATATTTTGAAATTGAATACCTTTTGATTAAAAAATAATCATCGACTATTATCAACTTTAACGTAAGAGTGCTTCAAAGTGGGTGAAATAAAACAAAAAGTAAATCCACTCTTCTCAATACCAAGGGTATATATTTTTGTGTGGGGGAGTATTTGGGAGCGGGTCAGTGATGGTCAGGTGTGCAGCTGGACTGCAGAGGCAGCGCGGAGGAAGAGAAGCAGAGGGAACAGTAATAAGTTACAAAAGGTGACTTACAAAGGGCACATCCTGTTTTGAACACAGAATCATGGTGTTAGTAAAGAGTCTAAAGCCTTCGGTGTCCCAGGTGGGAAACTGACTCAGCAAGGCAAAGCAGGGCTGTGCATCCATCTCGTCGTTTATCCTATGTTCCAAAGAAGCATCGTGGAATATGTTTTATCAGGGTGGTGACTAAGACTCCAGGATTACTAATGTTTAGAGCAAGATTGCTGAAATGGCTTTGGACTTTGTGGCCACGATGGTAGAGGCTCTGCTCCCATTTAATAGCCTCCGTTGAAAGTATTCTGGACACTGACAACACCTATTTGAGTTGACCAAGGTTGGAGAAAAGGGACGAGTCCACATGCTCATAATGTATTAATTAGAAGAATAAGCCAGAACTGGATAGTTCAAATTGGGTTCCATTGCATAGCTCTAGCGGTAGTGGTAATATGTAATTTTAACTGAAACTGACTAGTGCTTTCCCTGTTCACGTTTCTGAGGCCAGCCTTTAGGTGCGTCATCTCATTCAACCCTCATCAAGACCTGTGAGGGTGGTGCTGTTATCTCTGTTCAAGAGATGGAGAAACAAAGTCTTCAAGAGTGTAAAAATATACCCGATGTTAGATAGCCAGAAAATGGCTAAGCTGGGATTCAAATCCAGTTTTATAGGACCAAAGAGCTCCAGTTCCAAATCACTAGATTTACTGTTCTTTGCATCCTTTTATGCAACAAATATGTCACTATTCTAGATCTCTTAAGGTAGAACAAAAAATCAAGGGGGAATTCTGTTTTCAAAGCTAAAAATTTAGTTGCTAGAAAGAGTATTCTAAATAAGATCTAGTACAGAGTATTTATTTATTCATCTTTTAAATTGGGGCTTTAGTTTCAGTTGTACAATGTAATGATTCGATATTTGAATATATTGCAAAATGATCACCACAATAAGTCTAGTTAACATCTGTCACCATACATAGTTACAAATTTTTTTTCTTATGATGAGAACTTTTAAGATCTACTGCCTTAGCAACTTTCGAGTATGCAATACAGTATTATTAACACTAGTTACCATGCCATACATTAAATCCTCGTGACTTATTTTATAGCTGGAAATTTGCAACTTTTGACCCCCTTCACCCGTTTTGCCCATCCCCCCACCCCCTGCCTCTGGGAACCACCAATCTGATCTCTATATCAACGAGCTCAATTTTTTTTTTTTTGATTCCACAATAAGTGAGATCATATGGTATTTATCTTTCTCTGTCTGACTTGTTGCACTTAGCGTAATGTCCTTAAGTCCAGCCATGTTGTTGCAAATGGCAGGATTTCATTCTTTTTTATGGCTGAATAATATTCCATTGTAAATATGTGTCACATTTTCTTTCTCCATTCACCCTCCAATGGACACTTAGGTTGTTTGCATATCTTGGCTATTGTACTATAATACTATAGTGAACATGGGGTGCATACATTTGAGTTAGGATTTTTGTTTTCTTTGGATTATTCATCCATTTAATTAACATTTATTCAACACCTACAATATGCCAGGCCCTCTACATAAGATACTGTCCCTCTTCCCAAAGAGATTATAGTGTAATAGAGGGATATAAAAGCAAATAAATGATTGAATATCAGAGATGCCATAATACAGATCTGATCAGAGAAAAAGAGAGACTAAAGGTTAAAAGTGCTCATATCTATATCAGAATACAAATGGTAATGGTTGGAGGTGGGGCTGAAGTTTCCTGAGAAAAAAGTCTTCATGAGATAGATGCTTGAAATGAGTGTTCAAAGGCAAACACATCTTTGCCAGGCTGACAGAAGGTACGGGATAAGGTAGGATGAGGGACATTAGATAGTGCTAGTCAGAGATGCAGGTGGAACTAGGGAGAAGATCCTGGGTAGAAGGAACTGTGTTGGAAAAGTCGTGGAGGCATGGAAGAGCATTGACTGTTCCAGGCACTGTCAAATCTAGGAACTGATTGTTTGGATAGATAAAAATACAGACTGAAAGGTAAACTGGGAAAGCACATCAGGAGATTTGATTTTAGTCTGTATAATAAAAAGATTGACTGATAAGTTTTAAACACACAAAAAAATCATTAATTTATGTTTTGGAAATATCATTGATATACGAAGGATGAATTTGAAGTGTGGGGGAAGTGGTATGGAAATTTAGCCTAGGGAGTAGAAGACAGGTACAAGAAATATCGTTGAGGTATGAAGATAAGTTAACTCCCCATCCCCAAATCGTGTGATCATTATAATCCTTAGTCTACATGGCTGTAATTAATTAATGCAGCACAATGCCTGGCAAATAATACATGCTTAATAAATATTTGGCTCAGAATTATGACCTTGAGGTAATTTGAAGGAAAGAAATAATTGTTCAGTAGAATGAATTTTAAAATGATTTTAGGGGATAGTGGAATCTTAATACATTATTCCACACAATTTCATCACTTATTGGTGAG